>NC_056726.1:828039476-828356962 GCF_019279795.1 Protopterus annectens
CCTCAGCAAGCCTAAAGACACTCAGGAAAAACAACATTTAACACTACACATACTGTCACTCTCAGTGCAGCCCTAAACACTAAGGTCCTAAGGCAAGAAAACACACTTCACAGGACTCTCCTCATAGGGGATTTCATTGTAAGCTATACTGATGCCCCCTAACCAGGCTGAACAAGGAGAAAACACGGTTAGTTGCTTATGTGCCACCAAGTCATGCACACACTCAAGTCATTATACCACAGGTACCAATATGATTCAATCATAGCCCATGTAAGTGTAAATGACCTGAGATTTACCTCCCTGCACGATCTGAAGAAAGACATTATGGAGCTTTCAGACTATGTGCCTCAGTCTGGTATGAGCCTAGCAATGAGCAGCATATTACCATCGCCAAGGATGAAGCCATAATAGGAGCAAAAAATAATTGATTTCAACACCTGGCTGTCTTTCTGGTGTCATTCTTATGGAATCCAATTTTTATATACTTGAGAGGACATGGTTAGCAGACCACATTACTTTGCCAAGGATGGTCTACACCTCTCCCCTCTAGGCTTTTAAATCCTGGTCAACACTTTATCTAACCCTAGAAACACACCATCCTTGTGGCATCCCAAATTTAAAGGATATAGACAAAATGGAAAAAGTATGGCAAAAAATCAGGAAGGGTAATTCCCATAAAGAGAGAAACTCTCTCATCAAATTAAATAGACAACTAAAGGGGCTAATAAGGTCAAGCAAAGCCAATTTTGAGGTTAGATTAGCCTTCCAAGTGAAAGATAACCATAATGCCTTCCACAGCTATGCAGAATCGTCAAGGGCAGCACACAGAAATGTACTGAACTAGTGGTTAATGGTGCTCCACTCACCAAGCCTGGCAATATTGCAAACCTTTTAGTGTTCAAATTCAATTCTGACTTTAGCCCCTTCTCACCTCCAAACATCTCCTCAAAACTACCCTCAAACATAACCTTTCCAACTATAACTAGGGAGCATGTACTGGCTGAACTCACTAAAGTTAAGAACATGGCCTCAGTGAGCCCTGAAAACATCCCAGGATGTCTACTGAATAGTGCAATATATGACTTATCAGGACCCCTGGATTCATTATTTAACTATTATAGTCTTAAAGCAGGCTTTGTGCCAGACTCATAGAAGACTGCAATGGTCATCCTCCTTCATAAGGGAGGACCTTAAACAGATCCAGAAAACTACAGACTCATTAGTTTGACTTGTCTTATTTATAAAGCCATGGAAAGTATTATCATGGAAATTATTAATAAGGACATTGGAGACCTCCAGACACTGGATCCCTCTCAGTTTGGCTTTGCGAAGGATTTTTTTGAAAAGGTCACCAAGGCAATAGATGAGGTGCATACTGCCTACCTAGATCTGGCTAAAGCCCACTTAGGCATTGTAAACAAACTTACAGAACTAGGAAAAAAACACTTTATAACATGCTGGATAGATAGCTGGCTCACTGACAGGAGCCAGGAGGTTAGAATTGGTGAAGCCAACACCACAAAGAGGCCACTCACTAGTGGAGTCCCCCAGGGTTGTGTGCTGAGCCCACTCCTCTTTGGCATCTACTTCTTGGATGTCAAAGCCAATGTCAAAGGACTTTGGCTGACCAGGTTTGTAGATGATTACACACTAGGAGCAGTCATTAAATTCCCTGCAAGATTGGAACCCCTACAGCCATGGCTTAAAACCCAGTACCAAAAATTGTATTATAGTACCTTTTGGGAAATCTACCATCCCAGATAACTATATCATCAATGTTACCATTAAAAGTTGATTCTCTGGTCAGGGATCTGGGAATTCATGTAGCTAGTACCATAGCCTTCGATCAACGTGTCCAAGGTAGTAAGAAAATCCTTCTATGTTGCTCAACTTATAAGCAAGGGAATGGCACTTAAGTCCAGCCAAGTCATCATACACCTATACTCAGCTCTCATCAGACCCCTAATAGAGTATAATTCCCCCTTTGGTATGTATCTGACCGGACACATGCAGCAAATGGAATGTCCACAAAGGTTCCTTACAAAAGAATACAGGGATTAAACACAATGCCCTGTGCTGATCACCTCACAGCCCTGTCTCATATTCAGTATCATACAGACTTCTGAGAGATGATCTTTGTCTGGCATAGAAGCCATTCCTGGACCCTGTTTTGAATAACCTTTTGCACATCTGCCTAAACCTTGCTTGCAACATAAAGAGGACATGCTGGGGGACAGGTATGCATCTCAGATGCTTCCCCTTCTCTGGAACAGGCTTCCCATCCATGTGAAGCAGAGTTCCTCCCTATCTCTATTTAAATACAACTTGAACCAATAGATGGGTAATCGGAAATTCACCCCTAGTCTGACTCCTATCTCTCTGATGGACACAGGCAGTCAGTAAATCACCACCTATATAAATTCAAATTTGTGGGCCACATTTGGGTTGCACGGCTAGGCTTATAAGAGCCACATTGGTCATTAGCCTGGTATACACCCATGAACCTATGAGATAACAGTGCTTATGGAACCTGTAGGGATGACTTCTATGATTGCTCTCATTTGATGATCTAGTGAGAAAGTATTGTTACTGGTTGCATTTCTTACATGTAAAAACACACATTAAATGTGGGCATAACAATACCAAAATATTTGTTCTGGCATTCTACCACAGATAATTGTAATGTTGACTAATAGTCTTAATATCTAGGAATTTCTAAAATATTTTTCATATATGGGTGAGACCAGTTTAAAAAAACATGTACTTTATTTTCTACTGACATTAGCTAACAGCTACAAAAAGACACCTTGCAGTCTCTCATGCAGTTTTAGATGTGTGTATTCATGTACAATCTCTGGTAAAATATAAGTTCTGTTTCTGTGAAAACCTTACATGAGTTTGTGAGAAACCTACACAAGATGCTTATACACAAGCCTCTTTCGACCAGGTGTGGTATTATGTAAAAATAATAGTCATAGAAGAACCTTGAACTTAAAGGATATGTCATAAATTATATAACATAAAATGCATGCTTGAAATCCAGACTGGAATGCAAAAAATGAATTTAGATGAAATATGTTTCTCAGAAGTATGTGGATTACGTCTGTTTACACAACTCTGTTTATAAGCATAAACATATGGAAAGACAATGTAACATCCAGGTGCATTTTAATGAAGATATATATTGCACATCACAACATTAAGTACGCACACCTTCTTCTTCTTTCGGCTTTTCCCGGTTAGGGGTCACCACAGCAGATCACCTGTCCACTCATGATTGGCAGTGGAGTTTTACGGTGTCAAGTTGCCAGCCCGGTGCCCAACCTTCCACAGAAGGCACACACATGCACGCACTCACACCTAGGGCCAATTTAGAGAGTCCAATTCACCTACAGCATGTCATTGGGATATGGGAGGAAACCAGAGCACCCGGAGGAAACCCACGCGACCACAGGGAGGACATGCAGACTCCGCACAGAAGGCACCCCAGCTGAGGATCGAACTGGAGAACCTCTTGCGGTGAGGTGGCAACGCTAATCGCTGCACCACCGTGGCCACCCACAACATTAAGTACGCACACCAAATACTCTAAAATATAGTTCACTTGGTAATCAGCACATGCATAACTGACAAGCACATTAACAACCTGTTACTAATTGTATTAGAAGTTAAACAGGGATGCTGTCATTTCATTTGGTAACACTGGCAAGTAAAGTTAATCACTAGTCTAAAAAACTGAAAATTCTAACCTTATCTTTTGTGTTAGTTTTTGTGTGTGTGTGTGTGTGTGGGGGGGGGGGGGGGCGGGGTTGCTGTACCTGCATATTTTTTTAAGGAACCACCAAATATACCTTTTCTGAATCTGCAGTGTCATCAAAACACTATGTTGGGAAAAAGGACTCTGAAGCAAAAGTCTAAATGTGTGGCTTTGAGTTAGTAGATCAAAGCAACAATAACAATGTAAAACATTCAAGAAATTGCAAACATATCCTGCCAGAGTGCCTGGAGATAATGGGTATCAAAGCTGTTGTATATAAACGCAATATGGCAAAGTAGAAGGCTAATCATGATTACTCAGACATGGTCTTTAGGAGTAAATCAGTTCTGATGTTTTTGATACAGATTCTGAGTTTCTACTTGTACATTTACAACCAGATACTACTGCTGGATTTAAACATGACCAAGAGGACTACAGATGCAACTCTAAAAAGAAAGAAAAACACTTTCAGAGGGGACCAAGGTGCTGGTGGGTACAAAGAAAGGGATACTTATATGGGGAATGGGATGAGTCTAAAGCTTGAAGTCCACAGTAAAACAAGGGAAGACACTTCAGGATCAGCACATGAGCAACAACTGCTACACTAATACACCAACTAATGTACTAATATGGCCTCACAAGATTTAACAGTAGAGCAACCTGTGTGGGAGGAGCTCCTCCCTGCCTGCAAAGACACCTCCCTACACGCAAGCACACTGACCATCACATTCAGTGGTTGCTACAGAGTGGAAAGCAAGATTTAGTTATGGCAGTGGTTATCCAGGTGAAGGCAGGACAATGATACCCAACAGCATATCCCGCACTAACCATCAATTATCACAACTGAATCAAATCTTCAGTATGGCATTTTTGTACATAATGCATGAATAAATGTCCATGCTGCTCTACAAAGCCTGAAAAATTATATTTAGTAAAGAAGAACAGACTCTTCATCTGTGAGCTTCTCTGTCAGGTAAAGATAACAATTAATTATCATTTGCAGTGGTGTGGTACAGATTAGAAAGATGATGTTTGCTACTTTATGGAGAAGAGACATTTCTGCTAGGATGGAAATGTTACTGAGATGATGGAGGATGTGGTTGTGAGTAATTTATTGTTGATTGTATATCAAGCTATAGATCAAAAGGAAACTTCATTTCCAGCTTCCACAAACCGGTGAGCTGCTTACAGCATGCTCTCTCCAGAAGCATCATGAAACCTTATTATACCACGTAGAATCTGTTCCACACCACCATCCACTTGTTCTGCTGGCACTGCCTGAAGCATTATGAAACCTTATTATACCATGTAGGCTCTGTTCCACACCACCATCCACTTCTTCTGCTGGCACTGCCCGAAGCATTATGAAACCTTATTATACCATGTAGACTCTGTTCCACACCACCATCCACTTCTTCTGCTGGCACTGCCCGAAGCATTATGAAACCTTATTATACCACGTAGAATCTGTTCCACACCACCATCCACTTGTTCTGCTGGCACTGCCTGAAGCATTATGAAACCTTATTATACCATGTAGGCTCTGTTCCACACCACCATCCACTTGTTCTGCTGGCACTGCCCGAAGCATTATGAAACCTTATTATACCATGTAGGCTCTGTTCCACACCACCATCCACTTCTTCTGCTGGCACTGCCCGAAGCATTATGAAACCTTATTATACCATATAGAATATGTTCCACACCACCATCCACTTCTTCTGCTGGCACTGCCTGAAGCATTATGAAACCTTATTATACCATGTAGGCTCTGTTCCACACCACCATCCACTTCTTCTGCTGGCACTGCCCGAAGCATTATGAAACCTTATTATACCATGTAGGCTCTGTTCCACACCACCATCCACTTGTTCTGCTGGCACTGCCTGAAGCATTATGAAACCTTATTATACCATGTAGGCTCTGTTCCACACCACCATCCACTTCTTCTGCTGGCACTGCCCGAAGCATCATGAAACCTTATTATACCATGTAGGCTCTGTTCCACACCACCATCCACTTCTTCTGCTGGCACTGCCCGAAGCATTATGAAACCTTATTATACCATGTAGGCTCTGTTCCACACCACCATCCACTTCTTCTGCTGGCACTGCCCGAAGCATTATGAAACCTTATTATACCATGTAGGCTCTGTTCCACACCACCATCCACTTCTTCTGCTGGCACTGCCCGAAGCATTATGAAACCTTATTATACCATGTAGACTCTGTTCCACACCACCATCCACTTGTTCTGCTGGCACTGCCCGAAGCATTATGAAACCTTATTATACCATGTAGACTCTGTTCCACACCACCATCCACTTCTTCTGCTGGCACTGCCCGAAGCATTATGAAACCTTATTATACCATGTAGGCTCTGTTCCACACCACCATCCACTTCTTCTGCTGGCACTGCCCGAAGCATTATGAAACCTTATTATACCATGTAGACTCTGTTCCACACCACCATCCACTTCTTCTGCTGGCACTGCCTGAAGCATTATGAAACCTTATTATACCATGTAGACTCTGTTCCACACCACCATCCACTTCTTCTGCTGGCACTGCCCGAAGCATTATGAAACCTTATTATACCATGTAGAATCTGTTCCACACCACCATCCACTTCTTCTGCTGGCACTGCCCGAAGCATCATGAAACCTTATTATACCATGTAGGCTCTGTTCCACACCACCATCCACTTCTTCTGCTGGCACTGCCCGAAGCATTATGAAACCTTATTATACCATGTAGACTCTGTTCCACACCACCATCCACTTCTTCTGCTGGCACTGCCCGAAGCATTATGAAACCTTATTATACCATGTAGGCTCTGTTCCACACCACCATCCACTTCTTCTGCTGGCACTGCCCGAAGCATTATGAAACCTTATTATACCATGTAGACTCTGTTCCACACCACCATCCACTTCTTCTGCTGGCACTGCCTGAAGCATTATGAAACCTTATTATACCATGTAGACTCTGTTCCACACCACCATCCACTTCTTCTGCTGGCACTGCCCGAAGCATTATGAAACCTTATTATACCATGTAGAATCTGTTCCACACCACCATCCACTTCTTCTGCTGGCACTGCCCGAAGCATCATGAAACCTTATTATACCATGTAGGCTCTGTTCCACACCACCATCCACTTCTTCTGCTGGCACTGCCCGAAGCATTATGAAACCTTATTATACCATGTAGACTCTGTTCCACACCACCATCCACTTCTTCTGCTGGCACTTGCCGAAGCATTATGAAACCTTATTATACCATGTAGACTCTGTTCCACACCACCATCCACTTCTTCTGCTGGCACTGCCCGAAGCATTATGAAACCTTATTATACCATGTAGGCTCTGTTCCACACCACCATCCACTTCTTCTGCTGGCACTGCCCGAAGCATTATGAAACCTTATTATACCATGTAGGCTCTGTTCCACACCACCATCCACTTCTTCTGCTGGCACTGCCTGAAGCATTATGAAACCTTATTATACCATGTAGACTCTGTTCCACACCACCATCCACTTCTTCTGCTGGCACTGCCCGAAGCATTATGAAACCTTATTATACCATGTAGACTCTGTTCCACACCACCATCCACTTCTTCTGCTGGCACTGCCCGAAGCATTATGAAACCTTATTATACCATGTAGACTCTGTTCCACACCACCATCCACTTGTTCTGCTGGCACTGCCCGAAGCATTATGAAACCTTATTATACCATGTAGGCTCTGTTCCACACCACCATCCACTTCTTCTGCTGGCACTGCCCAAGCATTATGAAACCTTATTATACCATGTAGGCTCTGTTCCACACCACCATCCACTTCTTCTGCTGGCACTGCCCGAAGCATTATGAAACCTTATTATACCATGTAGACTCTGTTCCACACCACCATCCACTTCTTCTGCTGGCACTGCCCGAAGCATTATGAAACCTTATTATACCATGTAGACTCTGTTCCACACCACCATCCACTTCTTCTGCTGGCACTGCCCGAAGCATTATGAAACCTTATTATACCATGTAGACTCTGTTCCACACCACCATCCACTTCTTCTGCTGGCACTGCCCGAAGCATTATGAAACCTTATTATACCATGTAGACTCTGTTCCACACCACCATCCACTTGTTCTGCTGGCACTGCCCGAAGCATTATGAAACCTTATTATACCATGTAGGCTCTGTTCCACACCACCATCCACTTCTTCTGCTGGCACTGCCCGAAGCATTATGAAACCTTATTATACCATGTAGAATATGTTCCACACCACCATCCACTTCTTCTGCTGGCACTGCCCGAACTCTGGCTTTGAAGGCTTAATTAAAACTTTAGCACCCAACTGTCAGGTTTGTTTTATTTGTATTTGTTTTATGGGGTAGAGCACTTTTCTCCTTTTTCAGACTCGGCCCAGGAGCAGTGTCTGGTTAGAGTCACACTGTTAGGCAAGGGAGGCGGAGGAAATCAAGCCTTGCACCACTGGACCACAGGAAACAGGTCATTAACAACTCCTTAATCCTCTAAGCCAACTTCCAGACCAGGCTCATACAGAAATTATTTCTTAGCTGTTGCCAGCACATAGATCCATAGGCTCATATGTTCTTAATAGGCAGGTGGTATGGTTGACCATACAGAGCCTAACCATGCAGCCTAGAGAGTGTAGTAGGTAGAGTTTTCACCCCTATCAGTAAGGACCAAACTGCTTATGTTACTAGTAAATTTCTGGATACTTATCCAACTGTCAAGGCAGTAATTGAAGGAGGAGACCAGTATGTTATGATTTTTGACATGGAAAGAGATTTTGTTCTATTGGTAGAGATACTTTGAGTGAGGAACCTACTTCTCCAAGAAGTCTTGTTTATCTTATGATGAAGATTGAGTTCTTTGGAATGACTGTTTTTAATATCACAATCATTTATGAGTTGGAGGTGATCTGGTAGCTAGCATAGGATCTTCCAAAGCCTGTAGGGTTAGGCAGAGATCACCACGCAGGAGCCAGTATGAGACAGGGAAAAGTGAGAGGGCTTTTAGTCTGTCCAGATAACTAAGTGAATTTAGTCCTTAGATTTGTAGTTAGAAAACAGTGAGGTCTTTCTAGATGGGCAAAGTGTTTGGAGACGTGCATTGTAAATGGTGCCTTGTACTATATGATTGGCATGATGAGGGATGAAATATTTATTATTTATTGACCAGGTAGACCACTGATCCCATATAAACATTTTTCAGATTCAAACCAGGAACATTGTATAAATGACTTGCTCAGACTTCACAATAGGCAAATGGAAGTTGTCTGAATTAAAGCCTGGACTACAATCAGCAGTTTATTAAATAACTCACACCCTTAATCTTCTGTGCTGTCAGACAGAGGGGCTTATGACAGCCTTGGATCTGAAGGACATACCTCTAGTAATTAACTGGGAAGGGTAGAAAGGTTTTCTGATTATAACTGATAAGTTATGATCAAAGGATATTTCATTGTTGATAAAATCATCCAGATTTCTAATGTTTGTGTTGACTTTAAAAGGGATTCTGTTTATGTGGCACAGCATTATTTTGGCATTAAACTTAAAACTGTAGGTGATACACCATGTGTTGGTTCTGGCAAGCCTCTCTTTAAGGATTTGAGTATGTGTGGGTATGGGGTAAATAATAGCATCCAGTTTATAGTCATTAGCAAACTTGGTTAGCTATAGGCTTTTGACATGTGCTTTCATATCAGAAGAGAAGCACATACCAAACAGGAGAGGACCTAGGATAGATACCTGAAGGACACCACTAATTATATGTCTTTTGTTTGAGAAGTCAACATCAACTCTTACCATGTGCATTTGATTAAAAAATTAATTTGCAACCCAGTGGGTGACATATGGGTTTATATTCTTAGTAGTGAGTTTGTTGATAATGCCAGCATGGGAAATCCTAATGAGGGCTTTAGCGAGGTCCACATAGGCAGTATGGCAAGAATGGCCTTTATCAATGATATTTGTTACATTTTCAAATAAATCCCCATATTGAGATGACAGAATCTACATTTTATATATATATATATATATATATATATATGAAACAATATCGCTAAAGCTCCTAAAGTATCCTTCAGCAAAAACATTTTATGAAGTTGAATTGATTAGGCCTAAATGTGTGAACTTCATGGTCCATGAGGCTGACAAAGATACAGTCCATGATTTTACAGATGATGCTTTTGAGGCTCGAAGGATAATAGTTACCCAGCTTGTATATACACACATATACATATATCTCCTGTGGAAAGGTTTAAAAAGGGTCCAGCAATACTGTACTTTGTACTTACAAGTACACAACCTAGTATATTGTCGAGGGTCATGGAGCTATTGTTTTTGGCTTTGGATAGTGTCTATACAATCTGGTCCTTGGTGATTCTGAGGAAAGGGAAGGGGAAAAGAGAAAGAAAGGTTAGTGATTCAATGGAGATGACTTGAGCGCAAGAAGTAGGAGTGAAATTGAAACTGAACTGAAGTTGGCTATAGTTTTGGGATGAAATTAGGTAGCACCATTTGATTGGCACTTGTTATCATGCTGGGTAGTAATTCTAATATTCCTAATGTAGCTAAAAAAGCCGTATGGTCATCTATAAAGTAAATGGCTACCTTCAGTCCATGTAGTCTTCCTAATGGAATGCTTGTGCTGTTTACTGGCCTGCCTAAGTATCTTCTAAGTATCTTCTTATGGTGGCAGCGAGGAATCTTTTTATATGAAGTAAGTACAACTTATCCTGTTATTATATAATTTGTTGATTCAGGAGTTCCATTGTAGGGGGTTATTTCTGAGTTTGCCTTTATACTTATCTCCAATGAGGATGGAGTTTTGTATAAATTAATTTGTATGGGCATTGATGTCAGAGGTACATGTAGTGGTATTTGTCTTCAGGCACCCCAGAGAAGGACAGCATGGTGACTTCTGGGTAATCTCTGAATATGGTAGCATTATTTTCAGGATGGCACTTCATTTGAGGAAGAAGAACAAGGCATGTTGTTAGTACATGAAAACCAGGTTTCTGTAATGACTGACATATAGATTTAAGTGCCAGGAAGGCTTCAAAACTGAGACATTTTTTTGTTCAGACTCCTAGCATTGAGTACTACCACCTTTATGTAAGTTAGATTGGACTTTGCTAGACTGGAGTATCCAAGAGATGGACCTTGCTGGTAAAAGACACTATGATTATTTAAAAGTCTTTGTTTATACACAAAAGCCCAGTGGAGAGAGATGCAAGTCATCCATGCTGAAATAGTCAGTCATCATGTCCCATCCTCACAAACACACAAACATAAACATACACACACACACACACACACACACACACACACACACACACACACACACACACACACACACACACACACACACTGGATTACTGAGGAATGACACCTGTTACTTAGCCAATTGTTGAAGCCAATTATTTTGTTTTGAACCTGAGGCCTAATTCTCAGTGAAGGCAAGATACTTCTCAAGACAAGTGTTTTTCCTGACTTGGGCACATGGCTCGACAGATCAGAAAGGTCTTTCTGCATCTCCTCCTCTAGGATGAAGTAGTTAAGGTTTACTTTGATGTGGGCAGCTATGAGATCATATGATATCTGAGATGGAAGAACACAGGGACTTTGGTCATGTCATGAATCCTGATGCCAGACAGACAGCTGACTGTGACCCTACCTTTGCTCAATTTGGTGAATAGAACGTCAGAGTGTCTGCCTTTGGAGTCACCTATTATGAGCAGGTTATAGTGTGTGGCTACAGACTTGGGAGACCTTATGAGTGTGGACTTGGAGCCCAACTCTTCTTATCGGTGGGCTATCTCTGTGAACCCATCCAAAGCAGTGTGTTTTTGACTCTGAGGAGTTTAATGTGAAGAAAGTTACTCATCAGTACTGCCATCCTGAGCACTGATGGAAGACGACCAACCACATAACTAATATTGGATCACATGTCATCAAGTGACCTTCTTCATCTTCTTCATCATCCTTATCATAATTACCTCTCTGCTACTTATACTGTCAGTACTGCTGGTAGTAATATGCACGAGTAATGTGCAAGTAAATAGCCTCATGCTTTGAAAATGACCACTAGGCTAAATACGAGTTTGTGAATCTGAAGTAAAAGAGTGCACTAGTTAACTGCAATGTGACAGTTGTTAATGAATGATATTGTCTGAAGACCTGAGGGACCTGGTCCACATACAAAATCTTGCAAACATTCTAAACTTTCTAATAAAAAAAGTCATCATTTGGTGGCATGTGTACAGATCTTCATTTCTGTTGCCTGAGCAGTCTGCACTCACTTTATCCTGCCTGTCAGCAGGATATCATGCTTTCTTTGGCATTGTGAATTTGTACAAACATGGAAGAAGCTCTAAAAGATAGATTTACTAGCAGTTTACACAGCGAAGATTGTCAGAGATAATTGTTATCTGAATAAAATGTAAGGTTAACAAAAGCATTTGAAATTGCAATGAGTATACAAATGACAAAATATATGAAACAGCTGAAAATTCTCAAAAGAATATGGCATATGTTTCTATATAAAACTGAATTGCCAGTGTTGTCAGTGCTAAAGTATAAAGAAAAATAATCCTTTATGAATATAGTAATTTCTTTCCTAGTAATCACTGCAAGCCACAGCAGTTAAACTTGGGATGTATATCAGATTATTTTTTTTCATTACTGGGTGAGTTTATGGCTCCACTGTGCTATGAAAACCAAAAGTAATAGTTGCCATTAGTTGTGTTGAATGGAGTAGAGCAAGACCAGCTTTGTCTTGTAGGAGTTAGTTATAATGTCTTGTTTTAAAGCATTTATGAATCCTAAAGTGATTTTCTGAGACAGTCTACTGAAGACGTGTTTGAAGTGCTTGTTTTAAGAGGAAGTAGGCCCAAAGCATAGTGGCAATGCTGCTATTTTGGTGAAAGTGTTTCTTCAATGTTTTGTGAAAAGGCTGCCCCTGCCATTTGTGCTGAAAGAAATACTTCAAACCACTTAGATAAATAAGAAAACAAGATATATATTGAATGGTGATTATACGTTAATTATAAACCAAGCTATAGAATTATGCTGTCTGCCTAAAATGGAAGAGTTGATGTTCTTGAAGAGTAATTTAGTAGTGATTTAGACCTGCTTATCAAGCTCATAGCCAAAGGTGGATAATAATCTTATCAGACTATGATTGTCAGATTTTTTCAGTTTTATTTTCAGATTTAATACAGACTATAAAAAGTAAATGACAATACAGATGATCTCTAAAGAGATACTACCACTACAAGTTACTGATAAAGTCAAAGGAGATATGACTGAGCTCATAAACACTGTTATAATTTTCAAGAAAATCCAGTAAAACCTACAATGTTAGCTAGAATTACAAGAAGTGACAAAGAACTATCAAGCTTTGAGATAGAAGCTTGACCTCAGAGAGTAGATGAGAGCTTAGAACTATATTATTAGAGTATATTTAATTATCCATAAGTAAACTTTGTGTCCTTTACAGAACAAGCGTGATTATTCCATGGACATTACATAAGTGCTTGATGAGCTACATTTGGAACACCTGGTTGTTTACAAATGAAGACCCTGGCACAAAAGCTCATGAGATGGCCAAAGGTTGATAATGAGGTTATGTGCGCACATACATGACGTCACATGGAACAGAAAATGCATAGACAAGTACCTTTGCATCAGCAGGAATTTCCACAAGAGGAAGAGACTGAATATTGATTTTTAGGTCCATTCATAAGCAGTGTAGCCATAATTTTGGTGCATGCATATCTGAAATAGTTACAAGGGTTTTGCATGAATCATATTACTCCACAAGCAACACTAAGTATATTTAGAAGATCGTTTTCTTCTTATTGGTTACCAGAGGACACAGTCATGGACAACAACTGTATTCAGTTCACATCAAAATAATTCTGTTAATCCATTAAACAAAACAGAATAGTCCATTCTACCAGTGCATGGAGGCATCCTGCAAACAGTGGTTTATCAAGTAAAAACTAAGAGTGGCACAAATTGAACAAGAAAAAAACAGATAAACATGAAAAAATTAACAGACTCAGCTTGGCCCCATGGCATAGAGGAATGGAGGATGGACTATAAACCAGACGTCCCATATCTGAGTAGTTCCATGGCATAAGGGGATGGAAGCTGGACTATAACTCAGGTGTCCCAAGTCTGAGTAGTTCCATGGCATAGAGAGCTGGAGGATGTACTACAACCCAGAAGTCCCAAGTCTGAGTAGTTCAATGGTATAGAGGGATGGAGAATGGACTATAGCCCAAACATCCCAAGTCTGAGTAGTGGCTTAGGCAATAGAAGAGTTGGGTGGGGGAGGGATAAGATTCAGCAGCTTATTTATTTACAGACATTTGTTTATCAGGGAAAATCCAACTGGGTAATAAATACACAGTTTAGCAGTGGCTCAGGGAGAAAAGCTCATCAAAATAACATCAAATAAAACACTGGTTGTTGTTGTGTCTTTCGGCTTTTCCCGGTTAGGAGTCACCACAGTGGAACTCCGGTCCACTAATGATTGGTAGTTGATTTTTACGTGCCGAGTTACCAGCCCTGACACACAACCTTCAATGAAGGTACGCCCATTCATGTATGTCTCCACGCTGAAGATGCTCTAGCTGAGAATCTAACTGGACAGCGTCTTACTGTGAGGCGACAAATAAAACACTGGTACAAATGTAATAATAATAAAAAAAACATGTATGCAAACAATTCTATATTGGAATACATAGGATAGAATAAAGCATGAGGAGACATTAGTGATGTAAAAATAAGAAATAGAAAAATGATGATTAAACATGACAGTCAATACATACAAAAGTAAACTCTACTTTGCTAGGAAATTAAAAATAAAAAGATACAAGTCCACCCTAAAAGTGGGGAGAGGGGAGGTGTTGAAGGCTATGGATAGATAGTGTGATTAGAGAGATTAAGTTAGTAAGAATGTAAAGTATTTGTTAATATAGATCATACAGATGAGGTGCATGGGCATAGCCATGAGCAGAAATGTTTTTAGAGAGGACTTAAATACATGAAGGCTAGCTATAGTTCTGATTGAATTTGGAAGAGTTCTTATGAAGAATTATGGCTCACCTATCCTGCGGAAAGGATGGTGGTTCAAACAGATCCACTGTTGGATCCCATCAATGGACAGGACGATGATATGCAGTGTTTGGACTGGTGATGTGTGTTTGGTTCTTGCTGCTCTGCTTCAGCAATGGTCTTCTGAGGAAGTGTAGTTTATGTGGGGGTCATGTATATGAGTGTACACATTTTGTCAATACAAGATTGACTTTGAAGGACCCTCATGTAACACGCATCCATGTCAGCCACCAAGAGGAAGGGTTTTAAGGCTCATACCTAATGGTTGCCTAAATGGTGGTCCCTCTTGGTCATCTCCCACTGTTAAGGGGGAATCAGTGAGCTTGATTAAGTGAGAGGGGTGGCAATCAACAAAACAAAGAGTTAAAAAACAATGCAACAAAGAATAACTTGAATACAAAACTGAACAACTGAGTTTTAGGGATCTCTTGAAATTAATGAGCAATGGGGCTTTCAAAGCCATACAGGTGTAAATTCCAAAGGTAAAGAGCCTACTCAACAAACAAATCCTGTAGGATTCAAGCTGCACCTCTCAAAATTACAAATATTAAAGGATAAATAGTACAAAGAAGACTGTGAACCTGTTATAGCTTATGTAAAAAATAATAAGCATTCTGGTGATAAAACTAATGACCGATCATGGCGAGATAATAAGTAGTCATTAGCCAGTGACATGTAGGAGAATTAAGTTTCTTACAGAATGCAATGAACCAATCAGAGTAAAGTAAGCAGACTCTATAAAGAATGTAAATTGCATGGCAGAATGAAAGGAGACCTCAGCAAGGTCTGAGCTGATGAGAGGGGCAATCAAAATAGAACAAAAGAGACAAGAGTTAGGACACTGTATGAGAACAACAATGGAAGGTGAAGTCGGTAACAGAAAAATCAGCATGTTTGATGGGATTAAATGTAAGCACAATATCAGGATGAGAGGGCAGCATCAGGACAAACCCAAGGTGGAAGGTATTACCTATGAAACCAGTAGAGGGGATAGACAATAATATTTTTATATAGTGAATCTCATGAGCAAAGGTTTTTCAGAGACAGAACTTTCAGTAATAAGCAAAGGACTTGTGTTTGAGCCTATGAAAATATAACCATTGCCAACAGTGTGCCTGCATCAAAGTCATATATGACACAGTTATATTTAAATAAATTATTTTCAAGTGAGGTCCTAAACCAAAAATACAAAAGGATATTTTATGGAAACCTAATCCTAATGACTTCTGTCCAATTATTAGCTTTGCAGACGATTGTTATAACATCCTTCCAAATATGTTCAAAGTGGAAGAAAGGAAAGCCTGATTAAAATCAGCTGTTGATAACATGTATAGACACAAGAAAGCTGATAACTGTGATTCATTGTGATATTCTGAACAGATGTATAAGAACAGAAAACTCAGCTATTTAAAATATGTTAATTGTATATGTATTTAGATATGTGGATTTCCTTTGTCTTCAGTGAAATCTTATCATTTATTACCACACGGTCTATTGTAAGACTGTGAAAATGTTTCCTGCTGCAATATTTTTTAATCATGTATATTTGCTTGACTGCATACTACTACTGTACCTAGGGTAAGGGTCTTGAAACTAGTTCAATTACTGGGTCACAAAGACTACAAGTTCACCAAACTCAGACAAACTAGTAAAAAACAAAAAAAAAAACGAACGTACAAGCTGTAGACTTCAACAGACTTTATTACTGTACTTTCATGTTGTAAGCGCTTTCGTCCAAAATAATGCTTAGACTTCATCAGACATAAATTACCTAAAATTCATTAGTATTTATATAATCATCAATTAGTAATTTAAATTGATTTAAATGTACATATTAAATGAAACTATTCCCACATATTAAAAGTGTTAGCACACAATCTTATGGTTCAATAAAATATATGTACATAAAAAACTGAGGTATAAACTAATACATTTTAAAAATTCTTAAAAATAGTTGACCTTAAAAAGGACTTAGTATAATTAATGCATGTATTAATGCTAATATACAAATGTGCATTTACCTATCTAATGCTTTGAGTTTTAAGATACATTCAATTGAGGCATACTCATTTAGCCCAGGTGGTATATGGGTATCAGTCTGAATCACATTAGTTCACTCTCTTCTAATTCCAGTTCCCACGGGCCACCCCTAGATTTCCTTTTTACCTGTTGGATAACTGTAAACAAAAAGTTGTGGGTTGGATTTTCCATACAATGTTTAGCTAGGGCATTTGTAGTTACTTTTTTATTGATATTATATAAATGTTCATAAATTCTTTGTTTCAAATGCCTTTCTGTTTTTCCTATGTAGTATGCCTGACATTGCTGACATATTGCTACATAGACAACCCCCTCTAGATTCACAATTAAATTTACCTTTTAGGAAATAATCCTTGCCCCTGATGGTAAACCTATTGCCCATCTTGATAGATGGGCACTGTTGGCATCGACCGCATTTATACATGCCATAGTTTCCATTATAGGCCATGTTTTGTGTTTCCAAAAGGCATTTAAGATTGGGACCCCTTCTGTATGTTATTCGTGGAGGACCTTCAAACTTTTTACAAATATTAATGTCCTCATTGGCCCAGTTTTTAACCAGAATATTTCTTATTTCTTTGGCTTCCATAGAAAAGGTTGTCATGAATGTGGGTGCCATATTAAATGATATGTTCTGGCTATTATCTCTCGTCTGTACTATATTGGAATCATGTACTTCATTATAACCTTTTTGTAAAATGGGTTTGAAGTGTCCATGAGTCCTTTTAGTGCATACTTCCAAATAAATCTGTTCAAAGAGATATTCGGGATACCCTCTCCTTACAAACATATTTTTCAATAACTCACATTCACTATAGAAGTCCCTATCAGAAGAAACCATCCCAGCAGCTCTCACCAATTGTCCTTTCATCACTGCTTTTTTCTGATGAAAGGGGTGGCTGCTAGAGAAGTGCAGGAAGGCATTTGAATAGGTAGGCTTCCTGTATATAATAATTCTATACCTATTATTCAGCCTGTCCTTTGACAACTGCACATCTAGATAATTAATGGATTCTAATCCAACCTGAAATGTGAATTCAAGAAAGTTAGTAAGTTCTGTAATAGCTTGAATAAAGGGTTCTGTGTTATTAGGGTCCCCTTTCCAGATAAAAAACATATCATCTTGATATCTTGTATACCATACCACATTCTGCTGAAAAGGGCTGCTGTTAAATAAAAGCTCCCTTTCCCAGTATGCCATCACACAGTTTGTGAAGCTACCTCCGCACGGTGATCCCATGGCAACACCTGTCCGCTGTTCGTATAGCTCACCATTAAATAGCATTAAATTGATGGATAAAATAATCTCCAAGAGTGTTTCAATAAATCTCATTCTCTTCCATGCCTTTCATGGTTAGAAAATCCCAAACCCATTCAATTCCCAACTCTTGCGGTATTACAGTGTATAGATCTTTTATATCTACTGTAAGAAAAATGTGATTTTCATTATATTCCAACTTATTAATACCTACCAGAAAGTTCCATGAGTCATGGCAAATTTGTTTTTCATTTCTAATAACAGGTTTTAATTTGCTGTCCACATATTTAGTACATGGGTATGTTATTGATTTTCTGCCATCCACAATAGGTCTAAAAGGTGGATTGTGGAGGTTCTTGTGTATTTTACGGGACCCGAAAAGAACTGGTGTAATAAGTGATGCCATTGTTAAATAATAAAAGGTATCAATATCTATACTCCCTTCAAGGAACAAGTCATTTAAATTTCTATTGATGTTTCTTTATGCAGTATTAACTTCGTTTAAGCTTGCCTGAAAGTAGTTATCTCTATCTAGATATGTCAATATATAATGTACATATGCATATTCGTCCATTAGTCCATAAACACCAATCCACCATCTTTATCAGGCTTCATAACCCTGATCTTGCATGCCTTCAGTAAATTAAAAAACTCTAAGTCATCAAGCGACATATTCCTAGCAGCATTGCTAAATATGCAGATGGCTGCAAGATATTTTTCACTGCAAATATTAATGTGGATTATAGGTTCATAGGTTCATAGATTAGTACTAGGCTAACTGTCCTTGCGAGCCATTTTAAGCCTAGCCAAATATCCCTTGTGAGACTCGAACCCTGCACCTTGTGTTTGTAAGGCAAACACCTTAACCATTAGGCCACCCTCCCAACCCAATTATTTGGAAATTAACATATTTCCGGTAGAATTCTCAGCATATACAATAGCAACATGCTTAAATTTTAGTACAAATAAATACTAGGTACTATATTAGGGGAATCCAATCATAAAATACTCACTTAAATTGATTGGTTCTATATTACAGGAGTTAAATGAATGTAAAGATTCTGGAATTCTGATTACATCTAAATTTTCCTTTGGCAATCATGTGAACAGATTTAAGGAAAAAGGCTTTTCTTTATTCAGGACTCTTAGTTAAATCTGTTTCCTTAAGGGATCATGACAGCCTATTGCTTCTTTATAAAACATATGTTCATCCCATTCTTGGATTTAATAATGGTTTTTACATATATACTAGGATACTGCTACTTAAGATAGAAAATATTCAAGGGAAATTCACCAGACATACTTTCAGTGAGGCATCTAAGTTATACTGATTTACACAAGAATTTAAAACTATATTCTATGCACTACAAATATTTTCGAGGCAACTTTCTACTCTCTTAGAGATTTCATAATGATGACTTATTGCAGTTAGATTTTGACTTTATTCCAACTACCAACCATAGAGCTGACAGGTACAATAACATAAACTTTTACAATAGCAAAAACTTTATAAATATCAGACAAAAATGATCACTCAAGCAATAACCAAACTCTGGAATAGAGTCATAGACTCTCTGACACTATGGATTTATGTATACTAAGGCTGGATGTTTAGGTGGGTGATGAGATACACAACATGACTTTTAATGAAACAGTGTTCCTCAACGGTCTTCGGGTCTGAGCACTGTATAACTAACGTATGATACAACATGACTTTTAATGAAACAGTATTCCTCGATGGCCTTCAAGTCTGAGCACTGTATAACTAATGTATGATACAACATGATTTTTAATGGAACAGAGTCCCTTGGCGGTCTTTGAGTCAGTGCACTGTATAACTAACATATGATACAACATGACTTTTAATGAAACAGTGTTCTTCGATGATCTTCAGGTCTGAGCACTGTATAAATAACATATGATACAACATGACTTTTAATGAAACACTGTTCCTCGATTGTCTTCGGGTCTGAGCACTGTATAACTAACATATGATAAAATGTATACAACATGACTTTTAATGAAACAGTGTTCCTCAATGGCCTTCAGGTCTGAGCACTGTATAACTAACGTATGATACAACATGACTTTTAATGAAACATTGTTCCTTGATGGTTATGCGGGTCTGAGCACTGTATAACTAATGTATGATACAACATGACTTTTAATGGAACAGTGTTTCTCAACAGTCTTTGGGTCTGAGCACTGTATAACTAACATATGATACAACATGACTTTTAATGAAACAGTATTCCTCGATGGCCTTCAAGTCTGAGCACTGTATAACTAACGTATGATATAACATGACTTTTAATGAAACAGTATTCCTAGATGGCCTTCAGGCCTGAGCACTGTATAACTAATGTATGATACAACATGACTTTTAATGAAACAGTGTTTCTCAACAGTCTTCGGGTCTGAGCACTGTATAACTAACGTATGATACAACATGACTTTTAATGAAATAGTGTTCCTCAATAACCTTTGGATCTAAGCACTGTATAAGTAACGTATCACACAACATGACTTTTATTGAAACAGTGTTCCTCAATGGCCTTCAGGTCTGAGCACTGTATAACTAACGTATGATACAACATGACTTTTAATGAAACAGTATTCCTAGATGACCTTCAGGCCTGAGCACTGTATAACTAATGTATGATACAACATGACTTTTAATGGAACAGTGTTCTTCGATGATCTTCAGGTCTGAGCACTGTATAAATAACATATGATACAACATGACCTTTAATTAAACAGTGTTCCTCAATGGTCTTCGGGTCTGAGCACTGTATAACTAACATATGATAAAACGTATACAACATGACTTTTAATGAAACAGTGTTCCTCAATGGCCTTCAGGTCTGAGCACTGTATAACTAACGTATGATACAACATGACTTTTAATGAAACAGTGTTCCTTAATGGCCTTCAGGTCTGAGCACTGTATAACTAATGTATGATACAACATAACTTTTAATGGAACAGTGTTTCTCAACAGTCTTTGGGTCTGAGCACTGTATAACTAACATATGATACAACATGACTTTTAATGAAACAGTATTCCTCGATGACCTTCAAGTCTGAGCACTGTATAACTAACGTATGATACAACATAACTTTTAATGAAACAGTATTCCTAGATGACCTTCAGGCCTGAGCACTGTATAACTAATGTATGATACAACATGACTTTTAATGAAATAGTATTCCTCGATGGCCTTCAAGTCTGAGCACTGTATAACTAACGTATGATATAACATGACTTTTAATGAAACAGTATTCCTAGATGGCCTTCAGGCCTGAGCACCGTATAACTAATGTATGATACAACATGACTTTTAATGAAACAGTGTTTCTCAACAGTCTTCGGGTCTGAGCACTGTATAACTAACGTATGATACAACATGACTTTTAATGAAATAGTGTTCCTCAATGGCCTTTGGATCTAAGCACTGTATAAGTAACGTATCACACAACATGACTTTTATTGAAACAGTGTTCCTCAATGGCCTTCAGGTCTGAGCACTGTATAACTAACGTATGATACAACATGACTTTTAATGAAACAGTATTCCTCGATGGTCTTTGGGTCTGAGCATTGTATAACTAACATATGACAAAACAGTTAAAAGCTCTTGAATAGAGTGTGAAGAATTGCTTGGGAAGATGATCATTTTATGGAAGCCATTGGTGAATATAGGACAATGTTAATACAGAAGCTGTTTTAGTGAGAGAATGGGATAATACAAATACAGGACCCAGAAATGGTAGGCTAAAGTGAAAAGGGAAATGACACGACAGTGGAGAGTAGAATGATCTGAGGATATTCTATAGGCAGCGGAAAAATCATGGAGATTATAAGTAAAAAAATGGAAGCTTATTAATTCAGAGAAAAATGTATGGTATGTCACAGCTGGGTGTCTGAAATTTGCATATAAAATGGCAAATAATTCAATGACTAGCCTTGAATCTGTTAAATAACAAATGAGTAATAAAAGAGATGGTATACCTGTGGATTTTGTAATAATCACTCATATTTGGTGATCAGTCTACTTTTTACATGAAAGTTTGAATAGAATGTTTGGCGCAGAGGGGCAAATATGATTTATGTCTAGCATTTTATGTAGGAAAAACAATGAGAAAACTAATATATGGGGGTAGTAGACCAGTTCTATTCTGTTAAGACAAAGAATAAATATAATACACTTTATAGGTATATAGAAGTATGTCTTAGAAAAAATATATGTATTTTATATTAGAGGTGTACAACTGAATGAGTGGAAATGCAGTATAGATATATTTTGGAAAGAAATGAAATTCAACAGCAGATAAGGCTAGGGAATACCTTCTACTGGGGTTAAATGAAATAGTAAGCTTTAAACCAGAACTGAAATATAGAAGTTTAGGAAGATAGCTTTATTAAAGCATTTGAATGACTATATAATGTGTAATCAAACAGTGTTGTTAAGAAAAATGTCTAAACATATTTTTTTTAAATGTCTGTTGAAAATGTATTGAGACCCACATAAAATTAATAGCTGTACCTGCTTTATTGATGCTGGTTAACATTAGTTTTACTTTACAAGACTCAAACCTTGAACTACTGAGTCTCATTCTGAATGTAGCTGTGCAGTTCCTTCATACTTCTTCACACGCTTTCCTTTTCCACACAGCATTTGTCACTTACGCCCTCTGTATTCTTTAACTCTTTTCTTCATCTACTGCATTTCACACCTACTCACTGCACTCTTAATCCTTAAATATTTTTCTGTTGTGATGTGTATGAAATATGACAATTTTGAAAATACCCATAATGTAATATCTGTGTAATTTCAGGTGCAAGTTGTTTATTGCCTTTGCATTTAACCTAATTTTGCAAACAGCTCTATTGAAGTGCATGGAGAACAGTGATTACACTCCAATATTTAAGAAAAATATAAACCAGTTAAGTGCCAGAGTAGTATGTGACCTGATCTTAACAAATGTTAAGCGCCCTCTGATTATCTTGTTAAGGTCGGGTCTAGTACTCAGCAATGTAATCTGCCTGCACTGACCAGCAAATGACATCAGCAGAACAAAAATATCCATACCAGTAAGGTGCCGCTAACTTCCTATAATAAGTGGATAGACTCATAAGATGTGTTTGCAAGCATTTTCTGAGGTATATGAACCCTGAAGCTTAAATGCATGCCACTATTTAGCGACTTCAATCCCTGGTGCTTTGTCTGAAAACCGCAGATGTTATGAGGAACATACCAAACATGTAAAGAAATAATCTGAACATGCTACAAAAATCTGGACTGTTGAGAGGCACTGAGGTGGGGTGACTGTAAATATAATGCAGCGCATTACACTGTCTTTTCACAGCAAACCCTAAGTGTTTTATGGCTTTGAAAGCCAGCACAACACTTAGAGTAATATTTCCTGTAACTAGTAGTACTTAGAGCAGATAAAGCTCCACCCACTGCAAAGAATTATGATCGTGTCACCAATCATAACCTTTAATTATGTGTTCTCGACATGGATACCAAGATTCACCTCTCAAGCTTCGTTCTGGAGGTAATCATCTATGCCTCAATCACATAATAAACAGGTTATGATTGGTGATCTGATCATAACCCTCTATGCCATTCTCTTTGTATTATATTTTGCTAACATCTCTAATATTTTTCTCATCATATTTTTATTATTGTATTATTGTGCCCACATCCTGCCAGGCACCATACTTCAGTGTGGGGACATTTCCCCTAACCTGACTCAAGAAAGAGACTGACCTACTCATATTACAAACCAAACAGTAAAGCTCTTCTAAAATTTCATAATATCAATTAAAGTATGCATAATGAACTCAAAGGCTTACATTCATGGTTTTCTACCCATTCCTGAGACATCCTCCCCATAACTGAAATGTGGCTAAAACCAGAAAACACAGATGAAGAAATACTTCATCCTGGTTACAGTATACTCGGTACTGACAGGAAAGGTGAAAAAGGAGATGCAGTAGCCATCTTTTATTCTAACACATTTCAAATTAGCCACTACCAGCACATCATTCTTAAGTTTAATAATGATGAGTTAATTATCTCCATATTAAACTTAATAACAGTATGCTTTGTTGCTGTCCAGAGACTATAATATCTCTACAGTTGCAGATATAATCACCTAGATAGTTAGTACTACCCGGGGAAGCAATTCTTTTAGCAGACTTTAACATAGACTGGAAAGTACAGTTGTGTACACTTACCATAAATGTAGATGCTCGAGTGTATTCACTGTTGCAGTCATTACATTTGGATAATCTGCTGGCAGGTTGCCCTCAGTCGGCCTGATTAACAAAGTCTTGGGTCCTGCGTCGGTTGCTGTCCCTTCTTCCGTGACGTCAGGTCATCAGGGTTATAAAACATGCAGCCGACACCATTACATCAGTTTTTCTTGCCCCAGATGTCAGGTGTCCCCCAAATGGGGAGCAATATATATATATATATATATATATATATATATATATATATATATATATATAAAACACACAAAAATATACCTTCAAACAAAAGCAAATACACCAAAAAGGCTTTTAAGCATAGTAAAAAGAAATAGATGTATAGTAAGAGAAAAACAGGGGGTTGGAGGGAGGGTAACCAAGACTGCAACAGTGAATACACTCGAACATCTACATTTATGATAAGTGTACACAACTGTATTATGTTCTTTGTGTTTCACTGTTGCAGTCATTACATTTGGGTAGATTCCCAAAGCTATGGTTGGGAGGATGGATTTATACAGCATTAGGACCAGCTATAAGGCCCTGCAAAACAGCAGTGGCAAAGCCAGCTCTGGATTTAGAGAAAACTGGTAAGTGATAATGCTTGGTGAAAGTATGAACTGAACTCCAGGTAGCAGCTTCTAGAATATCTCTGGTAGGAAGACCTCTGAGAAAGGCTGTTGAAGTAGATGCAGCCCTGGTGGAATGAGATCTGATCCCCTGGGGGATAGGTTTTCCATGGTGCTTATAACAGAAATGAATATAATGGCTTATCCATTTAGAAATGGTTTGCTTTGAAATAGCCTTTCCCTCTGCCCCTGCAGCAAATGCTACCAGCAGTTGTTCAGATTTTCTTCGAGATTTAGTCCTGTCCAAGTAGAATCTAAGTTGTCTGTGTACATCCAATGAATGCAGAATCCGCTCCCCCTTGTTCTGTGGATTGGGAAAGAAAGTTGGCAAATGAATGGACTGATTAAGAGCCACACTGGATACCACCTTGGGCATGAATGATGGATTGGTCCTGAATGACACCCTGTCCACATGAAAGATGATGAAAGGCTCCACTGCCACAAGGGCCTGTAATTCAGATATCCTTTTAGATGAAGTGATTGCTAAAAGGAAATCTGTTTTCCAGGAAGGAAATTTTAAGTCTGCAGTAGCAGCTGGTTCGAAAGGAGGTAGAGTGAGTTTCTCCAAAACAAAGTTAAGGTCCCAGGCAGGGGTTGGAGCTCTCCTGGGTGGTCTCAAGTTTTTGGCCCCTCTGAGATACTGCTTTAGAACAGGATGAGAGAAGAGGGGGGGTTCTGTGTTGTAATGAGCTGAAATGGCTGAGGCATGGGTTTTTATGGAAGAAAAAGACAGGACCTTGTGAAGCATCTCAGTTAAGTGTTGCAAAATCTGAGGTAAATTGGGCACTGCTGTGCTCATCCCTTGATATTGAGTCCAGGCACAGAATCATTTCCATTTGTCAGCATAGAATTTTCCAGTACTAGGTCTTCTCGCCTCCAAAATGACATCCATCACAGGTTTGCTGAGGGATGCTAAGGGGGAATTTAAATGATTAGCCAAGCTGCAAGATTCAATGTTTGGAGCTGAGAGTGCAGAATTTGGTTCTCCTGCTGAGACAGTAAGGAAGGTGTCTGAGGCAGGTGCCAAGATGAAATGTGTGATACACTGCGCAGCAGTGGGTACCAGTGTTGGCAAGTCCAGTCTGGAGCAATCAAAATCATTTCTGGTTTGTTCTGTTTGACTTTTAGTAGAACTTTGGAGAGCAGAGGCAGAGGGGGAAAGGCATAGACTGAAAGGTTTTTCCAGCTGAAGGACAGAGCATCCACTTTCCAGGCTTTTTTGTGATGAGTTCTTGTGCAAAATATGTCCAGCTGGTAGTTCCAGGGTGAGGCAAAAAGATCTATGTCTGGGCTCCCCCATTTGCATGTCAGCATGTTGAAAATCCGTGGTCCCAGTTTCCATTCATGTGGGTCCATGCGATTTATGCTTAGTTTGTCTGCCAGAACATTCAGCTTTCCTGGCAGAATTTGAGCTTGTAGTTGTACTTGGTGTCTCAATGCCATGTTCCACAGTGCCATGGCTAGTCTGCAGAGGGGGTAGGAATATGTGCCCCCCTGCTTGTTTATGTTCCACATAACTGTGGTGTTGTCCACCTTTATCAGTAATTGTCCTGGATGAAGGTAGTCCTTGAAGGCTGTCAGAGCATTCTGTACAGCTAGCATTTCTTTTTGATTGATATGAAGGTGCATTTGATTTGGGCTCCATTTGCCCTGAATGCACTTCCCTGCCAGATGAGCCCCCCATGCATAGTCTGATGTGTCTGTAGTTAGGGTTTGGGTGGCAGGGGGTGGTGTGAATTGCAGTCCCTTGTTTTTGGTGGCAGGCCTCTGCCCACCATAAGAACTCTAGACACAGGCAAGGTATGATATGAATCATTGTTTCCAGGCTGTGACAATGTTGACTCCATAAACTTTTTAAGTACCACTGAAGTTTCTTCATATGCAGTCTTGCATATGGAATTAGAAGAATGCAGGAGGCCATGAACCCCAAGGCTTGCAGTATTTGCCTTGCAGATAGCAGGGTTTTTGTGGCCATCTGTTTGAAGTAAGTCTCCAAATTAATTTGTTTTTCTGGAGTAAGGAAAGCCATCTGGGCAGTTGTATTCAAGCTTGCATCCAGGAATGTAATTTTTTGATAGGGTACCAGTTGTGATTTCTTTTCATTTATGGTGTACCCTAGACAAGTTGGAACTCTTTTTACAAACGCCAAATGTTTTAGAAGAATGACCTGGTTTTCTGCCTGAATTAGACAATCGTCCAGGTATGGATATATTTGAATATTTATTTGCCTGCAAAATGTAATTACTGGAGCCAGGCACTTTGTGAATACCCTGGGCACAGTAGACAAGTCAAAGGGCAGTGCAGAGAACTGATAATGCATGTAGCCTGCTTTGAAGCATAGGAATCTTCTGCAAGATTCCCTGATTGGGATATGCAGGTAAGCCTCTTTAAATCTAGAGTTGCCAACCAGGCATCCTTGCCTAGCATAGGAAGTAACTGGTGAAGAGTCAGCATCTTGAGTTTTGGAATGTCCAGAAAGGTGTTTAGAGTAGACAGGTCCAGAATTGGACACCATGATTTTTCTTTCCTGGGTACCAGGAAAAGTTTGGAATAGAAACCTTGTCCCTTTTCCTCTTCTGGTACTAGTTGAATATCCCCCATGTTTAGGAGGGAAAGTACTTGTTTCTAAGCCTCTGCCCACTGATTTGGGAGCAGGTCTGGCCATCCGTTTGGAGTTGGCAACGTGTGGAAATGAAATCTGTATCCCTGGGACACTATATTTAAAACCCATTTGTCCTGGGTTATAAGTTGCCAGTTTCTGGAATGAAGAGACTGTTTTCCCCCCAAAGGGGTGGCTAAGAGATAAGTGCTTGGTAACTGTAAAGGGAAGTCAATGAGACTGTTTACCATAGGGTGGTGCCTTGTTGTTTCCAGATTTAGAAGTGGAAGCACCCCCCCATTGCTTTGTTCTGAAAGTCGCTTGGGACTGAAACCTGGTGCTTTTGGAATGTCTGGGTTTGGCTGGAGTGGCTCTGGAAGGAGCTGAAAAGGACCATTTCTTAGTAGTCCAGTGCCTACTAAATCTAGGAGGTTGTACTTGTAAGAAATCTTTCAAAGTTTGCATAGATTTAGCTTTATCTTCCATCTTTTTTAGAACTTCTTCAGCCTTATTGCCAAACAGGCGGTCCTGCTGTAAAGGATCATCCAAAAGTTTTGCTTTAACATGATTAGGCAGAGATTGCTCCTTAAGCCAAGCATGCCTTCTAAGCACAGACCCAGTAACAGCAGCCCTGCAAGAGGCCTCTAAAGAATCAAAACCACATTGCAAAGTATGTTTGCCAACTTGTTCAGCTGAATGCAATAAATCCTGTAAATCTTTATTCTCCACACAGTCAGAAATCAACATCATTTTCTATTTAAGCAGTCCCATGATATGCTGTTGATATTTTAGCATATGGAATTGACAGTTTAAAGACCTGATTACTAAACTTGCAGAAGTATAAACCTTTTTACCCTATCTATCCAGTGCCCTGGAGTCTCTATCAGAAGGGGTAGGATTTTTAGCAGTAGAAGCCTTAATGCTCTTGGAGCCCTGAGAAATGGTTTCAGGGTCCGCAACAGGATTTTTGAAAAGGAATTTGTGGGACTCAGGAACCCTGTAGTACCTGTCTGGTTTGCTAGGGGCTGGAGGCAAGGAATCAGGGGCCATACTGGATTCCGAAAACACATCATCAACAATGTCTAGTGCAGGAGGTATAGCCAAAGGCTTATGCTGAGGAAGAAGAAGGAAATCCCTAAGCCTCTTTTTGGATTCAGAGAAATCCTGACTTTCCCAGTAGAAATGCTCTCTTAAGGTATGTAAAGTTTCCCCAAAAGAGAAATCCTCAGGTGGAGAAGCAGAGGGAATGGAATCCTCTGCATCAGAGTCCTCATAAGTAGGTATGGACAAATCCAGATCATTGGAAGAGTCATAAGAAACAGAGTCCTGTTCAGAAGATTCATAGTCAAGTTCAATCCTAGGCCTCTTGGGGGGGGGGGGTTGACTACCCCTGATTAGAGTAATTAAATCTTCAGCCATTTTGATCATTTGTTTTTTAGGCATAGGGGCCTGAACATGTGGCCTGGGTGTCGTTTTTTTAGACATAGCTCGAGATTTAGGCCTTAGTATTGAAGTTGGAGTCGGTTTAATATGCAAGTCTGTAGGCCTGAATACACCCTCAGAAGCCGGTGCCTGCTCAGTGGCTCTGGACCCATCCAAGGTAGAGACATCCGCGGGTTCCATATGTGAAGCATCTTGCAGCATATCGGACTCTGAATGGGTCTCAGTAGAGGCCTGCGAATCAGACGTAGTGGGTATCAGGGGCTGCAAAACGCCTCACTGAGTAGCGGCGAACTGATGACTGGCTTAGGAAAAGCATCATCGGCAGTTTCGGACCTCAGTGACCTGTCTCTGTCTTTTTCTTTGCGTTTTTTCAGTATTCTGGTAGTCGGATGGCTAACCGACATCATTTCTGGATAATTAAACCGAGAACCGAAATATTTACAAGCAAAAATGTACCAATGATGGATAGTGCGCTGATTAAATAAAGCACAAAACCAACAG
This sequence comes from Protopterus annectens, assembly GCF_019279795.1. Lineage (NCBI taxonomy): Eukaryota > Metazoa > Chordata > Ceratodontiformes > Protopteridae > Protopterus > Protopterus annectens. The sequence goes on from NC_056726.1 coordinate 828,069,126, forward strand.
CAAGGTTTCTTTGGGAGTAAAAGTACAAGAGGTAAGAGTGTTTATTCTTATAAATAAAGAGACATTTTGTGACATTATATTTGAGACTGTATATGCTATGGGAATTGTTTTTTGTGAATATAAAAAGAAAAAAGAATTATAATTATTGGAACTTATATGTAGTAAAAACATTTAACAGGGAGACAAAAAGAAAATACACATGCAATTTCTAGCAGAAGTAGAAAGACTTTGAAAGGACATTTAAAAATATGTAAAGAAGTGATGGACATTTCAAACTTTAAGATATTAGGGTTTACACACTGGTGGATGGGAATGTAATATGAGCTAAAGATGGAAAATGATAAAATTATGCATATTCCTAGTATGATAAATGTTGGAGGAAATATGGATATGGTAAAATATAGGAGTCAACCCAATATAGTCTTCTTTGCAGAAAAGATCATAATCTGATAAGTGATTGTGATAAGAAGAAATGTTATGTTTGTTGGGAAATGGGTCATGATACAAAAAGATGTGAATTCAAATGTTATATTATATAATGGTATGTAATAAAACAAGGCATTTACGACAGATTGTAAAAGTGAAACAAATGTTATAGAAAGTGAAGGAAAGAGACAAAAATGAACAACAGAGAAAATGTTGGAATTAGAAGTAGAAGAAAAATGTGAAAAGGAAGAAAAAGAAAAAAAAATGAGATGAGATAGAAGAAGGTTCTGAAAAAGATTCTTAAAAAAGGAAATCTCAAGGAACCTAAGGAAAGGGGAAATTAATTTTAGAGTTCTTTCTCTTTAGAGTTAATGTGAACAGTATTAAGAATATAATGAGAAGGATAGGGGTTTGGGGGTGTTGTAATTAATGTGATGTGCATGTAATTGTATTAGAAGATGTAATATTTTTAACAAAGAAAAATTACAGACTGAAAATGTATTGGTGGAATATAATCTGGAATTTGGGAAACGACTGATGTTCTGGAATAGCGACATTACTAGATGTAATATTAGTAAGAATGGGAAGATTAAAGTTTGTGGATTTAAAATGGAAAGAAAAAGCATATAGAATTATAACATTATATGCTTTGTCACTTATAAAGAAATGGAGAATTTATTTCAACAAACTTTACACTATGTAGAGATAAATATGAATATTATAACGACAAGAGATTTTAACTGTGATTTAAGGGGAAATTGTAAAAAGAAAGGACATCTATCCTCAACCTCTCTTCCCTCTTTTGCACATAGGCTAGGGGTATCACTTTAACAATGACAATCATCTAGAGCCAAGGTTTACACCACCAGGTGACTACCCCTGCCTCAGTAGTTCAACTGTACCACACACTTGTTCACACACACTCACACCTAGGGCCAAATGTAGAGTGTCCAGTCCACATGCTGCATGTCTTTGGAACATGGGAGGAAACCAGAACACCCAGAGGAAACCCATGTGAACACAGAGAGGACATGCACTCTGCATAGAAGACACCCCAGCCGAGAATCGAACAAGGAAATCTCTTGCTGTGAGGTGACAACACTAACTGCTGCACCACTGTGAAAGCAAATGATGTAAGAAAAATGTTAGATGTTATGAGATGTGGTAAAGACATTTTTTGAAATAAAAATGTGTGGCTTTATCAAAGGGGTATATACAAATCTAAAATAGATTATTTTATAATATCAGAAGGCTTAATTAATTGCAGAAACAGAAACTGTTGTATCTGGATTTTCAGATTACTTAGCGATATCGCTAGAGGAAAATGAAAATAAGGAGGGGTGTCAGTAATTATTAATGATTATGAGAGAGCTTGTGGGTGATATAATAAATAGAAGACCTGAAACTCATGATAGGAGACCTTAATAAGGCATTCACCACAGTAGGTCATGATATTTTTATGGAAACTAATGAAGAAATACAATGTAAGTGAGAAAATCAGAAAAAGTATGCATATCAGCACATTACAACAGAATTAGAGTCTTAGTAAATGGTTGGTTGAGTAAATAAAGATGCATGAGGAATGGTATGTGTCAGGAACATCTAATGAGCTGTATATTATTTGCTTTAGTAATGAGTGAAATAGTATTTGAGGTGAATTTTAAAAAGAAGGATGCAGGGTATGTAATGGCTGAAGGGTTAAGAATTCCAGTTTGTTGACTTATGTGGATGTTATTATAGCAATTATAGGAATAGCTAAAAATAGAATCTAGATAGAAGAAATAATATTGTGTTTAAGTGAACATTTAAAAATAATAGGCATGACTTTAAACAAAAATAAAAGTACAGGATTGGGTGATGTGGTAAAGACAGGAGGTATATGTTGTACAATGAATGAGGTTTCTGTGTTGGAATAAAATTTGAGAATAAGATTGTAAGTAGACTTCAATACGAAGAAAACAGAAGAATTAAAATGGATTTGTTATTTTTGGAAATCATGCAAGTTATCATTTAGAAAAAGGTTTGTTTAATAAATTCTGGATTAATGGAAAAATAACATATTTAGCAAGTGTGTTTACGATTCCAACTATATAAGAAAAATAATTGCTGAAAATGTTTAATTTATATGGGGTTCTACTCTAAACCCGTTAAACAGGAGTTTTGTACTTGAATAAACAAGGAGGATTAGCGTTAATAACCCCAATGGTTTATGCTGCCGCTTTAAACTTTTATGAAGTGTTAAAGTGGATAAATGAGAAACATGAGAGGCTAGTGATAAAGATGTTTAAATGTAAGTATGAAAGATTTGGGGACATAAAAAGAAGTGAAAGAGAAAAAGAATGGATTAATGAAGAAAGTAAATACTATCAAGAAAAATAATAGTGTTGAGGATGAGAGATGAAATAGGAAAAAAAGAGAAAAGTGTGGAACAAAAATATAATGATACAATATTATTGTGTTAATCCATAGGAAAATTTAACAGAAGAAAATAAATAAATATATAAAAGCAAGAAACAAATGGTGTAATAAGAGAATAGAATATCAATATTTTTATGGAGACTAGAAACAAATTAACACTATATGCCATATAAAAAGAAAAATTAAAAAATACATACATATTGTGGTGAAGAGGAAACTGAACATGTTTTTTTTAAATGGAAAAGGGTTGCAAAATTATAGGAAAAGTTACGTAAAGAAATTTTCTTTGAAGATATAAAAGATATAGATAAGGTAAATATGGACAATTAGATATAAATGTTATAAGATTCAAAATAAAGAATATGTTAAAAGAATAGTTAAAGATATGGATAAGGTAAATATGGACATGACTGGATATAGATGTTATAAGATTCAAAATAAAGAATATGTTAAAAGAATAGCTAAAGATATGGATAAGGTAAATATGGACATGATTGGATATAGATGTTATAAGATTCAAAATAAAGAATAGATAAAAAGATGTTTTATTGTGTACAAGTTATTTTGGATGAAAAGATATGTTTAATGGAGAATTACATTTTAGCAACAATATTACAAAAAGGAGTGGAGTCTAGTAAGGACAGTAAAGATAAAGTCTGGAACATTAAATAAGAAAGAAAAGATAACTATGATGGTGTATAGCAATGAAAGAAAATAGAAAATTGTATAAAATTGTAAATATGTAAACAATGTCTTTGTATAAAGGACCCTTACTCTTTTTGATAAATGTCATAGGATCTTGTACAGCCATTTGAGTTGCCACCAACTCAAACAGATGGGGTCTCAGTTTAACATCTTATCTGAAGGATGGCACACTCAGGGATGCCGCAGCCCTCTTATGCTGCACTGTAGTGTCAGGAATCAATCTACCTTTTGTGGGAATAGAACCAACAGCCTTCTGTAACAATGGTGACTGTGCTACCTGTTGTGCGACTGCCACTGCTGTTGTACATAGTGATACTGAATGCTGTATTTGCACATTGCTGTTCTAGTTTTACATATTCTTATACATGGATCAGTAAACAAGATCAGTTACCATACCATACTAATCCAATTATAGAACCCCTTCTATGTCTCTAACTACTCTTGACATTGTCCTCAACAAATTAAAGTCATTACCTATTCAACAAAACACAATCATCCTGGGTGATTTCAAGTGTTGTTTATTAACTAACAGTCTTACACAACTAACAATATAAGTTACCGGTTCATTAACTGGCAAACTTACACCCCTAACAAATATGCAGAGAGGTTCATTAGTCTTATCAACACCCATTGCCTTGACCAAATAGTGCTCATTTCTGCTAGTGTCTCCAATGTCCTTGACCTTGTCCTTTCTATTATAGCACCTGTCTGCCCCATACCTAAAGTTTTCTCTTTCTCCATGATCAAATCAGACCAGAAGTCCTTCAAATGTTCACTAAGAAACCAATCCAAGACTGTATCAAACAAATGTTTGGGGATTTTGCTAAGGTTAATCTTCTAGCACTCTTGGGTGACCTCAGGAAATGTAAAAGCTCTCTTTCTCCAGCAAACTTACAACAAAGCCACCCACTTACATCACTGACTTTTACTCCCAGCATCTATCACTGTCTTCCACAAATATAACAGATTCAAGAAATTTCCCTTACTAATGTTAGCACTAATGTTAGCACTAAAGTTAGCACTAATGTTAGCATGAATGTTAGCACTAATTTTAGCACTAATGCTAGCACTAATGTTAGCACTAACGTTAGCACTAATGTTAGCACTAATGTTAACACTAATGTTAGCAGTAATGTTAGCACTAATGTTAGCACTAACGTTAGCTTTACTGAGGTCCATTTAAGCCTCTTCAACTTTAGCCTCAGCAAGTGATACAAACCTGAGGTTTGGAGGATGACCAGTGTGGTATCAGTGCAGAAGGGCATCCCTATCAGAATCCCTGGGAACTATATAGCTATTAATCTCACCATAATGATTTGTAATGTACTGGAATGTATCATAAAGAAACTCATAAATGATGATATTGGCAACACAAAATCCCTTTACCTGAATCAGTTTGGTTTTGTGAAAGTTAGATCATAGCACCAGTTTAGAAAAACTTATTTGACAAGGTAAGGTGAATCTTTCAGTAATGGCCAATAAGTGCACACTGTCTACCTAGGTTTATGAAAATCTTCGATACTATCCCACACTCTGGCATTATTAACAAAAACCTGCGTCAATATTAACTCCAATGTAACCTGATGGACAACATTCTCGCACATAGAATTCACATGGTCATGGCTGGTGGTACACTCTCCACTAAAAGGCCTGTAACCACTGGTATCAATCAGTGTTCTCTTTTGAGTCCATTTCTCTTTGGCAAATACATCTCAAATATCTAAGCTGATGTCAAGAATCTCTGACTGACTAAGTTGCTGATGACTTTAAATGTGGCACTTTTATTAATTTTTCATTTGAAACCTACATCTTGCAACAGGGTCTATGCTGCATTGACTCCTGGTGTCAAGAAAATCGATTCAGGCTTCGCCTAAAAATGCAGTATTATATTCTCTGGAAAGCAGGAGACCTTTCAAACTACCACATAAATGATACCCCACTTAAAGCTGATACTGTCATTACAGGTCTAGACACTTCTGTAGACGATTAGCTTCTTTTAACCGCAACGAATCAACTATTGTTAAGAAATCTTTCTACATAGTCCAATTGATTAATAGAGGTTAGTCATTTAGACCTAAAGATGTTATTGTCCTCTTCAACTCCTCATTAATTAGTCTCACAATAGAATATAATGCACCCTTAGGCATGTACCCATCCAAACCTTTTGTCCCTCTTGAAAAAACAAATTATTTCTGACCAAGGAAATCTTGGGTCCTAAAATAGCAGCAATAGTGCAAGTAGTTAAAACAGAACTGTGGTCAGTGAACAGTCTAAATTAGCAAAAAAACAGAAAAATAAGTTGATTGTAGAAATTGTTAGAAGTGTCTATGATGTCTAGAAGGTCAACAAGGAAAAGTGAAATAAAAGGTAGAGAAACAGAAGGCAGTATGGTGGAGCAAAGATGTGAAAAGAAGCTGGTAATGGTAGCAGAAAGAGTCACACTAGAGAAAAAAGACTGACCAAAACATATTCTGAGAATTTCAAAATAAATGGGTTCCTGTTGGAATATATGAAGACAGATAACAGAAAGCTGCATGAACTAGAATATATTTTAACCAGGCATTCAGAGGAAATAATAAATATGCAAAATGCTGAAATGGAGAGAAACGAAAAAAATGGTGAGACACCAATTACAGCAATGGTGTGAAACCAGCAATTTTATACAGCACAGTCGTGTGGCAGTTGCATTGTCACCTCACAGCAAGAGGTTCTCTGGTTCAATTCTCGGTTGGGGTACCTTATGTGCAGAGTCTGCATGTCCTCCCTGTGTTCATGTGGGTTTCCTCTGGGTGTTCCGGTTTCCTCCTACATTACAAAGACATGCATCTGGAGCATTTCTCCCCAGGTCTCCATTGGAAAAATTGGCTTTGTTCCAAGCCAGACTTTCCTGGTAAACAAATGTTAAATAAATAAATTAAAAAAATTAAAATAAGAAACTGGTTGAACTCAAGGATATGTCACGCAGAGACAACTTGAGGTTTACAGCAGTATCAGAACAGACTGAAGTGAAGGACTGTAAATATTTTATGAGAAAAAAACATGCTTCAGCATGCAGATTAGACTTTCCATTGGTATTATGAAAACAGACAGAGAGGATAAAGTGAATATCCACAATGTGTGGCTATGAAAGCATCCAAGATCTAAAAGAATTAGATTCCAAATATAACAGCTAAAGGAGAAAATACCTTCTAAAACTGAAGATAAGGAATAAGGTCACAATGAAAACAAATGAGATATGGAATAACAACCATAATAGGTATATAGAGGGCTTAAAATAGTAAAGGATTTAATTAAATGTCTGAGGATGAAAGGATGAAAGGATAAGTAAATCAGAAATTGTGAGAATGGTATTGTAGAAGTAGATCCAGGAAAAAGTATTAGTGTAGTGGTTAATTATTAAAGTATGCTATATAAACAAAATGTAGAGGCTGAGTGTAACACACAGGGATTCATAACATATTTCAGGCAATTACAACTTCTTTAGTTATCAGAAATGGAATGAATGGTATAAATATCAAAAATAAAGGAAACAAAAATTAAGGAAGCAAAAAGAAACTAGTATGCAGGGAAAACCACTGGTAGTGACGGAATTCCAATATAATTGTAGATAAAGAAGGAACAGGAGATAATATAAGTTGTATACTACCTTTTAACAATATTTCTGTGTAGGGATCTGCCTTTGACTTGAAAAGAAGCAGTAGTGTTGGGGCTACCAAGGGAAGGGACAGATATTCTTGATTCGCTGTCATATAGGCCTATTTTGATTCTAAATCATGATTACAAAGTGTTTATGACAATTTCTGTAAAATTGATAGCAAAGATATTGCCAAGGATAATAGACCTGGATCAATGTGGGTTTATAGAAGGTAGGCACACATTTGGCAATATTAATAGAAACTTTATGATTTAAAAGGATGCAGTGGATAATAATAACATTCATATTAACATGTTTAGATACTGAAAAAACATTTAACAGCAAAAGTTTGGAATTTGTAAAGAGATCCATTAGACATTTGGATTTCCACAAACATGAGCAACATTAATATTTAATACCTACAGAAGAGCTCAGGCTAAGGTGAATAGAAACTTAGTAAGGCTGTTCACTTTCAACATTATTTGTTTTATTTATATTTAAAGCCATTATTCAGAGACTTAAGACAATCAATTTCAACAACAGCTCCAAAAAAACTAAGTAACCAAGCAAGACACACCAATCAAAGGTAAAAAACAGAGCCAGACTCCACATGTTTTTAGTGCTTTTGTCTGCTTTTATTTATCAATGAACTTCATCAGAAAACATGTGACAAACAAACATCCCATCCTTTTAAACTAAATCAAAAAAGTACATGACTGAAATTATTAAGTAAAATACAATACAAAAGAAATAATTAAGTAAATCCCTTAAAAAATTCTTAAAGACAACTTACATCTTATAAATAACTTTTGATAAGATATATGAATATATGTAAAAATAAATTAGCATCTGCGCCCACAAATATCTACCAATATATATGCTCCAAGTCCAGAACATGATATAAAAATTATTTGATAAATTAAAATATTTTAATAGTACAGCAGGATATACAGTAAAGAAGAAAAACAAAGGCTATAGTCATGAATTATGCCCTAACTTGTGAGTTGGTATAGAGTTTCCCCTTCTTCTGAGATCATGACAGGATAATATACTTGGAGACTTGGCTTGACATGAGAAGTTGGCAAGTATCTAGAAAAATGTGTGAAGAAACTACTCAGCAATTGTAAGTAAGACTTTAGAAACTGTTATTTATAGACATCAATAATAAGATAAGTGATTAAGCTGTTTTTTGGTCCTGATGATTCTTTATAAAGGTCAGGATTATATAAATCAACTGAGAGACCAGATATGGAAGAATATGATAATTTAATTTAGGAGATTATTAGCGATAACAAAAGGGAAAGACAGCAATGGGAAAAACTACTGCTGACAATGGAAGGATGTGACATGTATAGTATCCAGTGAGTTAACAGGATCACATGTGGGCATTTGGGCAGGTCTAAGAAATTAATATAAAGAACATTATGTGCAACCTTATATAAATAAAAGTATTAAACAAGTCTTTATGTTGACACATTAAAAATATAACACCAATAGATTATATTCTCTCTCTCTCTATATATATATATATATATGTGTGTGTGTGTGTGTGTGTGTGTGTGTATGTGTCTATCTACATATATATAACAATTATAAATGCAGTAAAGAGAATGTCATGAGCATTTGGAGAAGAAAGAAAAAAAAAACAAGATTGTGTCAGCATATGATAAAATGAGACAAGGTAATAAAATGGGATGAAGCTAAACAATTTTTTCAGTTGATGAACTCAGATCAACTCGCATATACATCTCGTAATATTTTAGTTCAAGGAAGACATGCAGAAGTTGGAAAGTAATTTTGTTAAACACTAAATTGCAGATTTTATAAAAGACTAGAACAGAAATGACTGATGGTAAAATGTATTTATTATTTGCTGACAGGGTTAGTCCCACCAGGCTAGTAGCCTCTTTTCAGGGGAGACCCAAAGTGGTATTTATACTACTAGTGGAAATTAGAACTTCCCCTACTCATTATCGATACAGTGTTGCTATACATTAGTATTTGCGCATGCCCCATTTCTAAAGTGGTGGCAGCAGAGAAGTTGAGACAGCAGTTTGAGAGATGGTAGATCAACTAAAGGGAATAGAGGTGAATGCCAGCTCAAAAAATCTGCAGATGTTGAGTATTTGGAAGAAGCATTTCAACAAAAGCTGTTCAAACAAACTGAGGGGACAGTAGGAGGGGATTGTATAGTTGCAACCCTCCGATCATGAAGGTTGTGGGATGATTTACTGCAGGAATTAATTAACCAAATTTAAGCACAAAATGAGGTATCCTGGGGGGATACCATGGAAAAAATAAATGAAGAGGATGTAGAAGTGATGTCAGAAGGAAGCAGTATAAAAACAAATAAAATGTATGCCCAGACAGTAACAATTACACAAGACATAATCTACACCAGACAGAATTAGAGAAAAAAGAAAAGATGATATTGTAAAAAGAAAATTCATAAGAATACAAAGGAAAGGAAATCAGGAGCTGAAGAGATACGAGGTATGGGAAAATGTAATTTTACCTATAGGTGTGAAAGCATAAGAGGTAAGAGCATTTATTTTAATTAATAAAGAGACATTTTGTGATTTTTTTTGAGACTGTACACACAATGGAGAAATTTCTATATGAATATGAAAAAAGACAAAATAATAATCCTTGGATAGATTATGCAGTAAAAGCATCATTTCAAGAAACTAAAAAGAAAATCTGTATACAGTTTCAAACTGACATGGAAGGAAAGACTTTAAAAGGACATCTAAAAAAGATCTGTAAAGAAATAAAAGATGTTTCAAAAGTTTGCGAGAATAGAGTTTTATGGACTGGGCATGAGATTACACAACCCCCCCCGAAAAAAAACTCCAAAGAAATGCAGACACACGGAGAGTTAAAAGTTTATTAACTCCCAATTCACACTCTGTCATTAACTTAATATGTAAATAATTTACATTACTATTTGAATACTCTGCAGTAAAGTGCAGAAAATTTGTAGTGTAGTTCAAATATTCAACAAACATATTTAGCTCAGTGGCATCACCTGCCCATAGCAGAAATATATCATCCACAAAACGTTTGAAAAAAAACTACTTTCCTACTTAATTTATGTTACTATCAAAAATATTTTTTTGCTCCCATTTCTCTACCACAATATTCACATATGTATTCGCAATTGAAGTACCCATTGCCACTCCTGTTTTCTGATGGTAATAATGTCTTGAAATATAAAGATGTTATCAAGTACTAATTCAAACAATTCACAAATTGTTTCTACATATCTCTCTCTCTCTCTCTCTAGTATTTGTGTGAGCACATAGGAACTGACATACTGCATTAATTCCATAAACAGTGGGTATCATTGTAAATAAAGACTGTATATCAAGAGTGACAAACAGAAAATCACCAGATATATGTGTTCCTCCAGACCAACTATACAACTTATTCAAAAAGTCTTTAGTGTCTTGTATATAGCTTTTCACTTTTTCCAGATGTTCACTCAGCACAGTCTGTAGGTATATTGATATCGGTCCTGTTATCCAACCACTGCCCAAGACTAAAGTTTCATAGTTTCATAGATTAGTACTATGCTAACTGCCCTTGCAAGCCATTTTAAGCCTAGCCAGTTATCCCTTGTAAGACTCCAACCCTGCACCTTGTGTTTGTAAGGCAAACACCTTAACCATTAGGCCACATTGGCAGGTGGTATATGGCAGAGGATTTCAATAGTAATATAAATTATCTGGATATTAAGTTAATGATAGAGTGTGAGTTCTGAGTTAATAAACATTTTAATGCTCCACGTGTCCGCATTTCTTTGGAGTTTTTTGTTTTTACTGTTTTTACTTCTCCAAAGAGAGTTTACCTTAGTGATGGTCCTACTTGTTTGACTGCTTGCGATTGAACATCATTTTAAAAATGGAAATGGAAAAAAATTGTACATATTCCAGGTATTATAAATATTGGTGGTAACAGGAGTATTATAAAATATTGGGGACAACCAAATATGTGTTTTTCTGTGGAAAATAAGGACAATTAGTCATTGTGATAAAAAGAAATATCATGTATGTATTAAAACAGGACATGAACAAAGAAATGTAAACATGAATGTTATAAATGTAAAAAAGAGACAATTATGGATAGATTGTAAAGAAAAAGAGAATGGGTTAAGTACCATGAATCAGAGAAACAATAAAGAACAAAAGAGGACTGAAGATGTGATAGAAATAGATGAAACTTTAGAAAAAAGGGAAAAAATAATGAAGGAGAGGAATTAGAAATAGAATCACAAGTTAGTGACAAAGAAATTATAAGTTGGAAGATGGTAAGAGGAAAAAAGAATTCTATTGGTAGAAGAGTAAAGGATAAAAAAAGAAAATTCAAAGCCATTAATGAAAAAAGAAAGCAAATGAATAGCAAATCTTTTTTATGAAAAAAATAGTGTAAGAATAGGATGGTACATCCTAAATTAAAAAACAAGGAAAATAATAATTTAAGGATTCTTTCAATGAATGTTAATAGTATAAAAAGTATTACAAGAGAGATAGCAATTTAAGAATGGTGTAAAAAATGTGATGTCAATATTATTATTCTGGAGGATATAAGATTTTTGGCATATGAAGAAAGATTGCAGACACACAAACATGGGATGGTGAAATAATATGGAACACAGGGAATAAGCAGTATACATGAATGGCAATTCTATGCAGAAGAGTAGTGAAGAATTTAGATGCTATAATAGTTAAAAATGGAAGCTTGACAATTATAGATATAAGATGGCAAGGAAAGGTTTATGGAATTATTGCTATGTATGCTTATGTGATTAGTAAAGAAAGGGATTATGTAGTAGAAAATATGGATATAATACTTATAGGAGATTTAAACTGATTTTAAGGGGAAACAGAAAGAAAAGAGGAAGAGATATGAAAATGATGGAAGTAAAGAAATGTGGAAAATTGGATATAGAATAAAAAATGTACTTATAGGAGAGCTACTTTGAAATCCGAAATTGATAATTTTTTTGTATCAGAAGGATTATGTAAAATGGAAGAAGAAACTATTGTAACAGGTTTCTCAGATCATTTATCAATGTGGTTGGAAACATATCATAATAAAAAACATATAAAGATAGGAAAGTGAATAAAAAATAAATGAAAAGGAATGGAATGAAAAGGGAAACAAATAAATTAATCAATTATGGAACGACTATATTACTATGAAAGAATTTTATATAAATTGGTTGGAATGGTGGATTACTTTTAAAAAATATAAAGATAGCTCTTTACTTTGGCAGAATAAAGTAAGAAAAAAAAGAAAAGCAGGAATATGCTAAAACATACAAAGATGTGATGAATAATTTAGAAAATAATAATCGAGAATAATATGAAAAAGAAAAAATTAAGAAAATTATGAGGAAAATAAGGAATTACTGTATAAACAAAGATATTTTTTACAAGGTAGAAAGGAAGAGCTTTCACCTTACCTAAGTAAGATAGTCAAGGAGGATAGTAGTGTAATCATACTAATGAAAGATAAAGAAAAGTAATTTAAGAAAAGTTAGCAACGAATTATGGAAATTGTAAGTTATGTGGAAAAAATGTTTAGTAAGAAAAAGAGACATAAAGTAAGGACATGAGAAGTAAAAAAAATCTGAACAAATTAACAAAGAATCTGAAAGGACATTACTCTATATGAATTAGAAAAAGTGTTTAAATTGTTAAGTGCAGAATCAGCATCCGGTCCAGATGGCATTTGGTTTGAAATGTATAAGAATCTAGAAGAATGTCAGAAAAAATATTTATTATGTATATTTAATTAATGGCTAAATGAAGGCTTATGCTGTAGGATATTAAGATTTATATGGAAAAATGAGAAAAAGATATAAACAATTTGAAAACAATATTTTTAAATAATACAGACTATAAGATATTTATGAAAATAATACAAAAATATTTGAGAATAAGATGAAATTTATAATGGAGCAAAGTGTATATGGTATTAAAGAAAAAGGATATCAAGAGTTATTAATGACAGTGACAGAAATACCTGATGATATAGTTTGAAAGAAAGAAAGACGATACAAAACTTATGGTAGGTGATATTAACAAAGCCTTTGATTCAATACAGCGTGATACACCATGGGAAATAATGGATATGTACAAAGTTGAATCTAGACTTGTTTGTTGCCACTTGAGCTCTGAAACTAGCCAGCTTACATTAAGAGACCCCCCACACCTTGTGGCAGAAGCATGTAGCAGAGATCTTTTTGAGTTGGAGTTTGCTGGGAGAAGGCTCTGTGTGAGCTTCTCTGACTGGTAGTTGGGTTATTTTAGTTTAAACTCACTAGTATTTAAGAAAGCAAGTAAAAAAACTCACAACCACAAAGCCAATTAGGCTGGATTGCAGCAATGTTTGTTTCTCTTACAAGCACTCCAGCCCTCTGGTCACCCTAGGTAGCTCTGGTGAACTGAGTGCAAGCCCACACAAATGTGAAGCTTAAATACTAGTGACCACAAAGCCAACTAGGCTGGATTGCAGCAATAAAGGCAAACGCTTAACATCGGAGTGTGTTACTTTCAGTGAGGATTGTCATTATTTATTATTGGACTGTGTGCTGTGGGGCTTGTAGCTGTGCTTTTATCGTGCTTGTCATATTAAAGAGTTCTACGGAGGAATTGCGTTTGCCTTTATTGCTGCAATCCAGCCTAGTTGGCTTTGTGGTCACTAGTATTTAAGCTTCACATTTGTGTGGGCTTGCACTCAGTTCACCAGAGCTACCTAGGGTGACCAGAGGGCTGGAGTGCTTGTAAGAGAAACAAACATTAATCCACTGCTTTGTACCACAGATAAGTACTGATTATTACTGTATTGCACTTGGTGAACAGTTTCTGTTGTTTTTCCTGGTGTTTTTTTTTTCTGCTGCACTTCGTGAGATTTATTTGTTAAAACTATTTCTTTCGTTATTCTCTGTACATTGTACACACTGTTACCTGGATTTCCAGCAAAGGTTTGATTCAGAACTACTGAATCCAGACTAGTTTGTTGCCACTTGAACTCTGAAACCAGCCATCTTACATTAAGAGGGCCCCCCACATATTGGAGCAGAAGTGTGCAGCAGGGACCTTTCTGAGTTGGAATTTTCTGGGAGAAGGCTCTGTGTGGGCTTCTCAATTGGTAGTTGGGTTATTTGAGTTTAAACTTGCCAGTATTTAAGCCTCACGTTTGCATGGGCTTGCGCACAATACTGCACAGCACAGTGGGATTAACCATTTCTGTTACAGATGCAAAAATTAAAGTAGATATATTTTCCCTTAGTAGCCACCCATTCTCCATCTGAGGAATCCATTAAATAGAGCTTAGCTGCTAAGAGAGCACCTCAGCTGTACTTTCTTATAGCATTTGCCATCTGATCAGACTCCAAACCTTCAATTCTCCAGTAGTCCCAAACCCCCTTTTTGAGTTCAGTTAAATCAAAATCCTCTATTAATCTGCCCTCTGAGAAAAGCAGATTTAAACCTATCACTATGGATGGTCAGCTTCCCTCCATTTCTCATGCCAGCCTGATTCACATGGGTATCTTGAGGCAGTGTAGCAATTGTCTCATGTACACTGATAACCCACTACTGCTAAATTAGTCAAGTTCAATCTGTGAGAGATGCAATTACACTAAGAATTTGTAATCCTTGCTTTCTTGTTCACAGAAAAATGAAAATGAACAGGTTTTCAGCCAACATACTACACCTCCTGCACAAACCATGCACCCAATACATAAACCATCTTACGCGGAGGTACTCACCTGACATTTATCTAAATAATAGAGACCTCTGAAACACAAATATGTTATAACTAATACAGTACATACTCCATCCAGTACATATAAAACCACAAACACAAGATTCTCACTGAACAAACCCCTAAAGCAAAGCACATCTAAACCAAATTTTTTAGTCAGAGGTGACTCCATAGTGAGACACACACATGTCCCGTTCACCAGGCTGGACAAGGAGAAGGTTATGGTCAGCTGTCTGTCGAGTGCCAGGATCCACCAGATCACACTGCACTCAAGTCTCTCAACAACAAATACCGTTATGACTGTCATAGTTCATGTTGGTTTGAATGGCTTGAGACATACCTCACTGGACTATATGAAGAGAGACATAGCTGAGCTCTATGAATATGTATCCCAAACAGCTATATCCCATCCATTCGTCAAGGTTCCCTTTGAAGAGGGTCAAGGAGGCACTCTGCTTGACATGTATGGAAGTCTATTCCAAAGTATGGGGAGTCTCTGGGTCAGGAACCTATCCCTCCAGCATGTTTTGTTCATTGTGATGACAAGGTTTAAGTCCCTGGAACATGTGGCTCTGAAGAAATTGGAATTTCTTTAAGTGTAGCATGTCCAACAGCTCTGGGTTTGACATGTCCTTGTATGTTAAGCAGAGATTGCCTCTGAGTAGCTGATATGCGACAGAGTTTAGCTGGAGTTTTTTTAGTCGGTCAGTGTACGACATCTGCTTTAGGCCTGTGATTCTTTTAGTGAGGTGTTTCTGTGGCCTTTTCAGTTTTTGCAGATGTCTTGTGAGGTACATACCAAATGGGGCGTTGTACTCTATGATGGGTCTAATGAGGGATGAGTACAGTGGGGCAATGACCTCCTTTTTTCTGGATGAAAAGCCCTTAGTGATGAGGTGTGCCACATAGAAGGATTTCCTGACTGTTGTGGCAATGTGGTTATCAAAGGTGAGACCACTGTCCACCTGTGTTCCTAAGTCTCTTATCACACTTTCAGTGTTTAGTGTACTGCCACCTATGTGGTAATTCATGGGTACATGGTTTTCCCAAAGGGGATAACTATACACTTCTTAGCATTGAGCTTGAGCCCATGGCTCTGGCACCAAGCATCTGTTTCTGTAAGGCCCTTTTGTAGAATATCTACATCATTTGGGGATTCAATAATGACTTCCAGTTTGCAGTCATCTGCGAACTTTGTTAGCCAGAGTCCCTTAGTGTTGGCCTATACATCAGACACTCAGTATTTCCAGATGCAGACCCCTCTGCATCAAACACAATTTCCCTTCAGAGCACATATGTAAGTCACTCAGTCCGGGGTCTAGATCTCTTTATTTGTCTACCTCCAGGTCCCCAATAAGACTCCCCACTGGTACAACTATAGGGTTAGGTCTTCAGCCGACTGCCCAAGCCAAGTCCACCAGCCCCCTATTTGTGAAACTAGTACTTTGTGTCCCTGCTTCAAGCAGATGACACACACACACACACACACACACACACACACACACACACACACACACACACACACACGCACACACGCACACATGCACACACGCACACACACACACACACACTTTGGGATTTGATTTGCAGAAACACCACACACATACACCCCCCCCCACACACACACACACACACACACACACACACACACACTAGGTACTACAAAGCCAGCTACCAAAGGCTCTTGCAAGAGTACACAATTTTACTGAGTGAAATTAATATTAATACAAATGATAAAGTTGACCAAACAGCCAGGCTTTCAAGAGTGGCCAGAGGTATAACCAAATAAATATATCCAAGTACTCTCAAAGCTTAACTATTCTCTAAAATGACCAGCCACAATGAAAAGTTTAAATATATTTAATAATAAGTAATAAAAGAACAAAAAAATACTAAATATCTATTTACAGTCACCACCAGAGTTTCAGTCACAGGGAATATTAACAATAACACTCATGGAAAGTTTCACACAGTTATAGAATAATAGTACTTCTAATCTCACTATATTTTCCTGACTAATCTGAAAGTATTACTGTTCCCTAGTTAAGTTGCAAACTGAATAGACCAAGGCACGATGATGTGGTTTAGTGGTCCTTGTTTTCAGATCCAAGATAGAATACAGAATGCTGAGAGCAAACTCCTACTGATATCTACATAATATTTTTGAGTTGATTACACAATGACATCACATCTGGTCATGTTTCCCACACTTACCAACACTAGAAGCTGCTACGGTTTAGAACCTATGTGTTATCATACACACAGAGTTTTGCTTTGATCTCCTGCAGGTCATAAAACCATTTTAACACTTTTACTCCTGCTACAGAGCTACTAAGCCAGGCTTCTTACAGACATTATGTCTCTTCCTTCATTCAAAAATGTGGGATAACATCTTTATTGCTTAACCCATAAAGTAATTTAATTTCAGATATCTTTAAAGTTTGCTGCAACTAGATTGTGATTAATCTCTGGTCTGCTGTATCCTCTGTTGAAACATACATTTAATTCAGTTACAATAATGCATGTACATTTGTTTGCTTTCCAGCAGAGCACACTGTTGATACATTTTAACACAAGCAAACCTCAGAAATACATTTTCACCACAAGCATCTGTACAAATCAGTTTGATATACAAATGATATATAATTATTTAAAGAATTCCAACTAGCTGTGCTTGCATATGTCACAAATCCACTGCCCTACATCTCCTGCCATGGCTGGCAGCACCGCCTATCATCACACCTCTCAAGTTAGACTTAAGTTAGTTTTTCAAGTGCCCCTTAAGAAACATTGTTTGAGAGGAATGAGCCTATTTGGGAATACATTACCCCATACCCTGTCTTGAGATCCGATTTGCCTTGGCATTGCTGACCCTGCTAGAGTGCTGCATTGTCATATTATATGCCTGCTAGGCTCCACCATAGCAACTTAGGATTTTGCTGGCTAGGTTGCTGTAGCTATAGATCCCCCTCAGACTCCTCCTGCCTCCTACTGGTATAGTTTGTGCCCCTGCATCCTGCCTAGTAGTTCTATCATGTAGTTAATATCACTGGCCTTACTTATCACTTTGAAGGGTCCCTCCCAAGCTGTCTGCAGCTTATTGTGTCTGACAGGAATGAGAGCCATCACCTGCTGCCCCACAGCATACTCTTGGGCTCAAGCATTCCTGTCATATCAGACCTTTGTTCTGCTGTTGAGCTCCTGCCAGGTTCTCCTGGGCCAAGCCCATGAGCTCCTAAGCCTTGTCCTGAGGTTTAGGACATATACCACAACAGACTCCTTGTGGGATTCACACTCACCCTCCCACTCATCAAGAATCAAATCTAAAGGTCCCCCTCACCCTATGCCCATACAGCAACTCAAAGGGTAAAAAACCTGTGGATACCTGGGGTACCTCGCTGTAAGCAAACAACAGATGGGACAAATATTTGTCCCACTATTTCTTAAACTGGTCTGCAAATGCCCATAGCATGGTCTTTAGTGTAGAGCTTAACCTCTCCACAAGACCGTTAGTTTGGGGATAGTAGGGATGGAGTGGTCTTTAGGTGCTTCAACTCACAGTGCTTCCACGGACAAGCCAGCAGGTCTGACATGAAATTGGCACCTCTGTCAGTAAGAATAATCTCGGGAAACCTACCTTGCTGAAAATTTCTAAGAAAGCATTTGCCACCTTTTCTGCCACAGTGGAGAACAGAGCCACTGGCTCAGGGTATCTAGTAGCATAATCTACTACTACCAAGCTATACATCTTCCCTCTGAAGCTTGGAGTACTCAGAGGCCTCACAATATCCATAGCTACCCTCTGAAATGGCTCCTCAGTCACAGGGAAAGGCATCAAAGGAGCTTTGACCTTGTCTCCTGCCTTGCCTACTTTTTGATATTGCTCACAGATCCTGCAGTACCCTGTTACATCCCTTCCAATCCCAGGCCAATAAAAGGTCTGCATAATACCTACTTTTTGACATTGCTCACAGATCCTGCAGTACCCTGTTACATCCCTTCCAATCCCAGACCAATAAAAGGTTTGCATAATACTTCTCTTGGTATGCTTTATGCCCACATGACCTGCAAATGGAATGTCATGGCTTATGGCTAAAAGTGCTAGTCGGTAGGCTCTAGGCACAACCAGCTGCTGTATTACCTCACCCTCTAGTCCTCCCTCAGGGATCCACTCTATACAGAACCCTTTGGTCCAGTGCACAGATTCCCCTTTTCCTTGAGAATCAGTGGCCTCCCTACATACCTCCCTCAAGCCTCTTAGTGTAGGGTATGAGAGCTGAGCCTGTCTCAGCTCTACTTTTGTGACTCTTCCCAGCTCCCATTCCCCAAGTCTGGTATCCTCTGATCCTCTGACAGTGGTGCCTCACTGTCACCTGGTGTACTACCACTCACCTCTGCCTTTGCAGTCACTCTGTCCAAGGGAACATCAGTACCTACCAGCAGCTGTGATTCACCTTAGGCTCACTGCTATAGGGTGGCTCCCTCCCTGAAATAGCCACCCTATCAGCACTGGCTTCAGGTATGGGGACTGTCTGGGTTTCCCCCAGGCTATCAGACACACATGCGTGTCTCCAGACTCACAGTGTAACTGGATATACACAAGCTACTGCATTATCAAAATCATTCCCTATCAGGACATCTGCAGGGATATCGTCAAACACACCTACTTGCTTGCTTCTTTTTCCACCCTCCCAGTAAATGTGAACCCTGACCAAAGGCATTTGGAATGGGGTCCCTCTTATAGGTTCATAGGTTCATAGGTTAGTACTAGGCTAACTGCCCTTATGGGCAATTTTAATCATAGCCAATTACCCCATGTCGGAATCAAACCCTGCACCATGTGTTTCT
Source organism: Protopterus annectens (assembly GCF_019279795.1). Classification (NCBI taxonomy): domain Eukaryota; kingdom Metazoa; phylum Chordata; order Ceratodontiformes; family Protopteridae; genus Protopterus; species Protopterus annectens. The sequence goes on from NC_056726.1 coordinate 828,088,933, forward strand.
GAGGTAACCACCTTAACCATTACACCAACCTCCCACCCTCTTAAAGCTCTGATGGGAGTGGAGTGCCCAAGCAAGTACTGTTCCTCTTTAAACACTGCCGGCTTCACAATGGCTATGTCAGAGGCTGTGTCTCTCTTAGCAGTTTTCCATCCACTATGATAGGATATAACCTCTTGAGATAGTTTGGTACTCTTGTTGTCGCAGACAACGTACCACTGGTATACTGTTATTCGTACTTGCTGGCTCCCCCACCTTTTGTTCCCCACCTTGCCTATGTGGGCATCTATATGCTACATGTCCCCACTGTTTACATTTAAAACATTTAACCCTTGATCATGGTCGTGTACCTGAACTAGTGGCTTCCCTTGTTACTGGTGGACTCTGCTGGGGTGGTTTAGGCTGCCCACCATGGGTTGGCTTATATCCATGTATAGCACTGGGTATCACTTTCCTGTGCAGTGATGCCTTGCTTGCTAAGTAGTAATCCCCTTTCTTCCCCAGCTCATCTGCAGAGTTGCATTCTCAGTCTGCCAACCAGATTCTTATGTTCTCAGGCAAAGTGGTAAGGGCTTGTTCTCTCACCAAAAGGTCTGACAGCCTTTCAAAAGTGGTGACCTGACACCCACTCACCCACTTATGAAAATAAACTCAGCAATATAATAACACTCACTTTCATTTGCCTTGCGACTATACTCACAAAACTTTTTTCTGTAAGCTTCAGGTGTTAATTTAAAAGATTCTAATAAACACTGTTTAACTTTATCATAGTTTAAGAAATCAATATCAGACAATTTAGAAACAGCAGTTACAGCTCTACCATGGAGTAAGGGGGTCAGGAACCATACCCAGAGCACTTGGTCAACTTTATACAGTTTACATACCCTTTCAAATATAGGAATAAAACTATCAAAATTATCACCCTCTGTAAATTGCGGAAGAAAGTTACTGACCTTTATTGCTTCTGGGGTTTGGTTATTCCCTTCCCCATTACCTCCATGACCCTGGTGAAGAGTCAGCGTCTCCCTCTAATATTGATGCTGCTTCTCCTTTTCTTCAGCCTCCAAACTCCGCAGTTTCTCTGATGATTCTAGTTCTAAACGTTTGGCCTCCAGTTCAAGTCTCTTTAACTCCAGATGGATTTTTAATTCCTCCAAGGAAAAGTTGAACTGTTCTGTTTCTGAGGGCTACACATCTCCATTACCAAACTGTTTATCCTCCTGGTTTCTGGTCTGTGTTGTAGTTGTGACTAAGGCTGAAAGCATTTCCTCTTTATTCAGGATGGTATACATTAGTCCTTTGGCTTTGTACACCTTGGCCAACTGGTTCTTTGTCAGCTTGCTATAATCCTCTACTGACATCCTTGCCTGCTCTCCCTGACTAACTAAACTAAAAAAAAAAATTAAAATAAAAACTGTTCTGATATGAAATGCTGAATTTTCGCCTTGTGGCTGCTGAGAGAATGCACACCTTTAGTGACAGTCTCTTACAGGCTACAGAAGTTCATTATCCACACTGCTGCTCACCATTATGTTACATCCCCATGCTGGGCCAGTAATCAAGGAGCCTGAATCCTCACCACTGACACTGGAGAGCAACGTACACTTGGAATACATATGGGTACACACAGTATTTCCAGATGCAGACCTCTCTACATAAAGCACAATTTCCCTTAAGAGCACACAGGGAACACACTCAGTCCAGGGTCTGGATCTGTCTGTCTCCCTCCAGCTCCCCAGTAAGACTCCCCAATGGTATAGCTACAGGGTTAGGTTCTCAGCCAGGTGCCCAAGCCAAGTCCTCCAGCACCGTCTCTGTGAAACCAGTGTTTTGTGCTCCTGCTCCAAGTAGCTGACACACATACACTTTGAGATTTGATTTGTGCACACACACACACACACACACACACACACACGCGCGCGCGTGCGCACACACGCACGCACACGCACGCACACACACACACACACACACACACACACACACACACACACACACACACACACACACACACACACACACACACACCTGGGAAAGGCTGGCATAGGTTTAGTAGCTATGCCCCCTTCCTCTCACAGAGGCTACCACTCCTCTGGAACAAACTTCCAATTCAGGTGAATCTGAGCTCCTTGGTGACCCTATTTAAGTGCAATTTGGATGATTGGATGGGAAATTGTAAATTCACCCCAGAAGTTTCACCTGTGACCCTTTTGAATAGGGGCAGTAGTTGTTGATTTAGTTCTACTCAATGCACTGATATTCTAGGAAACAGGGACTGGGTTGTACTTGGCTAGGCTTGTAAAGGCCCTAGGGCCAGTAGCCTAGTAACCTTCTATGGTCCTCTCCTATGATACTATGTTAGCAATAAAATCAAGCAAGTATGTGTAACAGCATATAATAATAATAAAGTAAGTCTTAGTGGTAAGTAAAGAAATAGATATGAGCAGTGGTATAATACAAGGGTGTCATATGAGGAGTATTTCATTTGCTTTAGTTATGAATACAATAGTTAGAGAGATTAGTCAGAAAATGAGGAATGCAAATTTTATCATTTAAACGGAAGGTGAAATTCCAGCTATGATGTCATATGCAGATGATATTATAATAAATAAAATATAGAACGGATGAGAGAAGTTATTATCTATTTAGCTGAATGTTTAAAGGAAAGAGGTATGACTTTTAATAAATGAAAAAGTAAAGGAATGGTTGACAATAAAAATAGGAAATATACAATTTTCTATGAAAGAAATATCTGTTTTAGGGATACATTTTGATAAAGAAGCCTGATACAGATAAGGTTGTAAACAATTAATTTGTATGTTTAACTGTTTTTTTTTGTTTGTTTAATAAGGAATGTTAACTCAAACATGGTACTGAGTAGAATACCAGATTGTGATACTTGGATATACATGCCTGACACATGGCAAGTTATTGCTAATTGAATGTAAACATTGTGTGAAATTAGGCTAATTTATTAGTACTGAATAAATTATAGTATCATCAAAAATAAAGTGTGTTATGTACAAGGATTGCAGAGTATTAATAAAGTACTGAAATTGTTCACAAACTCTTGGGTATAAGCTCATTTAGTTATATAAAGCAACCAGAAGTTCTGTGAATTTATTCCATTTGATAAAGATCCCTACAAAGTTACTAGTGCTTGGTCTACAAGGGCACAAGGGACCAAATCCTTCTTGCTCTCTTACATATTTAAAAACTGTCAGTATCACCAGTCCTTAAACATTCACTGGGAAGTTAGCAGAACATATTTCTCCCAAAGGGCCCCATACCTACGGAAGGGTGTCTCACTATATGTCAAAAAAAGTAGTTTCCTAATTCTTAGCAAAACACAAAGTGAACAGCTGAATCTATGAAAACTGCACTAGTAACCAAAGAACAGCCAGGCAGCAACAGCAGTAGTCCAATGAAGGTCAAAACCCTAAGCAGTGTACCAGGATTACAGGAAACACACAGCTCCCAACAGTACAAATTAAATAAAACTTTATTCGATTGAAGTGCTTTTCGTTTCACCACATGGAACTTCTTCAGAATAAATAATCTACTCGTTGTTCTTAAATACCCATGGTGGGTTGGTACCAATTCAAAAATCAACCATTTCATTGGATGCTAGTTCCAAACAATTAACTTTGAATAACCATAGAAAATCACAGAGTTTTAAAAGTTAAAGTGCATGTTTTTTATATTACATAAAACAACCACTTTAAAAATATACACTTTGAAAATGTGTATACTCATAAATGCAGGTTTAAATATCTTGTTATTTTGTGTCCTAGTGTAAACAAGAAAAAGCAGTGCACAAAAAGTGCATCTGATAGTTCTACTGTATTTTATTTATGTTTCTTCACCTACACCAGTGCTCTCATTTTTAAAGCAGGAACAATAGAGAGGTGGTCATTTAACCCTGGACTGGTGCAGGAGTCAAGTTGGAGTTGCCATATTAACTAGTAAAGCTCTAACCAGGTCTGCCAGTCCCCCCTCCCCCAATTCAAAAGGTTTCACTTGCTCAATAACTGTGCATTTTTACATAACACACCATGTCTGTATAAGGCATCAGTTTCCGTTTTCTTGGGATATCATTGATGTGTTCGTATATCCTATTTTTCAGACTTCTTTCAGTTTTGCCTATATAAAAGGCATAACATAGAGAGCAATAAACCAAATACACCACACCCTTGGTTTGACAGTTGTAGTAACCCTTAGCTAGCGTAACCTTATTTCTGTTAACATGACTGAGGCCTGGAATGGATAGCTCACTTTTGTTGGCAGCAAATCTGCATTGGGAACAATGTCCACGTGCAAAGGTTCCTACTTTCCTTCTAGCCCCTCCGGTAGTGTGGGTTACCTTCTGGTTACACTAAAACACCCTTTTTAATTTGCCCCCCTCCTAAAACTAAATTTTAGGCCAGAAGTAAATAATTTTAAGCTATTGGGCATAATTTTAAACATCTCCCAGTATTTACAAATGTCTGTCTAATTTTGATCATATCTTGGCTATATGTAAGTACAATAAAATGGTCACTCCCCACTGTTGTTGTTCCAGGTGTAATTCCACACCTCTGGTGTTTTATTCCTAACCTCTAGTGGCACCCTAGGGGGTAGATCCAGGCTGTTAACTTCAAAACTCAACAGGGGAATATATTTAGTACCCCATCCAGCACACATTTCATCTTTTATGGTGTTGATCAAGTCAGAAGGGTAACCCCTTGCTATAAAGAAACTTTTTATAGTTTCCATCACCTCAAACACATCTTCTCTAAAAGAAGTCATTTGAACTGCCCTAACCATCTGTCCTTTCACAATGTTTTTCTTCTGGTGGTCGGGATGACTACTTTCAAAATGTAAGTAACTTACTTCAAGGAGCGATAGATAAACAGCTGTTTAATTTCTTGTGGGTGGTTAAACCAGTCATACCAGGAATATTTGCGATACCAAAGACCCACAAGGATGCATACAATCTACCCCTCAGACCTATTGTTGCATCCGGTGGCTCAAAAACCCAGCCTTTAGCTATATTTGTGCTTACCAGATTAAAGCCCTTTTACAACCTAGTGGATCATATTTTGATCGACTCATGAGAATTTTTATATAAGGTTGGTAAAGTAGCGTACAAGGATAGCATGGAATTCATTACCATAGATCTCAGGGACCTGTTCTCCATTATTCCTCAAACTATTGGTTTAGAATGGTTTGAACACATATTTATTGTTGGGATTCTTAACAGCTTCCATTTTTAGGCTAGTTATGGAAAACATAGACACTGTGTTAAAAATGAATTTCCTTTTCTTCCTAGGTGAATATTACAAACAACTAGATGGTGTTGCCATGGGAGCCTCATGTGCACCAGTGTATGTGAACCTCATAATGCTGTACTGGGAAAAACAATACATATTTACTTCTTAATATTATGCCCATATTAAGGGGTATTTTCGATTTTTGGATGATCTAATATTATTTTGGATGGACCACCTGGAGTTATAAATCATTTTATGGAATATATTGAGAATACAACTGATTTTTTTTAAATTAAAATTTTTTTAAATTTCCCCACCAAGTAGGAATTTTTTAAAATTCACCCACCAAGAAAAAGTGCAGAAAAGTACATCTAATAGTTCTACTGTATTTTATTTATGTTTCTTCACCTACATGAGTGCTCTCATTTTTAAATCAGGAACAATAGAGAGATGGTCATTTAACCTTGGACTGCTGCAGACATCAAGTTGGAGTTGCCATATTAACTCCCAAAGCTCTAACCGGGTCTCCCAGTCCCCCCCCCCCCCCATTCAAAAGGTTTCACTTGCTCAATAACCCAAAATCTAAACTGTACATTTTTACATAACTTACCATGTCTGTATAAGGCATTAGTTTCCTTTTTCTTGTGGATATCATGGATGTGCTGATATATCCTATTTTTCAGACTTCTTTCAATTTTGCCTATATAATAGGCATAACATAGAGAGCAATAAACCAAATAAACCACACCATTGGTTTGACAGTTATAATAACCCTTAACCACTGGTTGAGAATGAAATCAAAGGTCTTTTGAACAACAAAAGATGGTGTTGGAGAAACCTGATCCAAGAGGAAGAGATTTTGCTGAGAAACTTAAGTAACAATAAAAATATTAGGATCATGAAACCTGACAAGGGGGGAAGGGTGGTAATAATGGAACACCTAGATTACTGTGGAAAGATGCTTGAATTATTGAATTCAGGGCAAAGGTATTCCCAGGTATCCAAGGGTGAAAACCCCCCACTTTATGGAATGTTTTAAATTTTTTTTTTTTTTTTTTTGTGGAACAGCAAAAATCACTGTTCTAAGCATTCGAGATTGTAAGTTTTCACTTACATGGGTTCGATAAATCATTGTTCGTTTTTTTAAGCGTTCAAGGGGGACTTAAATACCTATAACATTTTTAACACTGTTGATTTGGAAAATACAGTTACAGGCATTACTGAAGGAACAGATGGTATTTACCACGAAGGACCTATTTACACCCACAATGAGTTTCACATATTTAATTATACACACGTTCCTTTGGAAATTACACATTTTAAGTTATTTGAGAAGGGCTTCGACTTTGTGTCCGCAGTTAAAGGTAAAATAAGTGAGACGCTGTTAGATGTAAAATTATTTTTGAGGAACCTCAACTTAAGGGAAATGTCTCTGGACCTAGTTCAGCTCAGAGGAGGTTATACAAAAAGAGTATTATTAATCCTCCATTGCATCCAATGATTAGCAACTTTGGAACACTGGTTGAGAATGAAATCAAAGGTCTTTTGAACACCAAAACATGGTGTCAAAGAAAGCTGACCCAAGAGGAAGAGATTTGGCTGAGAAACTTAAGTAGCAATAAAAATATTAGGATCACGAAACCCGACAAGGGGGAGGGGTAGTAATAATGGAACACCTAGATTACTGTGGAAAGATGCTTGAATTATTGAATTCAGGACAAAGGTATTCCCAGGTATCCAAGGGTGAAATTGATGTGGCCTATAGGCAAATTGACTGGGTACTGGAAGACAACTTACTTCAAGGAGCGATAGATAAACAACTGTTTAATTTCTTGTGGGTGGATAAACCAGTCATACCAGGGATATTTGGAATACTACAGACCACAAGGATGCATACAATCCACCCCTCAGACCCATGATTGCTCAAAAACCCAGCCTTTAGCTATATTTGTGGATACCAAATTAAAGCCCTTTTATAACCTAGTGGATCATATTTTGATCGACTCATGGGACTTTTTATATAATGTTGGTAAAGTAGCATACAAGGATAGCATGGTATTCATTACCATAGATGTCAGGGATGTATTCTCCATTATTCCTCAAACTATTGGCTTAGAATGGTTTGAACACATACTTATTGAGTTGGGATTCTTAACAGCTTCCAATTTTAGGCTAGTTATGGAAAACATGGAAATTGTGCTAAAACACAACCTCCTTTTTTTCCAAGGTGAATATTACAAACAACTAGATGGTGTTGCTATGGGAGCCTCATGTGCCCCAGTGTATGCAAACCTCATAATACTGAATTCGGAAAAACAATACATATTTACCTCTGAATATTATGCCCATATTAAGGGATATTTTCAATTTTTGGATGATCTAATATTATTTTGGGATGGACCACCTGGAGTTATAAATCAGTTTATGGAATATATTGAGAATACAACTGATTTTTTAAAATTCACCCACCAAGTAGGGAATACTATTATTGATTATCTCGACATCCAGATTACAAAGGACAGTGAAAGAAGATGTTTCACATCCAAGATATATCGTTAAAAAGTTTTTTCTAACACCTACTTACATTTTGAAAGTAGTCATCCCTACCAGCAGAAGAAAAACATTGTGAAAGGACAGATGGTTAGGGCAATCTGAATGACTTTTCTTAGAGAAGATGTGTTTGAGGAGATCAAAACTATAAAAGTGTCTTTATAGCAAGGAGTTACCCTCCTGATTTGATCAACACCATAAAAGATGAAGTGTGTGCTAGATGGGGTACTATATATATATATATATATATATATATATATATATATATATATATACACACACACACCCCTGTTGAATTTTGAAGTTAACACCCCCGGATCTATCCCTGTGGTGCCACCAGAGGATAAGACTAAAACACCTGAGGTGAGGAATTACATCCGTAACAACAACAGTGGGGGGGGGGGGGGTGACCATTTTTTTGTACTTACATATAAGCACTATATGATCAGATTTAAATAGACCATTTGTAAATACTGGGAGATGTCTAAAATTATGCCCAATAGCTTAAAAGTATTTCCTTCCCCCCCTAAAATTTAGTTTTAGGAGGGGGGCAAATTAAAAAGGGTGTTTTAATGTAACCAGAAGGTAACCCACACTACCGGAGGGGCTAGAAGGAAAGTAGGAACCTTTGCACATGGACACTGTTCCCAATGCAGATTTACTGCCAACAAAAGTGAGCTTTCCATTCCAGGCCTCAGTCATGTTAACAGAAATAAGGTTATGCTAGCTAAGGGTTACTACAACTGTCAAACCAAGGGTGTGGTTTATTTGGTTTATTGCTCTCTGTGTTATGCCTTTTATATAGGCAAAACTGAAAGAAGTCTGAAAAATAGGATATACGAACACATCAATGATATCCCAAGAAAACGGAAACTGATGCCTTATACAGACATGGTGTGTTATGTAAAAATGCACAGTTTAGATTTTGGGTTATTGAGCAAGTGAAACCTTTTGAATGGTGGGGAGACTGGGAAACCCAGCTAGAGCTTTGCTAGTTAATATGGCAACTCCAACTTGACTCCTGCACCAGTCCAGGGTTAAATGACTGCCTCTCTATTGTTCCTGCTTTAAAAATGAGAGCACTGGTGTAGGTGAAGGAACATAAATAAAATACAGTAGAACTATCAGATGCACTTTTTGTGCACTGTTTTTTCTTGTTTACACTAGAACACAACATAACAAGATATTTACATCTGCATTTATGAGTATACATATTTTCAAAGTGTATATTTTTAAAGTGGTTGTTTTATGTAATATAAAAAACATGCAATTTAACTTTTGAAACTCTATGATTTTCTATGGTTATTCAAAGTTGTTTGGAATGAGCATCTAATCAAATGGTTGATTTTTACATTTGTACCAACCCACCATGGGTATTTAAAAGCAACAATGAGTAGATTATTTATTATGAAGAAGTTTCATGTGATGAAATGAAAAGCGCTTCAATCAAATAAAGATTTATTTAATTTGTACTGTTGGGAGCTGTGTGTTTCCTGTTATCCTGGTACACTGCTGAGGGATAGATGTTCATTGGACTACTGCTGCTGCTGCCTGGCTGTTTTTTTTTTGTTACTAGTGCAGTTTCCTAATTCTGTTTAATGCCATCCTTGATAAGTAAATGGGGATCCAAAAATTCTCCTCTAGGCAGTCCTCTCAGTCTGTTATAGATAGTGGGAGCAGTAGTGAGAAACATAGTGGTCTAGTGGACTGATTGTGCAAACCTAATAACCTATGAACATAAACAGAACTATGATTTCAGACTGTAAATCGGCATCCTTAAACTAAAGGGTTCATTTGAATAATAACAACAACAAAAAATAAATAACAGTTACCAATAAGCTCCATGGCACAGTTTCATTGATGTGTGATACATATAGTTGATACACACCACTGAATCATAGGTGACTATGCAAATGCAATGCATCCACAGCAATGCACCACAATCTGTGGTTTACAGAAATACTTAATGTGACAACCCTCCACTGGACCATTAATCAAGGAGCCTCAATCCTCACCACTGGCACCTGTGTGTGTGTGGGGGGGCATTCACTGGGAGAGTAACAGGTACATATACAGTATTTCCAGATGCAGATCTCTGCATCAAGTGCAAGTTCCCTTGATAGCACACAGAGACCACATTCAGCCCGGGGCTGGTTTCTCACTCTTTCTCCAGCTCCCCATTAAGACTCCCCACTGGCTATAGAGTTGAGATCTCAGTTGAGTGACCAAGCCAAGACTACTAGCACCCGATCTGTCCAACCAGTGCTTTGTGCCCCTGCCCAAGTAGCTGACACACACTCTCTTTGAGGTTTTATTTACACACACACACACACACACACACACACACACACACACACACACACACACACACACACACACACACACACACACACCTGGGAAAGGCTGGCACAGGTTTATTAGCTATGACCTCTTCTGCCCAGACTATAAGGTGGTTTCCACCTCCACCAGTCACTCCTTGACAGCTACTATAAGGCCCTTAACAAAGGGTGACCAATTTTACTGTGTAATATTAATATTAATACAAATGGTAATTCGACCAAAGCAAGGCTATTAGGAGTGGCCCACACAGTGTCCACAAATAAATATACAAGTACTTTCAAAGCTTAAATATCTCTGCACAGATCAGCTACAATTAAAGGTTTAAATATATTAAATAATAAATAATAAAAGAACAAGAAAATACTCTGTATATATATTCACAGTGACATCAAAGTTCAAAATCACAGGAAATATTTAAATAACATTGCAGTACAGGCTAACACAAATAAAGAAAAATATCTAAACTAAGCTTCACTATATTCCTGACACTATCTAAGAAAATTACTATACCCTAAAAACTTACTAATAGAGCAAGGCAGGTGTGGTGAATGGTTCTTGTTGTTGTCAGGAGCAAGTCAGAATGCAGAATGCCATGTCTCACTAAGAGACTTCTCAAAATAATATCTAAAATATTACTGCTGGGATAGCTTGCAGAATGACATCATTTCTGGTCATCTGACTTCTAGTTCCCAGGCAAAACAACCACTGATGGCAGCTGGTAGCATTTAACATCTACCTGTAGAAAATACATAGACAAGGGCTTTTGCTCAGATCTTTGGCAGATGCTGGAAGTCACAAAACAATTACATTCCTTCATGCTTCCAAAGTAGCAATTAGTTCACTCTAAAGACAATACAGAAAGATTCCTAGTACAGACTTTGTGTTTCTAGTTGCATTGAAGTGTCTTTTATGGCCTAGCCTATAAAGTAATTTAATTTCAGATATTTTTCTAAAGTTTGCTGGACTGAGGTTAACCCTCCAGTTTCCTCTGTTAACATATACATTTAAACAGTTACATTATACAATGACCGCCCATTAATATTCAAAAACGTGCATGCTGATTGGTCAGCGTGCACGTTGTAAATCAGAGTTATAGTAATGGAAAAAGGTCCGGTCGCCAGGACTTTTTCCATTACTATAACTCTTTTTTTTACAGCAACGGAGAATGCAAAATCTCCATTGCTTTACACTGTCTCGCTATGTTAAACTCGTTTAACATAGCGAGATAGCTTTAAAAAAAGCAACGGAGATTCTTTGTTGCTTTTTTTAAAGCTGTCTCGGTATGTTAAATGAGTATAACATAGCAAGACAGTTTGTAAAAAGCAACGGAGATCTTGCTTTCTCCGTTGCTTTTTTTTTAAAACTGTCTTTCTTTGTTAAATGGGTTTAACATAGCGAGACAGCTTTAAAAAAAACAACGGAGATTCTCCGTTGCTTTTTGTAAAGCTTTCTCACTATGTTAAACCCATTTAACATAGCAAAACAGTTTGTAAAAAGCAATGGAGATGTTGCTTTCTCCATTGCCTTTGCCCACAGCTCTGATGTACTGCGTAGGCATACACATGTGCAGTACATCAGAACTGCCGCAGAATACCAGACAGCTGCGGAAGGGCAGCAAGGAGGCATTATACAATGCCATTATTTAAGAAAAGTAGTTATTTTTTTCCTTAAATAATGTCATTGTATAATAGCAATAACCCACTTCTGGTTGTGGGTAATGCTGGATTTACCCACGGTTGGCTTTGTTTGGCCACTCGGGCTTCACCCTCATGACCAAACCACACCAACCGTGGGTAAATCCAGCATTACCCACATCCAGGCATGGGTTATTGCTATAATAGACCACACACATTTCTGTCTGTTCCAGTAGGGCACACTGTGGATACATTTTAAACACAAGCAGTTTGCAAATACCTTTTCAACACAAACATCTTTACAGAGCAGTTTGATATACACGTGACATACAGTTATAATACATTTGTAACATGAGCATCTTATATGACACACAGTTCTAATGCATTTGTAACACCAGCATCTTCTACAAATTAGTTTGATATTCACAAATGACATATAATTATTTACAAAATTCCAGCTAGCTGTGCTGGCAGTACCTCCTTACATCACACCTGGGTACATGAACAAATCTATTATACAATGGTAACTAAGAAATGTTTTTAAAAGTAACTCTGGTGTACATAATCACTGCTTGACAATGGGTGATGTAGGATTTACTCAACTTGTATAAAACGTACCCAGATTAACTTTACCCTAGTTGGTAAATCATGGCAGTCATGAGTAAATCCTGTATCATGCATTATTTGGAGGCAAATACTGATATAGCTTGCCCTTTGTATTCAACCTCTATAACAGATGATGAAGATGCCTGTCTGCATAACTTCTAGTCACTAAGCATTTACTGGTGTAAGTGCTACAGCTCTGCAATAATCAAATAGTTTATGACTGGACCAATGCCGGTGATGCATAGGGATACAATCCTGACTATGGTCCTAGAAGAGAAAGGAATTTGTCCATTTGGAGGGACAGGGTAGAGTCAGTCCATTACTGCATAGAAGGGAGACAAGTGCACACCTATCCCTTCTACAGAGAGGACAGGTGTTAGGCTCACCAAGTCACCAATGGGCAGTAAGCTTTATAGTGGGTAGAAAGGAGACTACACCCACATGATGATGGTGCTGTCACCTGCTAATCAAACTTTTTCCCAGAATCATAGGCAGGGTTTTATCCCCTAGGAAAAGATGCTGTGCAGCCATATACACATACTCTTTTCCATATGGCCCAAATCAAAAGAAGAAGCATGGCAGTGGAAAAGGAGGGACAGAATCCAGTGTCCTTGAAAAGCCCACCAGTTGGTGCAGGAAAAACCCTTGGAAGAGTGGCTGTTTGAAGAGAGATTTTCAAAGGAGGGAGACTGGGATCAGTTCCTTGAAGCCATCAGCTTGTTACTAAGGTGCATCTTCTCCTGCAATGCAGAAGGAACTACCACTTTGACGTAGAACATCATCCCTTTTCATTCAGAAAAACAGAACTGCCATGAATTATTGTTTTTTAGTTACAAATGTCAAAAACATACAAAAATCAATTTTGGCATTATAGATAGTCATCTAAACTTTGCTTTCATCTGTTTTAGCATGTAATTTATTAGTACCCAGTGCAATGCAAAATTCTTATCCAAATGTATTTGGCTTATTATTTTGCAATGGCAAACTTTAAGGTATAGGATGTTTACAGTCCCACAGGTTGATGCAGTGTTGGGAACATCATTCTTGTTTTCCTTATATTTGCACCAGATCAGCAGAGTGTGTCTTTTTTAAACAGTTCATTAGTAACATATTTTAATTAAATGATTTTCTATTACCTTCAGATGTTGAAGATGGTGGTGGGACATCATTTTGTGCACTGAAGCTCTTTCTTCCAGAACGACTGACTGCAAAAAAGAAAAAAGATAATTAAGATACATAAATATAAGAAGGTAATGCAGATTCAGTGTTTGTCTGCTGGGCCAACTACTGTATATCTGAGACTGGTTTTACAGGTGAATATATCTGATATATGTTCAAAGTGCAAAATGGTAGGCCTGTGTTACCAATTGTCGTCAGCAAAATCATGTACTGCAAGAAATGGGACAGTAGCAGTTTGGTTGCTCCTGTTGTTTTCTTTTGTTCTGAAATACATGGGTAATGTTGTGATATAGCAGTAGTTCCCTGTCAACAGATGCTGGTATCACTCACGATAGATGTGCATTTTAAGAGAAAAACTTGGTTATAGACTCAGGTAGGCTTTGCAGAAACTATAAGGAACACAAGTAAGTTATATAGACATGCAAACGTCCTTAATAATAAATAATGGGAGTTGGGGAGCTTCCACCATTACATTTTATTTACTTCACATAGCTGTTGGGCACCATAAGACAGCTATTTTTTCCAAGGGAATGCAATAAGGCTCTAACATCATAACTCTTGCAAATTGCATTATAATAGTGTGACAAATATCCATCTACTGCCTACAACTAATATGTGATGGGTAGGGGTTATAGATTTAATTTCATGCACCATGATGGAACCAGCTATATGGAGTTTGATTCCCATCTCTAGTATCACTTAGTATACAAAGGGCAATTGGCCTTAAGTGCACATGGCGAATGTGTACTGCTGCCATGGGTATTAACCAACACCTGCCACACCGAAATAAGCTCCATATTGCAAAGCTAAGTTGGAGAGTTTATAATCACTACCTCCCAAGTATTTCACCTATCTATAGACTGAACTCAGTCCCATTTATTGCAACCTTTTAGACTGTGATTGGGAAGTAACCAGAATTATTTTGCATGCATGCACATGGCAAAACACACACACACACACACACACACACACACACACACACACACACACACACACACACACACACACACACACACACTCAGTATTTTTTAGAATAGGGAAATATGGGGGTAAGTGAGGATTGTCCAGTACTAAATCCCTAATACTGAAGTTTACAGTAAGTTGCCAAACAATAACTCATATTACTGTTTACCCTTAAAATAATCCAGCATTTAAATATGCAGATATTAGCAATTATCACTAAGCAGTCATCTTTTCAAAGTAAATATAAGAATAGCAAAGAGTTTGCACAAAATAAATAAATAAATAAATAAATAAATAAATAAATAAATAAATAAATAAAAAATAAAGTATTGCAAATGTCAGAAAACTCTGTTTAACAAATAAACTACAACAATATGCTTTTGGCTAAAAGATATAATGTGCCCTTTTGGACTCTGGCTTCCAACTTCAAAATAGAATATGCAAATCCTTAGATTAGATAAATATACAGTTTGAGCATTTTTACCTCCTGTTACTTTTTGAATTAGCAGTGTGCCCTCAGTTTGCGAGTGTCTATTCAGGATTCCTTGAATGTTGTTTGTCTTTTCTTTTCCCACAATTCTATGCCCAAAAATGAAGGGTAAGACTTAACAAGACAGATAAGAAAATCAACATGTGACCTAACTCTGCAACTTCAAAGAGGCATTACAAGAGTAAACACATCTACACAGTCTGGAAGTAAGTTTTAGTTTTGGGTCTATATTATAAACTCGAAGGTACAGAATGTCGACAATCTTTTCATCGACACATATGTGTTGAATGTCCACTTCAGCGAATGGCCATATCATTGATTTCTTTCAAAGGCCAGTATCATCTGGGTGAGTCTTTCTTACACTTGTTTTGTTTGTGTAACCCTTTTTTCTTTGCTTACAGCTACATGTAGACATAGAGATGTCTAAGTATAAATACATTTAGCTTTACGTAGATAAATGCATACATACAGGTAGACAGATAGACAAATAGAAAGGTGGGAGCATAAGTGGATAGCTATAACCTGCAGTACTATTCTGAGGTCTAATGAACTTTGTAGTTTTATTTCAGTTCTATCTTAAATAATAGAATAGCGTTTTTAGTTTACAATATCCTATGCATAGCTAGCAGCAAAAAAAGATCACAACTAAAAAATACACAAAAACAACCTTGGGGTCCTGACTTGGTTTCTAATGTATCGATGACCACATCTAATATCATTACACAGGATAAAACACAAAAATGGCAATTGTGTCAGCCTACGTACCTCACACAGTTGGTGGAGTTAGCATTCATACTTCACAACTGTCCAGATTTACGCAAAATGTCCAGATTTTTGCCTCATATGTTTGGTTTGTTTGTCATAGAATTTCTGGTCACTAAATAACTAGCAAGTTTCAAAGTTTATAAGAGCAATATTTAACATCTGTTCCCATTTTTGGCCCTTTGCCCCCCCCCCCCCCATTATTTTTTGCTTGGTCCAGATGGTTAGTTCTAAGCTGTTGAGAGGTGTGGTTAGTATGGTGTTGTCACTAAAAACTAAGCTAAAATACTAGTAACAGCATTCATTTATCTGGAAGTCTGGTCCTGAAGTGTAAACATCAGAGAAACTTCCTGGAGGTAGATTCTGTATACAAGAAAAAACAATTGGTGTGATTTAGCAGGTAGACCTCTGTCTGCACAGAAGAAAAGGAAATAAGGTATGATAAGGCTTGACTTCACATCAAGGTCAGCATATTTCTGAAAACCAATTGTCGACAAGCAGTGTGTAGCCATTTTGTTTGGGAGTTTGCAAGGCTGCTGCTGGAGTGAGGATAGGACAGTTTGCAGGACCTACAGACTAATCTATTCCCTAAAACTTGACTCTTACCTCCACTAGGGAATAAATGGGCTGGAGGACTGTCACCCCAGTGTAAGAACAAATGGGTCAAATTGGGTATAGGAAGCGGAGACACTGGGCTAATCTTAAAGACAAAGAAAGAGTTTTTAGCACTTACAGTGGGAGAGACACAAAGATTCCAGCAGCAGGGTTTTGGCTAGAGACAACAGAAGACAAAAAAAAAAAAAAAGCCAGAACAACGATCCCCTGAATTTAACATGTCATTTTTTTAAAACCCTGAAGAAAATAAATAATGCTAAAATCCTCATGTTTCCTCTATAAACTAACTAAATACAAGTCTCTATGAATAAAAGGAATTTATACTCATCAAGGCAACAATACAAATACACTAGAATAATTCTTCTCCTGGGCTTCCTCAAATATTCCACAAGAAACTATCATAAGTAGCACTCTAAATAGTGACTGGCAGACCATAAGCAATATCACCTCTAAGGATGCAACAAACTTATATAGGCTAACTCAGCTTAGTACAATCCTAATTAGATACAATAAGCATTCTGTAAAGGAAATCACTAACTTCCCAAACAAAATTATCTCTTCTGATGCTCTCTCCAACACCCTGAGTGCTTCCCTAACTTCATTATAAAGGACCACCAAAATACCCTTAAACTTCACTACTACAACCATGCTCCTTTCAAAAAGATGCCTTCATCTCAAACTTACAATAAATAAATTGGAACCAACTACTAACCCTTCATCTAGATGATGCCCCCCCCCCCCCTTATTGACACAATTGTCCTTATTATTCTAAATATGTATGCTGCTATAAGAACCAACAGAATCAAAGCAAATCCAATACCCTGGCTCTCCAAACAAATGAAACTAAGAACCAGAGAGACAAATAATGACAAATCTGTAGAACAAATAAGATAGTCTAACATACAAAAATAGAAATACCTCAGGAATAGCACCAAGCAAAGGAATAAATATGACTAGAAATCATATTATACCAGTCTCCAAACATTAAAATGTAAAGTACCCAAAAACTCCTCTTTTCTTCAGTCAACCAATTACTAAATACTGGCCAAGTCACACAACCTAACCTGTCTGCTGTCCGGCAGTCAACTCAGTGAGGTAACTTGGCCCCCAATTCAATACACACTTCATCAACCTGGTAACTTCTCTCCTAATTCTATCAATCTCTGCTACCTTACAACCCTCCTCTAAACCAACACTCCACCATAAAACATTCTTCCTGGAACCCACCTCCATGTCTACTATAAAAGTCTACTTCTACAACTAAAACCTAACACTGCTGCCCCAGATAACCTATCAGAAGACTACATTAAAATGGCAGTAGATGCTCTGACCTACCCAGTTTCTATATTGATTAACTGATAGGTTCATAGGATCGGTCACAGGTAAGTACTAGGTGAACTGTCTTGCAGGCCATTTTAAGCCAAACCAATTTTAGAGGTGAGAATTAAACCCTGTACTTGTGACTGTGAGGTAAACACCTTAACCATTATGCCAGCCCCCAACCCCCCTTAACTGTTATGCTAAACCACAACCCTCATCCATTAAAGAAAAAATGTTCCTAATCTATGGAACAAATCTTACATCTTACCCTTACATAAGGATAGCACTTCCACAGATCTTACCAAGTATAGTGACCTCTGTGGTGATACTACTTTTCACTTTTCTGGTCTGTTCTATCTGTTTGCATTTTGTTAGTTTGTTCTGGGATCTTAGTCTTGTATTTCAATTAGGAGTTGTTGGAAGACTGTGTTTCTGCATTATTCTGCACTTCTATTTCTACAAGTAGAATTACTTGTTAAAACTTTCTGTTTGTATTTTAAATCCTGCTGGGCCAAAATCTTGTGATTTGCATCTTAATTGTTTATTACAGCAATTATTTCCATAAACAGTGTTACTGGTAAATTTCTGCATAGTCTGATGCCTTGAATTGTAGTAGAAGTTCAATATTGCCTTTATTTGATTGCTAGCATCTGTAGCTAGCCTTTTTCCTAGAAAATTTCCCAACCCTTCCACCCTTCTGCTGTTATTGTTTTATAAGGTTTTTCCTCTGCCTTCTACCTCTTGTGATTATCTGATTTCTGAAGTCCCTCTCTCCATCTTTCATTGCTATTGACTGTTGCATAAGCTATTTATGTACTCTTCCCACCCATTGTTTTCCACAGACCCATGATACTGAGTGTGCACCCAGCAAATGAGTATTCCTAAGCAAATCTCCTTTACTACATACTGTCTCCCACTCATTTTCCTTGAGCTCAGTCAAAACCTGTAGTTCTAGCCTACATTCCAGAAATGTTTTACCTGTATCCAGTGCAATCCAAGCAAAGTTAAGTACCTTACATGTCAAGCAGAGCACCTCTTTGGCCCTCTTCAAAAGGAACCTTGATGATTGGATGGGAAAAAGGAAAAGTATTGTGTAAACATTAAAGTTAGAAACCAAATACTGGACAGATTCCTGAGACAGTAGTGAAAAAGAACCAAAAAACAAATACAGACAACAGTGCAATAAGAGGTAAAAGGCCCAAGACATACATCTCAAATGTCCCTCATTTTGCAGAATGCTCATTTTTTTTAATCTTACTTTTGACCTGTCCCTCATAACTTCTCAGGTAATCAGTGGTGATTGCTATTATGTTAATAATGTGATAGTTTACACTTGCATTGCTATTGTTTAGAGAATGCATGTTGATACAAAAAGTCTTATTTTAAGTGCATCACAATGTTATATAAAACAAAGTGCTTTATTTGTATGGCCTTTGTGACACAAATATTTAAGAATTTTGCTTTCTCAGAAATCCTGAAAAATGAATTTGGAAGATTTGCCAAACAATGTGTTTACCAAATAGTAGGTAAAAAGGATTAAACTTTGAGGACAGAAAGAGGCTATGGTGCAGCAGAAATAAGTGCCCCACTGTAAGTAGGTGGATATTATAAGGCAACAGTACATGAAGTTTGTCTCCTGCTGTGAGCTATCAATCATAGCAACAAACAGCTCAAATTACCTTTGCCACTTTGACAAATACAAAGGGAAGTTGTTTAGGGAGAGAGGAGACTCAGGCATAACAAACGAATGATAATTGTCTACTTTAGAAAGAAAAAGTAATAACAGGCACTATGGATGCTGTTCTGTGTGATTATCCCTGTTAGTTATTTAATTAGTCATTGGCAAGAAAGAGTAATTAAACTTGACTGACTAAAATAATGCAGGGTATAAGTGACAAGACATGTAAAGTCAATGCACTGACAGGAGCTTAGGGGCTATGATCTAATATTTTAAAGCCAAACACTGCATTGTGGGATACCTAGACATAGACAAAAAATCAAGATGCCAGACCCCATGCGGGCAGACTCTGGAATTACATTTAAAAATATAAAAAAGTACACTGCGGTGGTGGTGCTGTGGTAGCGTTGTCGCCTCACAGACATTGCCTGTTTGATTCTCAGTTAGAGCGTCTTCTGTGTGGCGACATGCGTGAATGGGCATTCCTTCATTGAAGGTTATGCGTTAGGCCTGGCAAGCCAGCATGTAAAAATCTACTGCCAATCATTAGCGGACCAGAGTTCCACTGTGGCGACCCCTTACCGGGAAAAGCCGAAAGACACAAACAAATGTAGAGTCTAAAAGTGGTGTTAAAATGTAGGAAACATTAAGACATGATAAAAATAAACATATTTTTTCAGTCTGTGGGTGTGGTTCTCCTTTAATAGCCTTCTAACCCCAATACATCACCCACTTGTAGATCACAAATCAAAGGACTGGACATTATGGATATGCAGTTTTCTAATTTATCTGTAGCCATCTTGGTTGATATGGACATCTTGAGACAATATAGTAATTATCTCAACTTTACTGACAACCACTTGATCCTTAAAGAACCAGACACAGTATGCAAGAGGTTTATTACACAATGAAACTGGAAGGTAAAGCTTCACATACAGGTCCACATCAGGCCATTGAAACCACACACACAACACCCACCTCACACAGGACACAATGCACACATAGACTAACATACACTGAGGCACTTAAAAGCAATCTTCCTAAAGAACAAAGATCACCTTAGATCACCCACTGTCAAATCTATGCCTCAGCAAGCCCAAAGGCATTCAGAAAAAAAAACACCACCTAACACCACACATACTGCCACTCTCAGTGGAGCCCCAGATACCAAACCCCTAAGGCAAGCAAACACACTTCCCAGAACTCTCATCTTAGGGACTCCATTGTAAGATATACTGATGCCCCTATAACCAGGCTGAACAAGAAAATAATAACTGTTAGTTGCTTATCTGGAACCACTATTTGCCAAATCACACATGCACTCAAGTCATTACACCACATGTACCATGTAGGTATACATGACTTGAAATGTACCTCGATGGACTATATGAAGAGAGACATTATCGACCATTCAGACTATGTGTTTCAAGCTGGTGTAACTCCCACTGTATTTCACTGTAGAAGTAACAGACTGTAGTTTTTCACTACACCACAACGTGGAGCTCTTTTCAGGAATATAAAAGACAATTGCGAAAGTGAAAGAGGACACTGGAACACTAGCTGAAGGAGGGAAGACTGAAACAGGGAGCTGAAGGATAAAAGGGCCTTACAGCAGGACTGGATTTTCTTTTCTAGTGCTCTGGGGGCAGGGAAGTGAAGTAGCAGATTGTGTCTGTCTTTTGCTGAAATCCTGGATGATGGTATTTTGTGGAATCAGGAGAGAAGTCTGAAACCAGTATTTCCATGCCTGCATATGATTTAGCAAGAAAGGAGTTCATTTGCGCCTAGTACAGAGAAGCCATACATGATTACCAGAGTTCTGGCAGATGATTTTTCTACTTTTCTCATCAGATGAACCACAGTGCCTGGTCACTAGGATATTCTGGATGGAGTGGTGAGAGGCTTTGGCCATCTTTTCTATTTTTATAAGATTGTGGATTTCTCCCCCCTAAATGCTTTGTGGATTACAAATAACTGGGATCCATATGAGCTACAACTTTGGCCCCATCATGCTGGCAGCAAGACTGTAAGTAGTCACTGGCCAGTGAACAGGCTATAATAGAGTGTTTCATATTTGGTCTGTTTAGAATTGATCAGGGGGGTTGAGGATGTTAGTACTTAGCTCAATGACATTGCATTTTCTCATATCTGTATTGTTGCATTATAAATCTTTATTATTCAGTAACATTGCATTTTGCTCGTGTTAGTACTGCTGCCTTCAGGAATTTTGCTGCTCAATGACACTGCATTTTCTCATATCTGTATTGTTGTATTATAACTTTTTTATTGCTTAATGACATTGCATTTCCCCCATGTTTGTATTGCTGTATTATAAAGTTTTACTGCTAATCGATATTGCCTTCTTTGTGCATGTTTGAATTTCAAGACCTTTTTCTGTTGAGTTCTGGGGAAGAGGGTGGATGTATGGTTTCATTGTATGCATATCTCACCTTGCCTTATTGCTAACTGGTGCACTGTTGAAATAATTGGTTTGTGGATGTGCTATTGCCTTTTAAACTAGATGTGTCACCTAGAAAAAAATCTGTCATTCTTGCCACCTTGGTGTGTTGGGCATAATATGGGTGTCACCAGAGTCAGGTAGGAAGGAACCCTTATCTACTTCAGCTACACCTGCGGGTGTGCTACATTTGGGGGCTCATCCAGGATTGCCTCTACTGCCTTGGACTCCACCCTATTCCCCTGTATGTGTGGATAGCAAATCCAGCAGAAACATGAACTCAGAAGTAGCCGCTACATGGTGCAAACAGCACAATGCTCAGTCAGAGCACTGCTTAGTTCTGGTGTTGCCAGGGGTCACATGGAGTGATATGCAAATACATCAAGTCACCGGATCCTTACCAGTTGTAGGGTGTGGATTTTTATTAGACAGCACCATGGACCCTACTGAGCAGAGCACATTGGCCTTATTAGAATGGAAAAGTCCTTTAGTGTATGAGCACATACCTTCGAGTGTACAAATTACAGGTGAGAGTGCAGTCTGTGTGGTAATCCCTGAGAAGTGCCCTACCTCAGAAACAGAGAAAATGCCTGTGGAAGCTATGCAAGTAGATCACAACCTTACACCAGATGCTGCAACTTCACTGCCCATAAATACTATATGTCCTAAAGTTTTGAATGCTTTGGGAAGTACTGTAGAAAAATGCTTAAAGCCTACACAGCCATTCACTGGGTATGGCTTCTGCAAATTGCATTTCTTTTCTGACAAACAATCCACACCTCAGGGAGAGGAAGATTTTGAATCCTGGATGGATCAGGCTTCACAAGCTCTAGAGGAGTGGGATATACCAAAATCTCAGAAGAAGCAGCGGATAGCTGAAAGTCAAAAGGGATTAGCTGCAGATACCAGACGCAACCTAAGGATGGGTAAGCAAGATTGCACGGCCAAGGACTATTTAGGAGTACTGCAGGATGTGTTTGGTAGGACCGTGAGGGCTGCTGACCTACTGTATCAGTTTGAACATACATACCAAGAAGTTGGTGAGAAACTATCTGATTACATTAAGAGATTAGATAAAATGCTCCACCAAATCATCCTAAAGAAGGGGGTGGATCCAAAAGTCGCTGACCAAGTATGGATCAGACACATTTTACAGGGAGCTCAAGCTATGAACTCCATTGTGTGGAAAATGAGGATGAGAAATAGGGAAGAGATTCTAACTTATTCTCAGTTGGTTAAAGAGGTGAGGGAAGAGGAAGCCCTGTTGGAAGCAAAATCTCAGTGTTCAACAGCAACTAAAACAGTGAGTGAACACCAGCAGGAGCCTATAGCCATGCTCACTACTCAAACAGGAGTCATGGCCCAGGGTGTCTGCAGTGTAGAGGTGTCAAAATTGCACTTGCAGGTGTCTTCCCTAACCAACGCCATAGCTCAAGTCACCAAGACAGTTGCAGAATTGCAGAAAGCCATGGTAACTTTAGCTGAAAGGAGAAATACATTAGCTAGAACCTCCACGAAAGGACTCAGGGAAGAACCAAATCAGCCAATGTTCAGAGTTCCTACTGGATTTTGTTTTCATTGTGGGGATGCAGGGCATATAAAGTGACAGTCTCTTAATGCAGAGAACTTGAAAAAAGTGAATAAACTATTATTGGGTAGTGCAACGCAGGGAAACTTCAAAAGGCCTCAGTGTAGGAGCCAGCTGAGTGCCCAGTTACAAAGAGTTCCATAAAATCTAACATCAAGAGACAGCATCCTGGATTTCCCTTCTACACAAACCCTTGTAATAAGGGAGAGAAGCTACCTACTATGCACACTTCTAACTCATCTGAGGTGAACAACCAAATTGGAAAGCCATTGCAGCCAAAATCTCATCATCCGAGACCACAAAGCATTACTAAGCAAAGTCTTATCTGTTAAAATGGCAAGGTCAACCGGTGATACCTCAACCACATGCTGACTGCCGTACAGCTGAACAGCACTGGAAACAGAAACCACCCGATGGCCTACTGGGACTGTCCCTGTCGTGTCAGTAAAAATAGAATGAGTGTATAGTAAAGCACTGTGGGATACTGGTGCACAAATCACCATTCCTTACAGAGAGTTCTACCAAAAATACTTAAAGCATTTGCCACTTGAAAAGTTAGAAGATTTGCAGATCTGGGGGCTAAGTGACACAAAGTTCCCTTATGATGGTTATGTCTCACTGAAGTTAGAATTTTCCACTTCAGTTGTTGGGTCAACAGAAGTTTTTGAAAGACTCACTGTTGTGTGCTCCAGGTCAAAAGGAAAGGATTCAGCATATATTTTAGTGGGGACAAATACTGACCTCGTCAAAAGAATGCTAATGCCTCAGTTGACCCAGGAACACCCAACACTACATCCTCTCCTGAGACCAGTTTTCTGTGCCCTTCAAAGGGAGAAGGATAGTAAGAAAGATGAAATTGGTCATGTGTGGACTCTGTCTGGGAAGAGTATATAATTCATCCTTGTCAGGTCACCTGCTTGATAGCCAAAATGAGAATGTGTGGACAAACAGTTTTGTCTCATCTCATGATGGAAACGGATCCAGAAAGTGACTTGTCACTGGGGCTGGAACTAGTCCCAGACATTTAGCCTGCGGACAAGTTAAGGCATCCTTAATAACCTTTGCATGTGGGGTTAAAGAATAAAGGAGGTACTCCCATTGTCCTGTGTTCACAAGTGCATTTGGGAAATGTTTATGCTGCCACTCCCTTACCTGCTTCTGTGTTGACAAGGAATGAGAGCAGGGCCAACGAGCTGAAGCTGGAAGATATTGATATAGGAGGTGGTCTCTTGCCCCCTGAGTGGCTAACCAGAGTTAAAGAGGTACTAATGAACTAGATGTGGGCAGTGCAAAAAGTGAACAACACTAAATAAGAATAAAAGAAGACCAATTTTTCAGGGAACATTGCAGAAGAATAGCTCCAGGAGACCTGGAGGACTTAAGAAAACATTTGGAGGAACTAATAGCCGCAGGGATAATTCGAGAGTCAAGAAGTCCATAAACCTCTCCCATTGTCATTGTCAGGAAAAAGAATGGGCCAATTCGCATGTGTGTTGACTATCGTACTCTGAATCACCGAACCATTCCAGATCAGTACACAACTCCCCGGAATGAAGATGTTCTAAATTGCCTTGTGGGCAGTAAGTGGTTCAGTGTGCTAGACTTAAAGAGTGGATACTATCAAATCCCTATGCACCCAGAAGATAAAGAGAAGACTGCCTTCATCACCCCTTTGGGATTTTTTGAGTTTGATCGCCTACCTCAAGGTTTATCAAATGCACCGGCAACTTTCTAGAAGATCATGGAAAGAACAGTTGGAGACATGCATCTCCTGGAAGTCTTAGTCTACCTGGATGACATCATTGTCTTTGGGAGGACCTTAGAGGAGAACAAAGAAAGACTGATAAAGGTATTGGACAGGATTGAGAAGGAAGGCCTGAAGTTGTCATTGGACAAATGCAAGTTCTTCCAACCTTCAGTGACCTATGTGGGACATGTAGTGTCTGCAAATGGAATATCCATAGATCCCAGCAAAGTTGAAGCGGTGACATCTTGGCCCAGACCCAAAACTATCACAGAGCTGTGATCTTTCCTGGGGTTCTGCAGTTACTATAGAAGGTTTGTGGAAGGATTTTCAAAGATAGAAAGACCCCCCTCAACCATTTGAACTGAAATGATGAGAAAACAGATGAAACAAATGAAGATATTGTTGTGAAAAAACCTAAGGGACTGAGAGGTTCTAAAGAACTCATTGAATGTCGTTGGGCTCCTGAGTATGAAGAGTCATTTGAACAGCTAAGTATTCATAGGTTCATAGGTTGGTACTAGGCTATTGGCCCTAGGGCCTATACAAGCCTAGCCATAACAATTCCCTGACTATTTCTTCACGCACTATTTACTTCCCTGGACCTCTGTCTAGTACGGCGACTGACGTGATCCCCGGGGTGAATTTTCTTTCCCCCATACAATCGTCAAGCTTCCTTTTGAAGAGGGCCAAAGAGGCGCTCTGATTGACATGTATGGGCAGTCTATTACAGAGTCTGGGGAGTCTCTGGGTCAGGAACCTATCCCTCCAACATGTTTTGTTTATTGTGATGACAAGGTTTAGATCCCTGGAGCGTGTGGCTCTGAGGGATTTGGATTTCTTTAAGTGGAGCATGTCCAACAGCTCAAGGTTTTACATGGCCTTGTATGTTAAGCAGAGATCACCTCTGAGTAGACGATATGCCACAGAGTATAGCTGGAGTTTTTTAAGGCGATCAGCATAGGGCATCTGCTTTAGGCCTGTGATTCTTTTAGTGAGGTATTTCTGCGGCCTTTCCAGTTGTTGCAGATGTCTTGAGAGGTACATACCAAACAGAGCATTGTATTTGATAATGGGTTTAATGAAGGATGAGTACAGTGGGACAATGACCTCCTTTTTTCTGGATGAAAAGCCCTTAGTGATGAGGTGTGCCACATAGAAGGATTTCCTGACTGTTGTGGCGATGTGTTTATCGAAGGTGAGACCACTGTCCACCTGTGTCCCTAAGTCTCTTATCACACTTTTGGTGTTTAGTGTACTGCCACCTATGTGGTAATTCATGGGTACATGTTTTTTCCCAAAGGGGATAGCTATACATTTCTTGGCATTGAGCTTGAGCCCATGGCTCTAGCACCAAGCATCTGTACAGATTTTCGCAGAATGTCCAGATTTTTGCCTCATATTTTTGGTCCATTTTTCATAAAATTGTGTTTTTCTGGCAAAATAGTGGCAAATCATCAAACACTGAAGTGAAAAAAATAATGACAGGCATTTGAGTTTCAGACTTCATACCATTCAGAAAATTCATGCTAACGTAAAACCTTTTATTCTATAAACTTTCTAAGTTTGTAAGAGCAATATTTAAAAAAAAGTCCCAATTTTTGGGCCTTTGTCCCACTTTTAGTTATGGCTTTGTCCAGATTTCTTGCTCTAAGAGGTTGAGAGGTATGGAATTATCTAATTAAATAAAATAAATAGAGTCTGTGGAAACTAAGGTAAGGGTGTGATAGTAAAACACGGGAGGGAAAGTAGGGAGACAAGATCAGTTAATAGGGAGGTATGTGTGGTTAGGTTCTTACAGAAATAAAAGGAGTAGATGGGGAAATGTATATACACCTCATTATGGTCAATAAAGGTGGAAGAGGGAATAGTGAGACAGCAGAAGAGAGTGGGCAAAGGAGTAGATGGTCTGAGATGGGATTTCAGGAAAATTAGTTTAGCATATGACTTACAGATGAGACTTCTGGACAGGTTGTACCCAACTCCATCAAATGTAAAAAGACCAGAATATATATACCAGAAGCAATAAGTTGGAGATACTAAGAGGAGGAGACAGACATTTGGCATACCTGGTAGGTGGGAGTGCCATACAAACAGGTAAGAAATATTTTAATTTTTGTACAAAATAAAGCTATGCTAGAGCACTGGGTATTTATTTATTTGGGGGTGGGGATTGCAGGCAATTGCTGGACTCACATTTTTGCAGTCATGAGTGGATGGGTTAAGAAAGAAGTTCTGCAATTTGCTAGAGAACTGAGACTAGAGTAGGTGACACAGAAAATACGACAGTGGTTGGACGGTCAATAAAGAGGCCGGGAGGAAGTAAGGAAGGGAGGCAGGGGCTGAAGTGGTGGAGTGCCTGGATTGTATTAAAGTGAAGGGCTAAGAGAGGCGAGTGGCACAGGTGTGGGTAGGCAGTGAGACTGGGAATTATAAGTGTCCCTCTGAGTTGTTGGTTGGTCACATCTATGCTATTTTTATGCTCTATTTACCTTCTTCCCACTCCTGGTAATAGTGCCAAGGTGGATGGTGCTGTCATTGGGGTACCGAATTTAAGAGGAGATAAGTAAAAGGGAAATATTAGTTTTACATAATATCATATTTTAAGAAACACATTGAAGTATGCTCTTTTCTTTTTGTGTTTTATCATTTTGTTGTGTGCTGTTCTTTAGTCATTCAGTTAAATGCAACTCTTCATGACCTCAAGGAGTTTAGCATGCCAAGCCTTTCTGTCAACAACTGCTTCTTTACAGTTTTGCAAATTCATATTCATTACATCTTAGCCACTGCCACCCCCTTCTTTTTCCTTCAATCTTTCCTAGCATGTCTACTCCAGTGAACTCTGTCTTTGCATTATATGAGCAAAGTAGCTCAGTTTTAGTTTTACCACCAGGTTGTCCAATGAGCATCCTGGGTTTATTTCCTTAAGTATTGACTGATTTGATTTTCTTGCAGTGCACAGAATTCTCAAAATGTTCCTCCAGTACCACAGTTCAAAAGCTTTGATTATTTCCAATGCACAGTCCTACTTAATAGTTCAGACATCACAGTCATATGTTGTTATTGGGAAAACAGTAGCTTTCACTATTTGAACCTTTGTTGATAATGTGAGGTCTTTGTTCTTTAAAATGTTATCCAGAGTTGCCATGGCTTTCCCCTCCAAGAATAAGCATCTTTTCATTTTAATTTCACAGCTGCATCCCCTACCTGCAGAGATCTTTGAACATAAGAAAATAAAATCTGTCTTTGCCTCCACTGCTTGCTCATCTATTTGCAAATAATTAATAGGGCTAAATTACATAATTTTATTTTATTTTTTATTAGTATTCTGAGAAGTAAGCCAGCTTTTGCACTTTCTATGTTCACCTTCATCAACAGGCAGCACCGAGGGTGGTCTGAAGGGGGATGCCTCCCACGTGTAAACTGTTAGGGGAAGCAATAGATGGATCCAGATTTGTCTTCCATTTATGTCCTGCACTGAGAAATGAATAATAGCATTGCATTTGCAGTCAGAACTGAAGTGCTTTAGTACCCCATCTGTAGCATAAACTGAAGCAGTTGCTTGTTACAAATGTGGAAAGCAGTTTGCTACACTTTAAAAGGAAAGGAAAACATTGTTTTCCTACTGCTCAAGTTTGTTGCTCTTCAACTTTAAGGTTGAGGGGGCATCAGATCAGGGGATGTCACTGTGTGCCAGAATAGCTAATGCCCTCCACCTGTCATGTCATTGTTCACACACACACATGTCCCCAGAGAGATACAAGTCTACACCCCCCATTCAGTGGCCTGCATGCAAGCCCATGCTTGCATGTGAGCCATGAGTGATTAGGAACCACCTATCCCTCCAACAGGAAAGGACACATTTTTCAGTGCCAAATCAGGACTTTATGTTTTTGTGCCACATAGCTTAGATGGTATTTTTAACAGCAAGTTCAAGTCCCTTATGGACAGAGACCATCAACTAGAAACGTATTATCCTAACTAATATCCCCCCTACAAAGCCTTAGTTAGCTCACAACTAACACCCCTCCCCCCGTATAGATGATCATGACACTCAGGACTAAAATGGTTTGGGGTGCACAGCTAGGCTTGTAAGGGCCCTAGTGGTCATTAGCCTAGTAACAACCTATGAATTTATAAGTCCCCTCCGCTAAGAACATCTGCATGAGCTGTGTGAGTAGATTAAACAATATAAGCACTGAGTGTACCTATCAGATGGTCGACTTGCCCTACAGCAGGCAGACTTGGGGTAGGATTTTGAGACATCAAAAGCACAAAGACAGTGTCTGGGCTCAAAATATGAAAAAACAGGAAAGGGAATTTTGACAGAAGATCCACCAAGAAAGGGGAATTCCTTCATGATGAGAAATAAGAAACTGCGAGGAAAAAAAATAATTTTTACTCCCAATCAGAGAAGAGTAAAAAAAAAAAGATAAAAGCTTCTTCTCCTCTCAATCAGAAAAAGATGTCAAGAAGCCATAACTATTAGCCTGGGATAACTTTTTCTACTATTACAGAGTACAAGATCTGAAGAGACAAACGTCTGTGATACAAGATAGGAAAGTCAGGGTTCCAGGCAGACCGGGAAAGTTTTACCTATGGAATGCTCCTAATGCCTGCAGAATCAGTACTTCTAATGAAAGAAGCTGGACCTATTATACATTTATAGGTACTTTCATCTGTGAGGATCTTAAGAAGCCTAGCCTTATAGTTCCATGGTAGTTTTTAGCTTTTATAATTTGCATTACAAATAACTCTAAAATAAGCTGAACAAGAATAGGACATTTATCAGATTTTATTAGATCTCAATTTCTGACACAAGGAAACATCATTGCACAAGAATCCTTTGTATAGTTTTTATAGTTCAGTGTCAGTAAGCTGAACTAATGACTCTGATTACAGTGAGATAAAGTATGTCTTACTTAATGAGAAGAATGAAAGTAGAAAAGTAGAAGGTAGTAACTTACAAGCAATGTCACCAAGCAGTGTTGTGTTTAGCCTATTGATAACAGCATGGAAGGTAGTAACTTACAAGAGATGTCACCAAGCAGTGTTGTGTGCAGCCTATTGATAACAGCATGGAAGGTAGTAACTTACAAGAGATGTCACCAAGCAGTGTTGTGTGCAGCCTGTCGATATTATGTACGACGGCGTTCTGATGTAACATGAAAAGTTACATACTGGATATTACAGTGATCGACTACATTGCAGTGACCATGAAACAGTGGCAGACCATTTTGTAATTAAGCCATGATAAAGGGCAAATTATTATCCCAGGGATATGCAGCCGCGGTGGTGCAGCAGTTAGCGCTGTCGCCTCACAGCAAGAGGTTCTCCCGTTCGATTCTTGGTTGGAGCACCTTCTGTGTAGAGTTTGCATGCCCTCCCCATGGTCAAGTGATGTTAAAGGCATGCAGGTAGGTGCGAGCGTGAATGGGCGTGCCTTCGTTGAAGGTTGAGCATCGGGCTGGCAACTCGGCACCGTAAAATCCACTGCCAATCTTGAGCAGACCGGAGTTCCACTGTGGCGACCCCTAACTGGGAAAAGCTGAAAGACATACAATTATCCCAGGGATAAAAATTCAAAGGGGGATATTCCAGGGTAACTCTCTGTCACCGCTGCTATTCTGCCTTGCCCTTAACCCATTAAGCTGTCTACTTAACAGCTTAGGTCATGGCTATAATTTGGCTCCCTGAAAACAACAAAGTGTAAAGACTTCTCATCTTCTCTTTGTCGATGATTTAAAACTGTATAGCTCATCAGATGAGGAACTGAAAGTACAACTGCAAGTTGTCAAAACTTTTTCAGATGATATAAGAATGTCATTTGGGCTTGATAAATGTGCAAATGCAACTTTTAAAGCAGAAAAACATCAGTGTGGGACAAGAATGTGATATAAAAGAACTTGAGCAAGAGGGAGTGTAGAAATATTTAGGAACTGATGAAGGATCAACAATAGAACATGAACAAATGTGAATAAACCATAGTAAGGAAAACTTAGTAAGGAATACTTTAGAAAGTGTTGGATAGATTAGATAAGAAAACAAGAAGGATGCTTCATGCGCACCAAATGATTTATAAAAATCAGTGTAATTCCAATATTATATATATCCCATTCTGAAGGAGGGATGGGCCTCCTTGAAATTGACTACAATTCCAGGATTATATATATCCCATTCACAAAACCCAAACAAAGTGAAAGTTTTGAAACATGAGGAGAATAAATCTAAGATGACTTCCCTGCTTAATCTAGCAGAAACATATCAGCATCAAGCAGGAATGGAAATCAAACCACTAGTAGATAAAAATCAGGCAGCAAATGAATGTGCCAAAAGAAAAAATATAAGGTGAAGGACCAGATGAGAAGGCAAGAAATGTGGAAAATGCATGGTTTTGTATTAGAGCATTACCCCACCAGATACGCAGTAGCAAGGACCGCCCACTAGTCTATGTTTCCCTGTAATTGCTAGTCTTACTATGAATAAACATGACATACTAAATGTCACCAAATACAATATGGAAAACAGTGTAGTTGAATCTGTGCACTGCTGCAAGTGCTCATTATGTATTCTATATAGCAGCATACACCTAAAGTATTTCTAGTCCTCTGCAGGAACGCACATGGCAGATCTCTTTACTTGGATTTGGTTTTAATTATTGCTGTTTCACATCCAGTATTTATTTGTGGTGCCACTCCCTACAGGTTCATAGGTTCATAGGTTGGTACTAGGCTATCAGCCCTAGGTCCTATACAAGCCTAGCCATAACAATTCCCTGGCTATTTCTTCCCACACTATTTACTTCCCTGGACCCCTGTCTAGCAGGGCGACTGACGTGATCCCCGGGGTGAATTTCCTTTCTCCCATCCAATCGTCAAGGTTCCTTTTGAAGAGGACCAAAGAGGCACTCTGCTTGACATGTATGGGCAATCTATTCCAGAGTCTGGGGAGTCTCTGGGTCAGGAACCTATCCCTCCAGCATGTTTTGTTTATTGTGATGACAAGGTTTAGATCCCTGGAGCGTGTGGCTCTGAGGGATTGGGATTTCTTTAAGTGTAGCATGTCCAACAGCTCTGGGTTTGACATGGCCTTGTATGTTAAGCAAAGATCGCCTCTGAGTAGACGATATGTGAGAGAGTATAGCTGGAGTTTTTTAAGGCAGTCAGCATAGGGCATCTGCTTTAGGCCTGTGATTCTTTTAGTGAGGTATTTCTGTGGCCTTTCCAGTTGTTGCAGATGTCTTGAGAGGTACATACCAAATAGGGCATTGTATTCTATAATGGGTCTAATGAGGGATGAGTACAATGGGACAATGACCTCCTTTTTTCTGGATGAAAAGCCCTTAGTGATGAGGTGTGCCACATAGAAGGATTTCCTGACTGTTGTGGCGATGTGGTTATCGAAGGTGAGACCACTGTCCACCTGTGTCCCTAAGTCTCTTATCAAACTTTCGGTGTTTAGTGTACTGCCACCTATATGGTAATTCATGGATACATGTTTTTTCCAAAAGGCCAAAGAATTTTACATGTCATTCAGTTTCTAAATGAGCCCTTACTATTGAACAGTGTTCTTAAGGTAAGGGGGTTGGTGTGAATATCTGTAGTTACACCTTATTTCGATTAAGGTCATGCTTTTGCATGGTCTGTAGATATGTATTTTTCAAAATGTGATTTTTTTTTTTTTTTTTTTATTTGTAATGTCTGCTTTTCTGGAGACAGTGGATTGTGGTAACTAAGCTAAGACAGGTACAAACCTAGAACCGTAACGTTTAACGTACAGTTGCAGTTGTTAACAGTGACACATACTTCTCACTGTGTTAACGCACAAAATCTGAACAAAGCCTAATATAATGGGGGGGGGGGCAACTCCCAAATATAGGGAGAGAGAGAATTTAAGTACTGCCTTTATAAACTTAGACACTTGCTAGCATGACTGGTTTTGTTAGTGTGCATTTCAGAATTTAAAGTCTGAAACTAAAATATGTCATCACTTAGTGACTTCCATGTTCAGTAATTTACCAGAAAAGCACACATTTTGTGTTATTTTCATATAAATAAAGTAGCAGTTTCAAGCAAGTTTAGAATAATCTAATCAAGTCAAATGAAATACTTTTGGATATAACCTAAGTATATGTACAAACCTGTAAGGAGGATTCCACTGATTTGTTATAAAGTAGTGACTCTGTTGAAGAGTCAGTAGCAGCTGAGTCTTGAAATCTTTGGTAAGAAGCATCCAGGCCAACCTCCATCATACTATTGGTGGCATCTGTGGCATCTGAGCCTGTTGTCATAGATTATGTGATGTGTAATTCTTCCTCCCTGTTCAGACCTCTTACTATTATACTTAAACCATGCAGCGTCCTTCCCTGCTGTGACTGTGTGCATTGTACTAACCTGTAGGGGTGTACTACTCTTAATGCAGGCAGCCTGTACAGCTCCCTCACCATTGTCATTATACTGAGTTTGTGTACTACCCTCTTACTACTCTGTGTGCTATTCTGAACTATAGCTGTGTACCACTCTTGGATTAGACTCTGTTACGTAACTCCATCCCTGCAGATTCAAGTAGTTGTCACATCAATCTCGCGCACCTTCACCTCACCTAGTACGTCTCCTCCTCAGCATGGTTTAGGTACATATCTTCTCTGCCTTCTGATAAATTGAGACAATATATTATTCTTATGCTTGGTAATCTGACCTGCCTAGCAAACATGGAAGCTAAGTCTACCTTTGTCCCTTCTGTTACCAGCTTTATTGCACTTGGTATTTTGAGCGAGTAGAGGAACTGCCTAATGCTCACAACCAGTTACCGCTGGACCAACATGACATGATTTGTGAGAGGCAAGAAGCATAATTATTTATACAACCTACAGGTCACCCTCTTACCTACACAGATGGCTGGTAATCAACACATAAACTCACCCATACCGCCACAAGATCACATTAAACTAACATGTGCCAAGGCTGTAAAAAACAATTTCCCAAGCCTTTAAGAATCAGGACTAAGGTCTCGTAATCCAGTAACACAGCTCCACCATTTGTATATTAATCTGTGAGTCAACATGATGCAGACTTTAAACCTCCCACTAGCAGTAAGTTGGCGCATCCAAGAAGAAATATCCTAGTAACTGGTGACTCCACTGTCAGACACACTGATTCTATACTTACTATGCAAATGTCAGGGTGACAGCTGCCTTCCTGGTGCCCAGACCTGTGGCATTATAAGAGCCATATAATTCCTTAAACAGGACAAATATGGCTATGATCTAACAGTGGCTTATGTATGTGTATACGACCTGAGCTGCTCAACCAAAAGGACATGCAGAAAGACATGCTGGCGCAAGGTCTGCATGTGTCAAATGGCAGGCAAGACTCTGACCCTGAGTGGAATCTTATCTTCACCCGGAATGATGTTGTGATACAAACAAAATATAATTGTCTGTAATGATTCACAAAGTATTTGGTGTCTTTCTAATAGAATCAAGTATTTTTAGCTTGGGTTGAATAACTGACAACCTATATTGCTTCACCAAGAATGACCTTCACCTTTATGTTCTACAGCTTCACATACTGGCCAAAGCATTCACTTCTACTAAAGTCCCTTTTTTGGCAAAGTCTGTTTTCTGGACATTCCAATGAGAACTGCAATAAATTTTAATCTGAACCACACTGATACCAGAAGTTTTAACAATAAACTACAGGATCTTGAGACACTCCTGCAGTGCGAACATATTAATTTTTGGCTTGTAACAAGGACATGGCTTCAATGTAAAGACAGCACTACCTATTAATTGAGTTTCAGCACCTCTCATGTATATAATAAATTCATCATCTGTACGGAGTGCAAGCACATCAAAGATCATTCATTTACTTCACACCTCTTCGGCATTCAGACTTACTGTAAACTGAGTGGGAGCAGCAATATTTGTCAGAGATCCAGTAACCACTAGACAGAGTCCTGCTGCACACAAACAGCATAAGCTTGAAATTCAAAATCCTAAAACAGAATACTTTACCAACAGATAAATCTGAAAAATAAAAAGACTGAAATGTAAAAGCCGGAATAAACATAAATGGAAATTGCAAAAGATATAGTTTTCTCAGGAGGGATAAGACATACTGAACCCACCTAATTATTAATTATTTATACATGAGAAACAGGACATACTGTGCTCACCTATTTATTAATTGTAATATCAAAGTCAAACTATTTTAGATGTAAGGAAATAAACAGTTCATGGGCAAACAATTATTCACTTTTCTAGCTACAATATGTGACCTTGAAGAAACAATAATTGTGTATATTGGGGGGACAGGTAAGAAGGGTGCTGTGGTTGTGGGGTAGGAAGGGAGTGGAGACTTGCCTTCCTGCATAAAATAATATCTTTTGTAGCTCACATTTAGTTTGTTTGGGATTTTTACATCTTAGTATTGTTTTTGTCCACCTGCGGTAGTGGTGCTGCGGTAGCGTTGTCGCCTCATAGCAAGACGTTGTCCCGTTCGATTCTCAGCTAGAGCGTCTTCTCTGTGGAGGCATACATGAATGGGTGTGCCTTCATTGAAGGTTCCAAGTGTAATATCTGGACGGTGACCAGAAAGACCACTGCTGATACTTCAATGCAATAAAAAACTTTTTATTCTTGATTACACACGTCACAAGCAGGTTAAGCGCTTTCAGCTGTAAACAACAGCCTTCCTCAGAACAATGTTATGCCTATATGGTCTAACTTTTATACAAAATCAGCTACTCACTTAATTGAATAATCATCCTGAATGCCGCCAAAATTTTTTAAGGGTGTATTACCATCTATACAAGGAAGTTCAAATATACTTTCATGGTCTAAACACTTCAAGCATATTGGTTCTCATATTCAATGTATTCATTGAAGGTTGTGCGTCAGGGCTGGTAACTCAGCATGTAAAAATCCTCTACCAAACATTAGCGGACCGGAGTTCCGCTGTATTGTTTTTGTCCATTCTTTTCCGTTTTTTTCTACGATCTTCTGTTTCAGGATTTTGAAGTTCAGATTTGTGAAGTAGAATTGTTTGCATTATAAATTATGGTACACTTTGTCACCACCTGCTTGTCTGCCCCAGATTGTTTTGGAGATATTAACATGGAGTTAAATCACTTTGGCTTTATTTGATGATTTTTGATTTTTATGTTGTTTTAGGACTATCTTTGAGTACATTCCTTGAGTTGATAGTCTTAGTCTCTCTTTAGGTGAAAGGAGAGATCATCTTGCCATATGCAAAAAAATTATCTTTTTTGATTGACTTGGATCCCAGTATCATTTTCAATTAACCATTACTAATTATGTTGTCTGGATTAGCCAATTAATTCAGCACATGCTGAGCTGATTAGAGCTTTGAACTCCTTCCAACATGTCTCATTGTCGTCATCACCTGCAAGAGTGGCAAACTGATTAGGTTGGCTGGAATAGCCAGTTAATTCCCCACATGCTGATCAGATTGGGGCTTTGAACTCCTTCAAATATGTCTCACTGTTGTCATCAGCTGTAGGAATGGCAAAAGTTTTTCATAGAATACATTGTTGCAAAAGCGTTTTAATCAGTGGGCCCTGAAGAGAATTGTTGATTTTTTTCTGCAATAATTTTTGATCATGTTTAGTATTTCTTTGCAAGGAAAATGCTTCCTCTAGATCCAATGAAGTGATGGCCTTTCTCTAGGACTCATCAGCTCCTCTAATGGCCCTTTGATCTGCATACTTTCTCTCAATATTTACCTATACTAGGAGATTCTGTTCAGCCTACACACAGCATGTGAAGCTTCCTCTAAGTTATACGAAATTTCTGACTCTTGTAGAGAGAAAAAAAATATTAGGACATCACAAGTGTGCTCACCTGTTCTATTTTTTATTTAAAGTAAATATTTGGATCATAAATGTAAGACTATCTCTTTAATGTGCAAATGTAAGCCGTGGGCTATCATTTGTAGCATTGAGCATATTTTTACAGTATGTCCTTTAGACAGCTAGAACATATTGTGTACTTATAAACTCCTGTGGCACTGATCACCACCCAAACGTTTAATTATCCATTTCTTGTACTACTCAACTTCGAGCTTTCATTTGATATATTTCCTTAAGCTTCTTTGAGTAGCTGGCACCAAAGGAAAAACTATGCCAGAAGTAATAACACATAGCTGGCAAGTTGTCCCAGAAGGTTAAGGCTGTGAGCTGTAGTTGCAGTGGTACAGGGTTTGATTCCCTCAGACCTCATTTGCCTACTGTGTTACCTTGAGCAAGTCACTTAAACAAACATTGCTTCCAGGTCACCTCTGAAAAGGGACTTTATATCCAGTAGGCCTGGCTGGATAACAAACAGGTGTCATTGTCAGCTAACTATCCCTGTGGCACAAGGTGTAAGTGAACTGAATTTAAAGAAAGAAGGCAGCTGATGCAGGATTTGAATTCAGTTGACAGATGGATTAGATGCTTCAAAGCAGTATTCAACACTAAAATAATCGGGATAGATTCACTTACCCCAGTCCACTAATTAATAGAATCATGTCTCTTAAAGTACATCATATCTTGCTGCAAAAATTATATTATAGCTGACATTTGTAACACTTTCAGGACATAACTTTCAGCTACATTCTATAAAAGAAGATTTTCAGTGCAACACTTTCTGGACAAAACATTTTAGCTACATTCCATAAAGTAAGTTTTTCAGTACAAGTCAGCAGTACACAGTTTTTCATCAAAACATTTCATAATAGTCCATATCAGGCAGGTTAGGATTACTTAGTTTGCACAATTCAGCTGCCTGCTTGTTGTATGAGATTTAATGTAGGATATTCAACAACTGCACCTTCCTGAAGTTTTGTCTGGGACTTCTATACATTGCTGAGGGCTTTGATTGCTTTTAAAAACACTACTACTTATACAGGAAAAGTATTTCAAGAATCCAACGCTATCTTATTGAAACAGCACTTCCCCAAATTACCTCTGAATATCATTTTTGTTTCATCTTACTGTGACTGCTTGTTTTTACATCATCTGAGGAACAGAAATATGGAATATAATTATATTCTTCATCTGGAAATTGCATGACTACTGCCTTCTTTTCCCTTGATTAATACGTTTTGAACAAGACACAATGTGATTGTAGCTATTGTCATGTGTAAGCAAAATCTTATAATTCAGGTTTTCTGTACTTTTTATAAACAGGATTTGCATTGACTATTGACTACTTGTTCCTTAATGTTGTCTTTATGACAATCATACTGACTTCTAAAGTCTCTGCTGTTTGCCATACCTCTCAACTTCTTACAGTGAGAAATCTGGACAAAGGCACAAATAAAGGGGGGGGGGGCAAAGGCCCAAAAATATGGACACTTTTTAAATATTGCTCTATGAACTTCGAAAGTTGATAGAATAATGGGTTTTGCATTGGCATGAATTTTCTGAAGGATATGAAGTCTGAAACGCAAATGTATGCCACTATTTTCTGACTTCAGTCCTCAATAATTTGCCAGTGATGTTCCAGAAAACCACAATTTTATGAGGAAAAAGACCAAAAATATGAGGCAAAAATCTGGACATTCTGTGACAATCTGGCCAGTTGAGAGGTATGCTACTTTCCTCCATATACACTGATAGTGGCTCCATAACCAGTGTCTCAAAGCCAGGGACTTAAGTGTCATGTAACTCATGTAGGCTGCTGCTTGTGCCCAAACTTGAATATGAGTTCAGTCAAGCAGCTTAATCAAACACGTTATTTAAGCAAGGTCAATGCAGCAGCTGTGAGGAGGGAGTGGTAGGGGCATTTTAGGGTCAGGGAGTGGGATTTTAGGGTTAGGGAGTATGCATTTTAGTGTTAGGGAGTGGGATTTTAGTATTAGGGAGTCAGAAGAGAGTTTTATGTTTATGGAGTGGGAGGGGAGTTTTAGGGTTAAGGAGTGATCAGGGAATTTAGGTTTATGGGGGTGGAGTTTTACCTTAGGGAGCAATCAGGGACTTTATGGTTGAGGGGTAGAGCTTTAGGGTAAAGAAATAAGGACTCAGGTTGGGAACTTGGTGGAAGTTTTATGGTTAGAGTTAGGTTTCTGGTAATGCTATACAGTTTTATAGGCTTGGGTGCTGAGAAGGCTATATAGAAAAGGAAGAGCAGTCTAGTGGGAATTTGAGCATTTGCTTTTTTGAGGAATTGACAGCAAGTAGGTGTTGTGAGCTACTAGCACATGAGCACCTGCAACAGACCTACACCAATATATGTGTTTGTGGGGGGGACACAGTTTTAACATTCATAAATAACCATACAAAATGTGTAATAGGCAGCTAGAAACATACAGAAATGTATGTACATGTTATCTGGCCTAATACAAAACAGGTGGATATTGTTACTTGTTCAGTATCACTATCTGCTGGGCCAGTTTCTGATTTTCATCAGCAGTGATTGACTGTGACTGATCTTTTCTCTTTTATCCAAGGTTGTATGACCATTTAAATAAAAGAGCTGTGGAGGGCAAAGGGTTGCAGGCGGCTTGCCCACTGCAAACAAACAAACAAACAGACAAACAAAACTTTCAGAAGGTATATTTGATGTATATAAAATCGTCTGTTAATTGTGAGAATACCATATGAGTTTTCAATAAAATGAGGTTTTGATTATTTTTTCCAATAAGCTGAAATAAAATGATACCATTCAGTGTAATGAAGTTTAGTCAGTCTCTGCCTATCCATAGAAACAAATTCTGACAAATAAAAAAACTCATTTGTTTAAAAAAAAAAAAAAAAAAACACAACAAAAATTTAAAATATTTAGAAAAATAATCAAAATAAAGGCCATCACAACATCACTGAAGTACAACAAAGATTCATTGCTGCATTTCTGATCATGCTGCATTCCCTTTAATGCCAACAACACTGTGCGTTCTGCACTCTTTCTCAATCCTGGCTTATCTACCACGCAGTGCCAGCCCTGATCTGACACCCCACCCCTGTTTCTTTAATTTAAGTGAAAAAAGGACTTCTCCTTTTAAACTGTAACAAGCCAATCGCTTCATTTGTAGTAAATAGCTTTACTGTAAGTACTTACCATACAAAAGCATGAAAAGAATGTAGGAACTGCACTTCCCAATCATGCCTCCTAACACTTTGTGGGCAAGGCAGCTGCCCCTTTTGCCCATCCTCGGCATGCTTCTGCTTGCCAAGAGTTGATCAAAGGCAGACCACAAACAGTGTATTGCTACAAAGTAGCTTAATTCTGGTACTCAGTACAAAGTATACAGAGTTCAGTTAAACAAAATAATTCTGACAAAATACTTAAAGTGAACTGAACTATTCATCCATACAATGGTATTACTCTTAAATTTAGAATAATTTCCCCACATTCACTTAAAACTTTGCATTAAGAGAAAACCACTTGTACAACTCATCAAAAATTATGCCTATAATGCATTCACTCCCTTAAAAATATTTTCACAGTTTCTACAAGAGCCGTGCAAAACACATTGATCATACTTATTCACAGACTTTCTCATACAGTATATACTCCACAACCACTACCGATATAATATTTTGTGTCTCTCTGTATCTATCTATATAGTACACCAAACTGATGCACTGAACTAAAGTGCCATGTACCACAGTGCTCAGAATGCGAAAACAAAATTCAAAATGCTATCACGGAAACGAGCACTCATATGGACTCCAAATATTTATTATATTAAAACAAAAACATCACAGATAAAAGTAAAATGGTTTCAACATATATCCCTGCTGTACAGTATCATTAGTGTACTGTAGACCACATATCTGAGGACCTGTATTAGGTTCAGCCCAAGGTTACAAAATGATTGAGTAAATATACATCTCAGTTTAATCACAGTCATTTTGCAACATATATACATTAATGTTCTTATCATATTTTAAAAATGCTATGTGTTAAGATACTTTCACATTTATAATGTGTATAATTTCCACAAGATATAGACTAATGGAAATTTAGTGTATAGTACTCCACAGTAGATCAGATATGGGAAGGGGGATGAAAAGAAAGAAGAACCAAAGTTAAGAAATGTGTCATTTTTTTCCTTTGGGCAATACATTAGAAACACACATTGCAGTGAATAGAATAGTAAAGTATGATTTATAATTAAGCACTAGGTTATACTGCTCTACTTCATTCTTAAAATTACTGAAATCATCTAAAGCCCTGACTGAAGAATTTGCAGCTTATGACAATATCACAGCTCATTGAAATAAATGGAAAACATATTGAAAGATTTGTGAACTTTTGAATATTTAGGCTGAATATCTGCACCCCATTATGTGACAAAGTAAATCTGAAACCTATTTCAATCTGTTATCCAGTCTAAAAATACATAACTCTGTTATTTGTACATACCTTTACAAGCATCATGACATTCCTGCCAGCCCGAGAAACGATTCCCATTGCCTTGGCACCCACCATAAAGGAAAGTGTCGCAGGCCTGTTTCTCATAGTCGTAGTACCACATGACTATTAGTGCCATACAGGGTCCTCGATCCTTGGTTAGATTGCATCTTTCCACTGAAAAGTGAATAAAAATGTAACAATGACAGTATGAATTTCATCAAAGGCATATATACCTACTAGGTCTCAAAAGGCTTGCATAACTGAACAAAAATTGGGTGTTGGGTAGAGATACTTTTTCTTGTTAAGGATATACAATAGCAAAATCTTGCATTCAGTTAAAACAGGCTACAGTCATGTCTTGAAAACAGAACTTCAAATTTTGGAAAAGTATTCATTGCAGATGAAAACAGGAACAATTTATTTTCATAGTAATTGTGTCCTGCTGCTGTGACATTGCAGGGACAAACTGCATGTTGTTTGTTACGCTGTGTTGTGGCATTTTGGGAGTAATTGGCATGAATGTTTTTGTATGCTCTTGTGTATTTCAATGTAAAGAATCCTGATTATCTTTCAGGCATGGACCTTATATCAGAACAGAAATGTTTATTGAATTATCGTGTATGTACCAGATGGGGTGGGGCAGGAGCTATACTAGTGGACGATACACTCACCCTCTCCTTCACTGTTTTCTGCCCACCTTCACAAATACCAACCACAACATATTTGATAATAATCCTACCCTCAAGCTATATGACCTAGAAACTTGTACCCACTCTCTACAAGATGTCTAAATGTGGCACAGATCTCCATAGGGAAGTGCTGCTACCAGCAGTATGTCTGACCATCCCTTGTTGTTTGAGCATCTTCTTATGGCCATAGACCTCTCATAAGTGACCATCACTACTGTAGAACATACACTTGTAGTATTATTTTATTGAACTGTAACTACCAGTAGTCCACCTAGCCTATCATCAGAAAACACTACTGAACTGCATAGTCTCACTCTAACTCTAATTTTAACCCCAAAACTCCCACCCAGCCCTAACACTAAACTGAATATTCACTCCCTAACCATAACTGTAACTCTCCCTTCCCATTCTTTAACCCTAAATTCCCTGAACACTCCCTAAACCTAAAGCTCCAGTCCTCCCTCCCTAAACCTAAAGTCCCGAATCACTCTTTAAACCTAAAAAAACTCTAAAAAACTGACCCATCCCCTGACAACAAAGATAGATTCATTTGTCTAAGGAAAATGGTTAAACAATCTTCTAGAAATCATATAGACTATCACTTAGGATCCTGCCCAAAATCCTTCCTGAACAACTCCAAACCTTTGTGGAAAATTGTAAACTAACAAACCAGGCAGGTACCATCTTCCTCTCTCTTATGAACAGACACTAAACTGCCTACCTCTGGATTGCTTTCTGTTAATGAAAACCTAAATTCCTTTATCACTACCTAACATTTAATTCCCATCCCAAGCTTTAAGCCAGACACTACACTATCTACCTCTGGATTGCTTTCTGTTAATGAAAACCTAAATTCTTTTATCACTAGTCAGCCTCAGTAAGAAGCTGAGATCCCTCATAAAATCCTCCAAAGCTAGTTACGAAAACAAAATTGCCACTGATTCTAAAAACAGCTACAACACATTCTATAGCTATGTCAAGAATCTCAATGGCAATGCTCAGATCTGCTCAGAGTTACAGCACAATGGCACTAAATATACAGAACCAACTGATATTGCCAACATCCTGGCAGGTAGGTTCAGTGCTACCTTTACCCCTCTCTCACCCCCTAAAGGCCCCATCTCTATACCAGAAGAATGCAAAGTTCCTGTAATCATGGCTGCACAGGTAAAAACCACACTCTCCAAAGCCAGGAACACAGCATCCATGGGACCTGACAACATCCCAGGCTGTGTTTTACACAAACTACAGAATGAACTGGCACCCCACCTAAGCACCTTGTTCAATAATAGCCCCATCTCAGGCTTTGTGCCCACTGAATGGCATACAGTGACGGTTATCCCACTCCACAAAGGGGGAGCCATCATGGATCCCGGGAACTACTGCCCCATTAGCCTAACGAGCCTTGTCTGCAAGGCCATGGAATGTATCATCATGGAAATTATAAACAAAGACATTGGTAATCTCCAGACTCTGGACCCCATCCAGTTAGGGTTTGTAAAAGGCAGATCATGTCTCCTAAACCTGATAGACTTCTTTGAAGCAGTCGCCAAAGCAGCAGACGAGGGTAAGGTGGTTCACACAGCCTATCTAGATCTCGCCAAGGCTTTTGACACCATCCCCCACTCTGGAATTATAGATAAACTCACTAAGCTAGGTATAAATCCCTATGTTATAAGATGGGTTGCCAACTGGATCATTGA
Source organism: Protopterus annectens (assembly GCF_019279795.1). Lineage (NCBI taxonomy): Eukaryota > Metazoa > Chordata > Ceratodontiformes > Protopteridae > Protopterus > Protopterus annectens. The sequence continues at coordinate 828,132,861 of NC_056726.1, forward strand.
CAGAACCCACATGGTGAAAGCAGCAGACTCCAAATCAGACCTCAGACCAGTGACAAGTGGAGTACCACAGGGTTCAGTCCTGGGTCCTCTCCTGTTTGGTATCTACTTTTCTGAAGTACAGGCTAACACATAAGGTCTTTGTCTAATGAAGTTCGGAGATGACTGCAAACTAGGAGCCATAATCAAAACTCCTAATGATGTGGACATCCTATAAAAGGGCCTCACTGAGACAGATGCCTGGTGTCAAAGCCATGGCCTCAAGCTCAATGCCAAAAAGTGCAATGCCATCCCCTTTGGTAAAAGCTCTGTACCCATGAGATACAACATAGGTGGTAGTCTACTTAACACCGAAAGTGTGATAAGAGACCTTGGGACACAGGTGGACAGTAGTCTCTCCTTTGATAATCACATTGCCACAGTAGTCAGGAAATCCTTCTATGTGGCACACCTCATCACAAAAGGTTTCTTATCCAGGAAAAAAGAGATCATTGTTCCCCTCTACTCATCACTCATTGGACCCATTATAGAGTACAACTCCCCTTTTGGTATGTACCTCACAAGACATCTACAACAACTGAAAAGGCCACAGAAATACCTCACAAAGAAGATTACCGGCCTCAAACAGATACCCCAAGCAGACCGTCTCAAAAAACTCCAGCTTTACTCCATCGCATATTGCATAACATACAAAGCTATGTCAAACCCAGAGCTGTTGGACATACTCCACTTAAAGAAATCCCAATCCCTCTGAACTACACGCTCTAGGGACCTAAACCTTGTCACCACAATAAACAGAACATGCTGGAAGGACAGATTCCTGTACCAGAGACTTCCCATACTCTGGAGCAAACTACCTATCTATATCAAACAAAGCTCCTCATTAGCACTCTTCAAGAAAAATCTTGATGATTGGATGGGAAATAGGAAATACACCCCGGGGATCACCTCTGGGGCTCTGCTCGACAGGGGCACAGGAAAATAATTTTCTTGGGTGTTGAAAGTCAGAGTACCTTTTTGACTAGGCTTCTATAGGCAATAGGGCCAATAGCCTAGTACCTACATATGAACCTATGAACTACCTAACATTTAATTCCCATCCCAAGCCTTAAGCCTCAAGCTCAATGCCAAAAAATGCATTGTCATCCTCTTTGGTAAAAACCCTGTACCCATGGACTACCACAGAGGTAGCAGCCCACTTAAAGCCAAAGGAGTGATAAGAGACCTTAGGACTCTAGTGGACAGTAGCCTCTTCTTTGATAATCACACCACCACAGTAGTCAGGAAATCATTCTACATAGCACACCTCATTATGAAAGGGTTCTCATCCATGAAAAAAAATAAGTCATTGTCCCCCTCTACTTGGCTCTCATCAGACCCATTATAGAGCACAACGCCCCATTTGGAATGTACCTTACAAGGCATCTGCATCAGCTAGAAAGGCCACAAAAATACCTCAGAAAGGGGATTATGGGACTCAAACAGCTATCCTACGCTGACCGCCTCAAAAAACTCCAGCTGTACTCTGTAACATATCGCCTACTCCGAGGTGATCTCTGCCTGACATACAAAGCTATGTCAAACCCTGAGCTGCTGGACATGCTACACCTAAAAAAATCCCAATCCCTCAGAGCCACACACTCTAGAGACCTAAACCTCATCACCACAATTAACAGAACATGCTGGAGGGATAGATTCCTGTCCCAGAGACTTCCCATACTCTGGAACAAACTACTTATCTATGTCAAGAGTTCGTCACTAGCACTCTTCAAGAAAGATCTTGATGAGTGGATGAGTAATAGGAAATTAACATTGGGAATCATATCGGTGGCCCTGCTAGACAAGGGCTCAAGTAAATAGCATCCATGGGTGGTGAAAGCCAGGGAACATTGTTGGCTAGGCTTACCTAGGCCCTTGGGCCGATGGCCTAGTACCTACCTATGAAACTATGAACCTATGAACTTCCCTCTCCTCTCCCTAAACTTAAATTATCGTCCTAATCACTGCTTGAAAGCTGTTCTCCCACATCATACTTAGAACTGCCACACTTACCTTGCTTAAATTCAGCTACGTGTTCAGGTAAGGTGCAGCAGTCCCACACTCTTTGTTAGGCTGCTGCACTTTGCCTGAACATTTATTTGAATTTGAGCTTGAGTGGCAGCCATTGCAAACTACAAGATGCAGAGTCCCTGACTATAAGACAGTGGTGTTTAAGTGCCTTGCCCTTGGGAACTTATAGTAGAACCTAGCCAACTTACATATAAACCATTGCCTGGTGCTCTCTTATGCTAAGAGTATCTAAGTCACTGATCCCACCACACTACTATTTGCTACTACTTCATGCAAGTTATTTAACTCTAACCTTTGCCTATTCCAGTTTGCACACTGCCATCTCAAGTCGTTAGGCTTGCAGTCCAGGGGACCTTTAAGGAGTCTGGCCCAAATTCTTAGTTGTTCCCAAGCAGTCTGGTTAAGTGACTTGCCCAAGGTCGCAGAGTGGGAAAAGGGCTGAGGGAAATCAAAGCCTGTAACACAGGAAGTACAGCTTAACCCTCTTGTGTCAATTGCCAGACCCCTCTGGTCACATCTTATTGGCTCGATCTCCTTATGAAGACCTCCTTTTACTATAATGACCATGAAGCCTTCTCCAAACTTGCCCCGAGTGGCTGGAATTCTGTACTGTCCAGGTCTTCAACTGTTTAGGAAATCTCTAGTTCTACTTCTTTACAACCTCCCAGTGCAGCTATGATCAACCTAATTCACCCTAACCCTCTCCCTTGGTGTACACTATAAACCAAATTCTCCTAACCCTCTCTCTTGGCACAACCTAAATAGCTTCTCATCTGATAAACATGAATAAGTAAATAAAAGCTTACTACAGTGTCCTTCTGAAGTTTCAAGGCATCTGCAGTGTGTCTTGGGAAGACCAAATGTACATTGCACTACAGCAAGTATCAGGCCACGAGTGACAGTATAATGTCATCATTACTTAAATTCTTTACTTCCACTAACAACCAAGTTTGATTTTATTTTGATTTTGCCACAAAGTCAATTTCATGCTTTAATCTGCTGTGCACAGCGGAAGTCCCCCTCCTGATCACTGTCCTTTGTTGTGCACTGTCCAATTTGCATTAAGTGATACTGATAATATTTTCCAGTATATTTATTAATTCTGTTTACTTTTATTATTTTACTTCCACTATTCATTTATATATGTTTTACTCCTTCTGCTTCTCAGCCAGGCCTTAGCTGAAAAGGAACTTTGGCCCAGCTCACTTTCAAGGTTATAAAATGAATGAATGAACAAATAAATAGATAAAATATCAGCATCAATATACTACAAATTGTACAGCATTTAGTTTGGGGAGGACCCGTGAGAAACTGATAACTAGTATTGCACAACACATGTATAGAATGAAGTCAGATGCCCCTTAGCCACATGCACAGTATCTAAACTTTGGGCAGCTATGTCAAGACAGAAGTATACCACCTCCATAGAAAATGCAACAAAAAACAAAAAGTACTACCATACACTAACTAATACCATTCTCATTTCTAAAATCCATCCAAAGCACGTATTTATGTGCATCTCATGCAGTTACATTATATCAACATAGCTTTGCTCATTTGCACAGGATAAGAACTAGTATGTGTTCGAGCTCCCTGGAATAGCTTATTTGCAGACATATACCTCATTAAGCACTCTATAAATAGACTGTTTCGATAATTTAAATTAAATATGAACAGGACAACTTACATGAGCATGTGCTGCAGTTTGAATGGCATCTAGGCTGGATTGCTGCAGTGCAGCTGTCTACAAAGAGGAGAAATAGTCCCCTGGTCTAATCTGTTGCCTTAATACATGTGCTTGTCTATTTTACCCCATCATCTGTGCACATGATGATGATTCACCAGCCTTATACTTTTTGACGTGTGTTGTATTGTGGTAAAGTATAATGCACATTGTGAACAAAGATAATTCAGTGTACCACACATTCTGCACTGAGTTCAGTACGTCATCATATTCATATCATACTGAATGCATAGTAATAATCTGTGTGGCTACATCCTGCTATTTTTCCTCTGCTAACCTGTAGTGGACATGGTATTGCTTGGGGGGGGTGGCATACCCTTCCCTGCCATTCCCTAGTCAGTGTCATTGCTGTTATCGCTATCCAGAGTCTGCTGCAGTTGTTGGTGCCTGTAGTGGGACTAGTTCTCTTGGCACTACACCAACAGCCTCTCTTCTAATAAACATGTCATGTTGAATTTTACAAGCAATAAATAAAAGCTTACTGCAGTGTCCTTCTTAGGTTTCAAGACATCTGAAGTGTGTCTTGGGAAGACCAAATGTACATTCCACAACAGCATGTATCAGGCCACAAGTGACACTATAATGATGTTCACATAATGTATGTGGAGGCTACACTGGTGTCATCATCAGTGACTCAAGGCAGCATCCTGCATGACATGCAATACATTAAATATCTTTTGGGAGGGTTATTACACTGTGTGAAGACAGAATATTACAAAAGTATCGCTATACAGTATGCTAGATATGCATACTGACCAGATGCGCCTGTGGAGCTTCACCATGCTGAAACTGACAGAAATATCACACACAAGCTTTATTGAACAATGCTAGCATACTGACAAGAATGTGGATTAAGAGGCCATATGCATAGCAGACTGTCTGGCCCTTTAACTTGGTGCTTATATACCTATATGGCTGAATGATGCCTCGATGACAATATGAATGTAGTCAGCAGCAACCAGGACTGGGGGGGGGGGGTGATGACATGAAAACCACCTATGACTGTCTACTGCAAGGTCCTAGAGAATCATATATGATCATCTATATGTCTTATCAACACATCCAGGACCTCAGCCAGTACCTTCACGGCAGATTCATGGATAACACCCGGTGCATTCTGTGTTGGATGATGGAAAGCCACTGTGGCCATAGCAGTTAAAACAATATATAATTTAGTGCCCATGGGAACAGGAGAACAACACATTCCTTGATGTCCAATATGTGGTCAGTAAATGCCACAAGTTGTCTCACATAACATAACTATTACAGGTCAGGTCAGTACTGCCCGTCAGGGTGTTTGCAAATCACACAAATATTACAGATGTGTTATTAGCCTCAGCCAATACCTCATCTCATCCTATAAGCACAAAGGTGTTACACTTGTAAAACTCTACGACTAAGTCCCTTCTTATTCAAAACTTCATTCTATCTATATTTTAAAATCTCATTTATGATCCTGCAATCATTTCTTTCTTTCCTTCCCTACTTCAAGTGGTTACTAGTTCCCTTTTTAAAATGTTAGACTTTGATTCTTTAGCTCTATATGAAATTAAAGCCACTTATTTTCATTTAAAGTTTAAAGGTTAAACTATTAATTTACTAGAAGTTAATCATTATTATGATGAAACTTATGTTAAGTGGCATACTTTCTGATATCTTTGCATAGCTGAGTAATGTACTATTAAATATAATACAAGATGCAACAAATGACACTAAAGAGGCACATTAAGTTACGTTCTGGGTTCTTAAAATGGTCCAGTAGTGTGCTATCGATAGTGTGCTTGACATGCAATAGCACCCAGGAAAGACATGCTATGTTATAAACAAATTATAAAAAATATTGTTTTTACTTACTTAAAAGTTATTACTGGAATGATACCAAATAATTACAGTAAAATTCTCGCTTTTACAAGTTAAACCTGGATCACATATAACTGTTATTCTTTTAATGCAAGCTTATATGCTATGACCCCTTTAAAAATGGCAGCATGCTTTATATTAAACATATCATGCAAATAGTGCTTACTGAATCATTAAATGTTATTTCTTTAAATGCAATAGCTTTATCGTGGTTAAAATACCTATGAGAGGCTACTATTCATTGACTTCAGCTCTGCATTTTACATGGTCATCCCTCTTCATCTGGTAATGAAGCTACTCCAACTAGGGATCAACACTCTACTTTGTAACTGGATTCTTGACTTTCTCACAGACAGACCTCAGAAAGTGTGCACAGGACATAACTCTTTAGATAGCATAGCATCACTTTTAACGCTGGAGTCCCACAAGGATGTGCACTAAGTCCCTTGATGTTCACCCTGTTTACACATGATTGTACAGTAATACAAACCAGATCATCAAGTTTGCTGATGACACAACGGCGGTGGGCCTCATCAGTAATGACGATGAAACAGCATATAGAGATGAGGTAGAACAACTGATTACCTCATGTGGAAATAACAACTTAGTGCTAAACATGAACAAAACAAAAGAGATAATTGTGGACTACAGGAAAAATCACAAGGAATATTCCTCCCTCACCATCAATGGGGAAACAGCTGCAAGAGTGAGAAACATGAAGTTTCTGGGAGTGCACATCGATGAGGACTTGTCTTGGAACACCAATAGAAATGCCATAGTCAAGAAAGTGCACCAAAGATTGCACTTTTTGAGAAAGCTGAGAAGAGGGAATTTCTCATTGACAGTTCTCACTACCTTCTATAGAGATACTATAGAAAGCACCTTGATGAACAACGAACAGCCTCGTAGTATGGTGTAGAAGCTGCTCTACCTCTGAGTCCAACTCCTTTCAGAGAGTGGTGAAGACATCTGAGAGGATCATCAAGACCACCTTACCAACTATCCATGAATTGTACTTATCCAGATTGTCTCAGCAGAGCCAGAGGAAGAATTAAAGACTGCACTCACCCTGCTTACAGACTGTTCCTGCATCTATCATCTGGAAAACACTTACAAAGTATACTTTGCAGAACTACGAGAATCAGGAACAGCTTCTTCCCTAATGTCATCAGGTGGCTGAACTCTAGTAACAACTACGCTCTATGATGGCCATCTGGGTCAGTAGAAACTGTAGAAGCTTGTCTCAACTGTGCATTAACCTGGTTACCAGTCTCAGCTAATGCTTAGTGCAACATTCACCATGACTGCAACGTATAGGCCATCTAGCAATGCAGTAAAATATCTCTTCTTTCAGTCCAATACATGTTTAGAATTCATAAATTAACCATAGTGCAATACTCTAAAGTCCATAGTGCAATACCCTAATGTTCACTGTGCAATACTAAAATATCATGCAAGTAAGTGTTCACTGTGAAAAGTGTTAAAATGTTTTTGTAATTATGTGCAATATTCGTCTGTCTACCTGCATGTCCGTAATGTAAAAGCTAGGTGTAACATGTGTAAATGTCTGTGAAAATACTCTATATGTTGTTAGCACATTGAGTCTGGAGACATGCAATTTCGTTCAGTTTTTGCACTTGTGTGATTTCTGAATGACAATAAAGTTTACTTATAGGTTCATAGGTGGGTACTAGGCTAATGGCTCTGTGGCCTTTACAAGCCTGGCCATAGGATTACCCTGGCATAGTGCAACTCGACCTTATTTCCCAGTGCCTCTGTCGAGTAGAGCCACAGAAGTTATTCCCGGGGGTGAATTTTCTGTTTCCCATCCACTTATCAAGATTTCTCCTGAAGAGGATCAGCGAGGTGCTCTGCTTGACATGTATGGGAAGTCTGTTCCATAGCATGGGCAGTCTCTGGGTTATGAACCTGTCCCTCCAGCATGTTCTGTTAATTGTGGTAATGAGGTTGAGGTCTCTGGAGTGTGTGGTGCAGAGGGATTGGGATTTCTTTCGATGTAGCATTTCTAACAGAGCTGGGTCAGACATGGCTTTGTAAGTCAAGCAGAGATCGCCTCTAAGTAGGCGATATGATACAGAGAATAGTTGGAGTTTTTTGAGTCTGTCCATATAGGACAAGTGTTTAAGGCCTAAGATCCTCTTTGTGAGATACTTTTGTGGCAGGTGTCTAGTGAGATACAACTTTGACTTTGACATTTGGCTTTTTAGTGATTAACATACTTTGAATACTTTGAAATGGTTTTGTTGTTTTTTTAGTGGTTTGGAAAGGTTTGAGGGATTGATGTATAATGTAGAGATGGCTTGAATTCACTCGTGAACATTTTTGTGTGAATTGTAGCTGATAAACTGTTCATTTACAAGCCCTTGTCATGAGAACCAGCTTGAAGCAGCTTAATTAGAGTCATGAGCACTTTTGTGATGCTGCTGGAGTTCTGAAGATTCTAACAATTGTTCAGGTTACTTCTTCCTGTCTAAAAGTAAATAATCATAATGTTTTGAATCATATGCTAAGATGTCAATGGACGCACTTCAGATAATAAGCTAAAGACAGTGATTTGAATTCTAAATCACTACCAGTTATTAAATAGTTCTGAATGTTTGCAGTATACCAAAAGGATAGTTTATACACTAGCCTATAGAAAGATACTTCTGATAAAAAATTGAGGATTATGTTTCTCGGTTATTGTCTGTTTTTAATGATAACAAAACTTAATATCTCAGAACAATCTGTTATGAAAAGTTTAATCTTAAAAGGAGAAAGTTTTCAGATGTTTGTTCAGATACTATTAGACATAACATTTAAGGAAAAAAATAGGACTGATTCTAACAGTAGTACAAGATTAAATAGTATCATATATATAAGGGTAAATATAAATGTTCTTGTGACAGGTCCCCTCACCAGGCAAGCAATCGAGGAGACTCATTCCTCACCACTGACTCTGGTGAGGAATGATCACTAAGAGCAAAGATTGATTCACACAGTATTTTCAGGTATTTTCAGATGCAGCTCCCTTCACCAAACAGAATTTCCTTTAAGAGCACACAGGAAGCACACTCCAGACTTGAGGCTGGACTCTTTTTCTCTCTCCGGATCCACACAAAACTCCACATTGACCACTTTGGATCTCCGTGGCTCTGTTCCCAATAGCTGACACACACACTTGGATATTTGAGCTACACACACACACACACACACACACACACACACACACACACACACACACACGCACGCACGCACGCACGCACGCACACACACACACACACACACACGCACGCACGCACGCACGCACGCACACACACACACACACACACACACACACACACACACACACACACACACACACACACACACACACACACACACCTGGGAAAAGCTGGCACATATTTACTAGCTGTGTCCCTTTCAGCCCAGACTCTGAGGTAATCATGCTGCCACCAGTCAGCTACCCTAAGGCTCTTACAAAGGGTACCCAATTATGCTGTGTACAGTTAATACTAATACAAATGGTAGGGTGTGACCAATGCAGCATGGCTGTCAGGAGGAGCCACAATGTCAGTAAAACAAGAACAAGTAATCCCAAGATGTTTAAAGTATTCTCTAAAAACTAAAACATTTGGTTAACTTATAATATAGATTCTGAGCACCTCTTTAAGTTTTCTTATTCATAATAACTCACTGATGGACTTTTTAAAGATGATGCATATGAAAAATATGAGACACATTAATATGAATCAGAAGCATGAGCTAAGCATTGTTAGTCTAATGGAGAGTTTGAGAGATAGTTTGTCCATCTTTTTCAACAATCTAGGAATATGTTATTCCATGGTAGAATGTTTTAAGGTTATATCGTTAGGTACTTTTTTTATTTGTTTCAAAAGTATTGTCCATAGCTGTAGATTTCATATTGTTATATATAAAAGATATAATAAGTTCTGTACATAAATGTGATTTAATTATACCTGTGTTTTTCTGTCTTATATAAATGTCTGGTTTTAAATACATATCTTATTAATATTAATGGACTGAATAATCCAGTAAAGAAGGGAGTCTATTCAAATACTTGCAATTACATAAAGCTCAAATGGTATTTCTACAGGAGACACATTTACTTATAAAGATGTAAATACACTTTCATTAAATAATTATTTGGTTTTAGCAGGTTCTGGCTTTTGAGCTAAAAGAAGAGTCACCCTCATTTTATGGAAGAACTCACCAGTAATGCTTAAAGTAAAAGATGCCTATGTTGATAAAAATGGCATGTTAAGCATTGCTATAACTGAGTGGAATAGAACACTATATACATTGATGAACTCTTACTGGATTCCAGAGGTTGGAGCTAAAGATGCAAAAATGTATATAGATAACATAGCCTATTACATGAAAGTTGAAGTCATAATGGCTGATGATTTTAATTGTACTTTATCAGACAAAGATTCCACTGCAGATAGAAAGCTGAGAATCACATCTTCATCTAAACACTTAACACATTTTGTAAATCTAATGAATTTAAAGGATATAGATGAGCTAAGGAAAACAAACCCACTTCAAATTAGCGATCATTCATACAGATAAAGAACATAAACAAATATTGATACTTTTTTTTGTCTCAAACAACCTGTTATCACATATCAGAAAAATTTCAATACTTTCATGTCCATTATCAGACAATAATGCTATAATCTTTAATATTACTTTAAAAACTGGCAATTTAATATATCACAGGAGATTACTAGCATACATTATTAAAGTAAAAGGATTCAAGGATTGGTATGTTAAAGAGATCAAAAATGTCCAATAAATAAACATGAATGGTGAATTGTCTGACATTATCCTGCGAGATTCACTTAAGGCTTACTTAAATGGAAAACTTACAAGCTGGAATATTAGTAAAACAAAAGAATGGGACAAAAATTGAATACACTACAGGCCAAAATAGACACACTGAAGTTAAATCGAAAACCAAATGACATTATCAGTCAGTCTGTACTTAAAAACCTAACTACAAAATATAAAAAACAAGCCATACTTGAAGGCTAAACAGAATGCAGGAAAAGTTTTAAGCATACTCAAACTTTATTAACTCTGCATTCCATCCAATAAGGACTTCTTCAGAAAAAGTTAATTCAAAAAAGTGACTATTTAAATACAAAAGCTCCAATCAAACCACAAGATCAATTTAATAATAAATTCATTAAAAAACAGTTAAGTATTAAAGATACATGAAACTTTAAGCATGTTAATAAAAACTTGTTTAGAAAACCTTATTAAAAACTAGTTCAGCTTTGAAAAACTGTTAAAAAGAAAAAGAAGAAACACTTTAATATTCTTAACTGTTAAATGTTTTAACTAGAAGTCTCGTATCTTTCAAAAAACTCTTGATAATGGTTTAATTGAGACCAGGATATTCATCAGCATTAAGTCTCATTTGGCACAGTCTCTCTCTTTTCAATACTACTTTTGTAGTCCACTCCCCTTCTATCTAAGGGCACCTGTTCCAATACATAGAGCAAAACATTTTTATAATGACTACATACTATACTTTGTTTGTAAACAGCACTGTCAGTATCTCTACGTTTAATGACATAATTATGTTCTTTGATTCTCTTATTAAAGGCCTAAGTAGTCATTCCAACATAAAATGCATTTAGCCTTCCAGTGTGTGTTTTTTTTTTAGATTGAATTTTTTGGCCATACCTCTGTTGTCTTCCTTGCTTTACAATTTTTAAATACAAAATGCGTTGATATTCTAAATCATAAAGTTTTAATAAGCAAGGAAAAGCTTCAAGCATATTCAGTAAACCCTTTAAGCTGGCATAAACTTGTTCTTAGATAAAAGAAAATGATAAACTAAATCATATCCAAGAAATCATAACATATATAAATAATAAAAAAGAAAGAGGAGCAGATATTAAAGGTATTCTTGAGGGCTTTAAAATGTTTTATGAAAATATAAATAATAATACAAATTACCTAGATAATGATGATATAGTTGAAACATTTCTAAGGGAAAGTATAAATAATAAATTAACAAATGAACAAATAAAAAATTGATAGACCATCACTTTAACAGAAATAAAAGATCAACTAAAAAAGTTAAAAAATAATAATGCACCATGCTTAGATAGTCTTAATACCAGAACTATATAAAATACTACCAGATGATGCAGCTAAAATATTAGATAAGATCTACAGAGAAATAAAAACAACTGTTGAAGCCCCCATCATGGAAATATTCACTTATATCACCTATTTTAAAACAAGATAAAAATCCTACAAAGTGCCCATCATAACCATACAGACCCATTTCACTTTTAATTATGGACTACAAGATGTTCATGTCTATTTTAGCTAATAGAATTTATCTACTTATACCTAAAGTAATTAATGATGATCAAACTGTTTTTATTTTAAATAGACAAGTACAAGACAATATAATAAGACTACATACATTAATAGACTATGCAAATAAAAATAAAAAAAGAACTTTCCATCATTGGTTTTGATTTAGATAAGGCTTTTGTTAATTGGTTATGCCTGTTTAAAACACTTAATGTGTATACTTTCTCACCTGAGCTAATTGCATTAATTTCTAAGATATACAATAACTCTTGTGCTTCTGTTAAAATAGGTTCTTTTCTTTCTAATTCCTTTAAATTACAAAAAGGCACAAAACAAGGCTATCCTTATCACCTTTACTTTTTGCATTAGCTATAGAAGCCATAATAGTAATAGATCTGATAAGAACATTAATGGTATCAAAATAAATGAAGATTTTGAACTAAAGTTTCAACTCTTTGCTAATGATATTTCACTAACAATAGGAAATATAAATAATTCATTAGAACATATAATAAGTTCTATTAGTCAGACTGAAGAAATCTCGAACTAAAGATTTAATCATAATAAAACAAGTACATTATTAATTAATAAAAAATTAAAACAAATCATGCAAAAATATTCTAACTTCAATTGGTATAGCGATCAAATGAAATACCATGATATAACCATTATGTCTAATAGTAAAGAAATGATACAAACAAAATTTCAATATGTTGATAACATTTTACCTTTATTCATAAATTGGAACAAATTCTTCTTTATCATGGAAGAATGATTAATGCTTATTAAGATGTTAATTTTCCCTAAAATATTGTCTTACAATCTTTAGTACTGTCTCCACCAAAAAAATGATGAAGAAGATAAATAACATAATACTTAATTTTTTTTGACATCATAATAAACCAAGAGTTTCTTTTGATTGGCACAGAAAAGGTAGGGATAATGGTGGAATAGGATTCCCTGATATTGAATTACATGCTACTTCAGCAACTGTAAACATTACAGCATTGTGGATAAAGTCATCTTATGAGGCAAAATGGAAACAAATATATCAAAAATATTATTAGTAAATAATAAATCTATCACAACTAGACATAAACAAATAGTCCCTAATAGTTTTATCTGGTTATTGAAATATTTTTGTGTAAATGGAATTACACCCTCCTCTCAAATTGCCTATTAAAATAAATTTCCTCTTTCCAAAAGTTCATATATTCTACACACTTTACTACAAAATATCCTGGTGAATTTTAACTGCTTGGATAAAATATGCATGCACGTTATTTGCCGAAGTGTAGTAAAATTAAATGTGACTATAAACATGTAATGTAAAATAATGCTGAATGCTATATAGATGGCTGTGAGTTTAACATGCTGCATGCACTATACACTGTATGTAACATGGTGATTACCTGCTTAATTATATGTATATCTCAGTGTTATACTGTATACTTTTACTGTTAACTCATGCTAACTGCCTGTGAAAATGCAGGGAATGTGGGAATTTTCTCCCTGGGTCTCTACTGAAAAGGGGTTTTCCCAATCAGAAAAAAAGTTAAATAAAATAAATAGAATACTGGTAATGCTTTTATTCATCAATTTCTTCACTGTCTGAATGTTATTTCATCATGTGCATTCTAGTAAGGATAAAATGGACGTGTAATTATCTGTTTAAATGCTCCAATCTCTTTTAAGCATTTTAAATTCCTGGCTCAAATTTTGTGGACCACATTCTGTTGTCTTAAAAATACAGACTTCCACACTCTTATCACACAGGTACATGTGACATTAAATTTAATCAATTGAACTGTTAACTGGAAAAAATTATCTACACATATCAAATACACTATTTGTGTAAACAGATCGGTACCCATCTATGCTCATTTGACTAAATGCTCATAGATATTTATTTATTTATTTTACATTTGTTGACAGGGCTAGTCTAACTGGATATATGTCCATTTTCAGTAGATGCCCGAGGAGAAAAGCTCCGAGACAATAACAAGGACAGAAAAAATAAACATTTATACAAATAATCTGCACAAAAATAGCAATTATAAAAAAAATAATTGTATAGTCCCCAAGGAAAAAAGTTAAATACGAGAATAATTACATGAGTAAAACAATTGATTGCCAGCAAAAATATATATATTTTTTTTGATAGCCAAAAAAAAGAAAAAAAAATAGTTCTAGTTCAGTTTCAGTAAGCAAAAAAAATGCAAAATAAAAATAGCATAGTGGGGAGATACAAAAAAGAGAGCAAGAAGTATTAAACATGCCATTTATAGAAGGTAGAGGAGTTTCAGCAAAAGAAATCCAGTTTGAGAGTTGGAGTAGAAAGAGGAGAAATAAGTATCAGTCAGGCTGAGAGCAGGGGCAAAGCCATTTGTTTTAATGAAGTTTTTCAGCTGATTCTCAAAAGGTTGGTGGAAGTAAGGGATGTGATCTCAGTTGGAAGTTTGTTCCAGGAATTGCCAACTGCATTTGAGAATAGGCAGTCTCCAGCTTTGTTAAAGGATTTGGTAGTGGCTACTTGTAGTTTTTTAGCTGGTCTTAGGGTAGGAAGGTTTTTATAAGAATTTACTAGGTTACATAGTATGGGAGTGTTTGAAGGATGATGTAAAATCTTGTGACTAAAAATGAGTTGCTGGTAAACTAGTTGGTTTTGTACTTCCAGCCATCCGAGATGTCTAAGGTTAAGGCAGTGGTGCGTACGGAAGGGGGTACCAGTGGCAAATTTAGCTATGTTGTTGTAGGTGGTTGCTAGTTTATTTAGATTAGTTTTGGATATTTGGTAAATATAGGTGAGGCATAGAGTAGGGTGGAAATAAGGTGGGTTTGGGAAATAGAGATCTTAGCTGACTCTGTAAGAAATGATCTGATTCTGTAGAGGAATCCAAGTTTTCTATTTACTGATTTAATACTAGCATTAATATGTGAGTCAAAGGTGAGATGGATATCTATTAATACACCGAGGAGTTTGGTGGTGGTTTCAGGGGCTATTACTGTGCCATTGTTTGATTTTACTGTGAGATTGATAGAGGGGGATTTCTGTGTGGGAGTAAATAGCAGTAATTTAGTTTATTTAGGGTTGAGGAGGAGACAACGTTGATGGAACCAGTTTTCCACTAAAGTAAAGACAGTGCGTGTGTTAGCCTGTAATTCAGCAGGGGAGGATGCGGCACATACCCGAGTTGAATCGTCAGCATATTGTATGCATGTAGTTTGTGGAAGGGAAGTTTTTAGATCATTAATGAAAATTGTGAAAAGGAGAGGTCCAAGAATAGATCCTTGAGGGACTCCAAGGGTGATAGGAAGCTGAGAAGATAGATTGTTTTCCCAGAGGACTGCTTGTTTCCTGTTTTCAAGGTAGGATTGGAACCATTTTACTAGTTGATGATCAAGGGAATGTGATTCAAGTATACTTAATAGTATTTGGTGGTTAACCATATCAAAGGCCTTTGAGAGATCTATAAAAAGAGCAGAAGATAGTAGGTTAGTATTCCTGTTTTTATTAATGCTATCTGTAAAGGATAGAAGAGCTGTTGTGGTACTATGGTGAGGCCTGAAACCATGCTGGCAGTCAACTAGAAGGTTGTTTTGTAGGAGATACTGAAGTAATTGCCGATGGATGCATCGCTCCATAATTTTTGCAATGGGGGAGAGAAGGGCTATTGGGCGAAAGTTAGATAATTCATTTGAGGTACCTCCCTTATGCAGAGGGATGATATGGGAGATTTTCCAGATGGATGGGACATAAGATTCAGAGATGGTTCTGTTTATTAGGATAGAAATAGGGTAGGCAAGTACACCAGCTGCGACTTGCAGGAATTCAGCTGGGAGCAGGTCAGCTGATGGTGTACATGGTTTTAGTTTAAGAAGCAAGGAGTGCATCAAAGATGTTGGGACAGGTTGAAGGTTAAAAGGCTGGGGTAATTTGGTTAGTGAGGGAAATTTAGTGGTGGAAGTAGGTGGTAAGGTGGTTGCTAGTGCTTGAACTGTTTCAGAGAAATATTTATTAAAGGTGTTGGCTATATGGCTGGGACAGGTTTGGGTTAGGTTTGAGAGGGTAGGTGTTTTGGACTGTCCTGGGTGGAGTAATTTGTTGATACCTGACCAAAACTTTTGCGGATTATTTTGTTGGTTTTGTTGGAATTTGAGGTAGAAGTTTTTTTTGTCAAGGATTATGGATTTTTTTGTGGAATTACGAATTTGTCTAAAGTTTAGGTGATCTATTGGGTTTCTAGTTTTTCTCCATTTGGACCAGAGTTTGTTCCTTAGTTGCATGTTTAGCCTTGTGTCCTTAGACAGCCAGGGGGCTGGTTTATTTTTTGTTCTGACAGTACAAGTGGGAGCATGTTGCTCAAGGATCTGCAAGAATGTTTTGTTAAAGTGTGAAATGGCTTTGTCAAGAGGTAGGTATTTTAGGAGTGACCAGTTGCAAGCTTTAAGCTCAGTTTGAAAATTACTTGGGTTAAAATATTTTTTGTTTCTGGTAGTTCTAAAAGCTATTAGATTATGAAAGTGCCTAGTGATGTAAGTAAGAGAATGGTCACTAATATTATCAGGGAGTATACCTGTTTGATAAAGATGGGGGTCCTTATTTACTAGAATCCAATCTAAGGTAGTTTGTTTTTTGTTAGGTTTGTGGATCCTGGTTGGGAAGGTAATGGTTTGGTGGAAGCCAAAGAGGTTTATATGCGTAGTGGGAGTGGGAGATGTACAGCTATTCCAATCAATATTAAAGTCACCAAGGAGTATGGTTTCTTGTGGTAGGGATACTGAAAGCCAGTTTAGGGTATTTTCGAGAGTACTAATATTGTTCCCAGGGGGGATGTAAGAGCAGATAATGTATATTGATTTTTTAGCATTAATTTGGAGCTTCAAGGTTAAGATTTCAGAGTTATTAGGAGGAGGAGGTTGCATATCTAATGATGTGATCTTCAGTTCAGATTTGAACAGTATTGCTACTACACCTCCCTTTTTATTTAAACGGTCTAGTCTGAGAATGTTATAGCCTGGAGGAACAATGTCATTATCTTTCGTTGTAGGTTTAAGCCATGTTTCAGTAAGGCATAAGATGTCAAAGGAATAGATGTCTAATAGGGCATGTAGTTGGGTTATTTTGTTATTAACACTTCTTATATTGAGTTGACCTATAAGTAGACAGTTAGGGCTTTTTAGGACATTTAGGGGAGTGGTAGTAGGGGCTAATAGAGAATTTAGGGTGGAGAAATTAGGACCAGGGTTTGGGTGAATGTCACCTTGTAGAAATAAGCAGTTATGATATTCTTTACTTCTAGGTAGATCATGCTGTAGTTCAGAAGCTCATTTCCTCTAAGATTGTTATTATGGTATGTATTGTGCATGTTACAGCATTGTGCCACTTTTTTCTATATGTGACAATATATCAGGCCAGTATATTTTATATCCATCTTTTTCCTTGTACTTCACTATCCCAGTATGTGACTCTAATATTCTGCCAAGTATCTGATACTTCTGCTGATTAGGTACTGTAATCTTGTCACCTTTAAGCATGAAGACTTTTGCACAATGTACTTCTTCATGAAAAAATGATAATTGAATTTTTGAATACGTATTGTCAGGCTGGCCTAACTCTCATAGTAAAGTTTTGCACCTACTGTATTTGTAAGTGTTAGAACACTTCTGAAATAATTTTTTATTTCTGTCACTGGTAACTACAGTATGTTATCCAATTAATCTGTAGTTCTTCTTGCAGATTTTCATTATGCACTCGTATGTATGCTCTTCTCAACATAGCTGCTATATATAATCCCTTGTCTGGTCTGTATTCAGGGTATACATCTACAGATTAAATGATATCTTCTCAATCTTAGAGTTGCTTTCTACAAAGAGTTTTTGAATATTATTTTAACGTTTTTAAGATCTTTCTCTGTTTGTCAAGCTTTTAAGATTTTTCTCTGCTTGTATCTTCTTGCCAGAAACACATTTGTGGAATTTTCACATCTGTACAAAGTCTACATCTCTGGAATATACTACCCGGTTGCTGAGGCAGTCTCCCATGATTATGGGCTTAAAAACCCCATGAAGATCTATTTATTTGAGTTTACCTATGTCTGATCCTTACAGTTTCTTAATTTATGTGTCAATTTTGTGAGCATGTAGACATGCATGTTTTTTACTTCTGCATCACTGATTATTTGTTATCTTAATATATATATATTAAAACACCATGGAAGCAGCATCGGAAAGGAAAAAAGAGCTCGAGTCATCAAATGCCAGGACAGGAGTTGAAAAGAAAAACACCAACAGTGCTCTAATTTGATTTATTAAAATATTTTCAGTGCTTTTGTTCTTTGAACCCAGAAATTCCTCAGAACTAACAGGTCAATGCATCATTTCCTTTTATATCAATTGTTTAAAAAGACAGAACAAAAAAAAAACACTTTGAGCCTTTGGGTGTTGGAGCCCTGAGTCATTTTACAGACTACCTCTGGCCATAAGGGGCGTGGGCAGATCCCCGGGAGTGAATTTACAGTTTGCCATCCATTTATTCAAACTCTTTTTGAAGAGAGTGAGAGAAGGGCTTTGTTTTAACAATATGGGAAGTTTATTCTGTAGATGAGGTAGCCTTTGGGATACAAATCTGCCTCACCAGCAAGTTCTGTTAGAGTCACAAATAAGGTTCAGGTCCATGGAATGCGTAACCCTCATATAATTTTTCTTGCAAATATGTAACACTTTTATCAGTGCTGGATCAGAGAATGCCTTGATGGTCAGGCATAAGTCACCTCGCAATAAATAGTATGAGATGAAGTAAAGGGATAGGTCCTTTAGTCAGTCTTGTGTCTTGCACTTCATACTTTTTTAGTGAGAAACCTCTGGGGCCACTTCAGTTGGTGTAAGTGCCTGATTAAGTGCATGCAGAAAGGAGCATTGTACTCGATTATGGGCCTAATGAGAGCTGAGTACAATGGCACTATGACTTTATTTGATCCTGATGCCACACTTTTACTTGTAAGTTGAGCCACACAGAAGGATTTCCTCACTATCGTAACTACCTGGTGATCAAACTTTAGATTACTATCTATCTGGTTCCTAGGTCCTCTTACCACTGGGTCTACTTTTAAGGGTGTACTATCATTATTATAATTTGCAGGGATATTTGATTTACTGAAAGGTAGGATTTTATGTTTTTTAGCATTTAGTCTCAGACCATGGTTTTGGCATCAGTCATTTGTCATTTTTAGGCCTGTTTGTAGGATATCAACATTGTTTGGGGATTCATTGATTACTCTCAGCTTACAGTCATTGAAGAACTTTGTGAGCCAGATGCCCCCAACATTGGCCTTCAGTTCACAAAAGCATATACCAAACAGGAGCTGTCCCAACACTGAGTCCTGTGGGACACCGTTAGTAACAGGTTTCTTATTAGAAGTGGATTCACCTATCCAGACAACGTGTATCCTGTCAGTGAACTAGTTTGCTATCCATCTGACAATGTCGGGGTCTTTGCCTAACTCAGTAAAGTTTATCTATGATCCTCGAGTGGGGGAATGTGTCAAAACTTTGGCTAGTTCTAGATAAGCAGTATGTACCCTTTTACCTTCATTCATGACCCTGGTGACTTTCTTGAAGAAGTCCACCAGACTGAGCAGGCAAGACCTCCCTTTGACAAAATCAAATTGGGTCTGGTCCAGTGTTTGGAGATTTCCTATATTGTTATTGATCAGGTCCATGATAATTCTCTCCATGGCTTTGCAGATAAGACTGGTCAAGCTTATGGGTCTATAGTTCTCTGGGTCAGTTGATACCCCCCCTTGTACAGAGGGATGACTCTTGCAGTCCTCCATTCCTCTGGACAAAGCCTGTCTGGAGGCTGTGGTTAAAGAGGGTTTCTAGTGACCTTGATAAATTCTGTTTTAAGTTATTTAAGAATTATTCTGGAATGTTGTTGCAACCCATGGAGGCTGTCTTTTTGGCTTTAGCGAGCGCAGTAAGGACCTGTTCCCGCATAATAACCAGTTGGGGGCAGTTGTGGGTATTTCTTTGGGTGTGGTAGGAGGTGATGGGGGAAATTTAAACGGAACTTATAAGTCATCAGGCTTGCTATAGTTTTAGGTTGGGTGTAAGTGTTGCCATTCACAATTAACTCGGCACATTACTAAATATTTCCCCTAAGGTTATGAACATAATTAAAAAAATCCTTATGGTTATCTTTCACCTAGTAGGCTATCTATGCCTTGTAGTTTGCTTTGGCAGATGTGACCAGCTTTGTAGTTTGTTTATTTGGACTGGTGAGTGTCTTTTTGCACTGTTTTGTCTGTTCCTTCTTGGCTTTGGAGAGGAGTTTTTCCTTTTGTTGAATAGTCTGTTTATGTTAGGGCTCTATCAGGGTGGTTTATTTTTGCCATTAATCATAGGTTTGAGTCAGACAGGTACTGCCTTCTCTGTGCAGCTATGAATATGGTTGCACCATGCTATTGTGTGCAGCACAGAGTAGACCTCAGTGTTATCCAGGTTCGGAGGGACTTAGTTTAATAAGCTGTCAATTAGTTTGAGGTAATTGGCATTAGCAAAGTTCTATACAGGTCTGGAGTATGATGGGGATTTTAGGCTAGTTTGAATACTTAAGGAAATCATTTTTTGATAAATCTTACCAGGGAGGAGTTAATGATTGGGAGGGAGCAGAATCCCTCCATGTTCATGAGCATCAGGTCTAGCATATTTGTACCTCTAGTTGGGGAGCTGAATAGTTGCTCCGGGGTATTTGTGTTGACCAAGTCCAAAAACCTCTGAGCAAGCGAATTATGGATAGTTGAAGTCACCCATAAATATGATGGTGGCTGAATGTTAAGAGATTCCAGTAGGTTTAGGTTGGAGGTATGGTTTTCCTGACTCATGTTAGGGGATCTGTTGTTAGCAAGGATATGATAAGGGGTAGCACCTGTGGTTAGTTGGGCAAGGAGCAGCTCAAGCGAGTCATGTTGTTGGACCAGTCTAGCAGTGAACTTGTCCTTTAGGAGCACTGAGACACCTACTCCCTTTGTTTTACCCTAAGCTGAGGGTGATCAAAATATACGAAAGGCATTACAGCCCTTAATAGCCGGGGTGCTTTCCATGGTTCTGAATCATGTTTCTGTGACTGCACATATGTCTGCATTCTCTGGGTTAAGGAGTGCTTCCTGGGAATGGAGTTTTTTTTATTTTAAACTCCTAGTGTTCAGCAGCAGTACCTTTAGGTGGCTGGGAGAGATTTTTGTTATTTTGGAGGGTTTAACAACCTGTCACGGCCTAAAAAGTCTACTATGGAGATAGATAAAGTTTTTGCCAGTATTTAGAAGCCTAGTGCTGACAAGTGAAACCATCTCTGGCAAATCATCATAGTTTGTTGATCATGTCTCCCTATGCAGACTGACAGTGGATCACCAGAAACTAAGCCAATTGTTGAAGTCAATCATTTTTTGCTGGTAGTGCAACATCATCACTGGTGAAGGTAGGATGTTAATCAAGCCAAGATTCATACCTGACTGGTGCACATATTCAGAGAGCTCCATCATGTCTCTCTTTATACAAAGTCTAGTGAGGCATGTCTTAGGTCATTTATGCCGACATGGACTATGACTATGTCATAATGGTACTTGTGGTTTTAAAGAAGTGCCTGCATGATCTGGTGGCTCCTGGCTCCAGACAGACAGCTCACTGTGATCTTTTCCTTGTTTAGCTTGGTAGGAGGGACATCATTATGTCTTACAATGGAATCCCAATAACTAAAATATTTGGTTGTGTGGTGTGTTGCCTTATGTGCTTGGAAGTGGGGCTATTATAATTTTCAGAGTTATGTGATGCATGCAGCGTTAGCTTTTTTGAGTGTGCGTGGGGCCACTGATTGAGACTTTTAGGAGGTCTTGGAGATCTGGGTAGATTACATGAGTACCTCCACATATGTGGGTCTATGTGTTTGTTCCTTAGTGTTGGTATTGAGTGTTTTGAGTGTAATGCTGATAACCTGGTTTGTATTTTTCGTGTGTGTGTATGTGAGAGATTTTTCTCCAGTGACATTATGTATGACGTCTCTCACACTCAATTTGTTCTAAAATTAAGTGGTTGTCAGTAAACATGAGTCAGTTACTACACTGCCTAAGGATGCCCATATCCAACAAGCTAGAAACAGAGATGACAGAGAAGAGTCTATCCATTATACCAGATCCTTAGTAGATGGGAAGGGGTAGGGGAGAGTCTCTTAAAGGTATAAGTAACAGTGTTTAGCAGTATATTACATGAAGACCTGCAGGGGTGTTGCCCTCTGCAGAAACTGGCAGCACTTTGAGCAGCTATGAATAGTGGGAGACTATGGGGATCATTTCCTATAGAGGATTTTAAACTGGAGAGGTTTGCATAGCTACAGGGGATGGATAACCCAGCAGGATGAAAGACTTTTATACAGGTAAGCCCTCAGGCCAATCGGATAAACACTCAGTAATCCTTCCAGCAGGAGTTCCCAATTTGGGTGCGATAAATCAGCCTCTGCTCCAACCAGAATGCAGAATAAACCCTCTTAATGTAAAATGATCTGGTTTTGAGCTAAAGTGCAGTAGCAAATGCTTTAGACGCAGTCCAAGATTGTGTAGTCACAGGTGTCTAAACCAGGCATAGGGAAGCTCTGAATAAATGAGCACATTCTCATAAAAATGTAAGGCTTTTTTTCCAGCAGGGTGAAAGACTTTTATACAGTTAAGCCCTCAGGCCAGCCAGATAAACACACAATAAGCTTTCCACCAGCAGTTCTCAAGTGAGATATGTTAAATCGGGTCCCCTTCAGTTTGCCGACATTCCAGAATGCCGGCAACCATATGGCTGACACCATATGATCGACATTCGGAATGTCGACAATGCGGAAAGGGCATCTCACTATAGCGGGAAATGGAAAGATTTCCATTACTGCACTGTAGTGAGATCTCGGAGTTGGTATATTAAAGTTACGGGGGGGGGGTGTGGGGGGCAGAACCCCCATGGGGGTGCAGGGGGCATAGCCCCCTGCTAGGAGTTTAAAGGAAGTTTTATTTTTCTTTTTTGTGGACTTCTTACAATATCGGCATTCTGAATGTCGATCATATGGTGTCGGCCTTATGGTTGTCGGCATACTGGAATGTCTGCGTTGTATAAAGGATCTGTTAAATCAGCCTTCTACTCCCACCAGAGTGCAGAATAAAACACTCAATGTAAAACTGGTTTTGAGCTCAAGTACAGTGACAAATGCTTTACACCAAAAGCCGAACTCCTGCATTATCAGGAATCCTTAGGAATAAGTTCACAAACCCTGAGAAATGTTCCTAAATACAATAAATTGTGCACAAATGCAGGGAAACTTCTATAAACATGGAAAACCTTTGCAAAGTTTAGAAATATTTTGGCAAACTCAGAAGTTTAGCAAACGTAGAACAGCTTTTGCAGCATCAGAGGAGTTTAGGAAATATCAGGATACTGTAAAAATGAGCTAAGAGCATTACAGTAACAAACAGATGGCATTTCTTTAACAAAATTCAGACTGAAAAACTGTGATAAATTCAATCAAATCAATAAATGCAGCACAGAACTGTTACACAGCACTAAGATAAGTTAGATCATGTACAAAAAAAAATACTTATATCAGCTTTGTAGGTCCACAGATGGCTTTAGATGCAATCCAAAGTATTGCAGTCACAGGTGTCCAAGTCAGCCACATGGAAGCTCTGCATAAATGAGCACAGTTTCACAAAAATATAAGGCTGTTATATCGGCAGGATGAAAGACTTTTCCATAGTTAAGCCCTTGGACATTTTACTTTTTCCTGTATATTTTTTACATTGTCTTTCTTCTCCTCCTCTCAGTTTCTTTTTCCCATTACTAGACATTAAAAACAAAAATGGCCAGACTCATTACATTTCCTACAAAAAGGATTACAGTTCCAAGCAGTATGGCCTTGCTTCTCACATTGTCCAAATCTTCTTTTTGTACATTTCTGAACCAAATGTTTTTCTTCCTTAGGTATTTGTTTGGCTCCAATATATAACAGGTGCTATTTTCCCATTCACTATTATATTATTTGAAATATGATGTAATTTCCATTATGCATATCCAGTTCAACCCACACTCCCCATCCCCCTGTCCATATATTTCTTTTTTATACATTTTCTTTATGCCATATACTTTATTACATTTTGGGAGAAAATGGCTTTATGTTCAAATTTTTCAATTTTGAAGTTCTGAATTGAGGTCAGTTTTCTTTTTAACTACAAGCCAATGTTTTGTAAAACAAAGTCTTTCCAAAGTGATATTTATTTATTTTTATTTTATTTTACATTTGTTAACCGGGAAAGTCCGACTGGATACATGCCCATTTTCAGCAGAGGCCCGGGGAGAAAAGCTCCAACATCATCACATTACATATATGAGAGAACAAATAAGCAGCCTAAGTACATAGGATTTCTAAGAAGGAAATACTTATGAGTAAATTTCCAGTAATTATTTACAAGGTTTTGTTGTATATATTACATACCATGCCATACATTTTTCAGTTTTCTATTACCAAGGTGTTGTTTGTTGTTTTTCTTTCGGCTTTTTCCCAGTTAGGGGTCGACACAGTGGAACTCTGGTCCACTAATGACTGGCAGTCGATTTTTATGGTGCTGAGGTGTCAGCCCGACGCCCAACCTTCAACGAAGGCACACCCATTCACACATGTCTTTCAAATGCCACTCGACTGCGGGGAGGACATGCAAACTCCACACAGAAGGTCTATTATATGTCATTGAGTTAGAAGGAACATATCATTTAATTTAGCAAGTATACCAGGGGATGCAGGAGATCTCTGATGGAATCCTTTCGAACAGTGCAGTGAGAAGGGTTAGCCAGGGGTATAGCATGAACAAAGCCAGCTGTTTTCATAATGAGTTTTCAAGAGTTGTTTGAAATGAGTAAGAGAGGTGGTTGAGGAAATTTGGCTTGGGAGCGAATTCCAGGTTCTGGCAATAGTGCATGCAAAGAGTGATTTCCCAGCATTGTTTCTATGTTTGATGACATGTATGAGGTTTTGGTTAGTAGATTTTAAGGGTCTAGTGGTTATGTAGGGCTGTATTAGTTGCAGACGTGCTGGGATTTTGTCAGGAAGGTAGTAAAGCTTATGTGCTAATGAGAGTTGATTGAGTAGGAGTAGGTGAGGCAACTCCAGACAGTTGATTTGCTTGAGGGATAGACAGTGGTGGGACCTATAGGAGGCATCAGTTGCGGACTTGGCTATCTTGTTGTAACAAGATTCCATTTTGTTTAGTTCTGTGCAGTGGAGATTAGTCATGATGGGGGAGGCATAAAGGAGGATAGATAAGAGGTGAGTTCTTGCTATGGTGGCTTTAGTATGTTTAATCATGAGCTGTTTGTTCCCGTAAAGGAGACCAAGCCTTTTATTTACTTTCTTGATTGTTTGTGCTATGTGTATATTGAATTTTAGGTTGTTGTCTATTTCAACCCCTAGCAGTTTTGTGTGTGCAGTTGGGGAGATCAGGTTATGTCAGTGGCTGTTATGGTAAATTCATTGCCTAGCAGAGAAGTTCTACCAGGGCTAAAGAGCATTAGTTTGTTTTTTTAGGATTAAGTATAAGTTTAATGTTAGTGAACCATGCTTCATCTAAAGTAAAGTTATTTTTAGTGAGGGTTTGAAGTTCCTTTTGAGTAGGGGTGGCACAGATAATAGTGGTGGCTTTGAAGTTGCCTGCCCCTAGTGTAAATTTGATCTGGGACCCTCCTCCCAGTCTAGTGTCATTACCTCATTCTACCCAGTACAGGGAGAACATTTGAGAAGGCCAATCAGCTTAGTTTCTGCTACTCCTTTCTCTCTTTCCTTTCTCTCTTTCCACTAAAAAAAAAAAAAAAAAAATTGTATCTGCTTTTACTGTATTTGTGTTTCTTCCTACTTTAGTGTGCTTTTGCTTCATCTTAAAAGTACTCAGTTGTATTTATTACTGCTTGGCGTAACTCATTCTAAGCCTTTTAGTTTAAGCACTTGGGCTTCAGACCAGTTGTTTTACATTAAGAAGGTTTGTGGTCTGCACTGTAGTGGCAGAACAGGTAGCTTACATCCTTCTAAGTTGGGAACTGCTGATTGAGGGATCAGTGTCTGTTATTCCAAAAGTGTATTAGTTCTGGTTTAAGCACTTGGGCTTCAGGCCAGTTATTTTACATTAAGAGGATTCGTGGTCTGCACTCTTGTGGGAGGAGAGGCTGGACTCTGCCCTTCTGAGCTGGGAATTTCTGGTTAAAGGCTTATAGTGCCTGCATATTTGAACTGCTTCTTACTGAAATTGGTACACCTTGTTTGCTGTAGCATAGACTAGATCCAGGCCTGCTGAATCTAGCTTTGTTTGTATAACTTGAGCACTAATCCAGGCATTCTTTAAAGTATTCAACTGTATTTATTACTGCTTGGTAGTAACTTGATTAAAGTGTAGCTATAATTCTAAGTCTTTTGGATTAAGCACTTGGGCTTCAGACCAGTTGTTTTACATTAGGAACGTTTGTGGCCTGCACTGTGGTGGCAGGACAGGTAGCTTACATCCTTCTAAGTTGGGAAATGCTGATTGAGGGCTCAGTGTCTGTTATTCTAAAAGTGTATTAGTTCTGGTTTAAGCACTTGGGCTTCAGACCAGTTATTTTACATTAAGAAGGTTCGTGGTCTGCACTCTTGTGGGAGGAGAGGCTGGACTCTGCCCTTATGAGCTGGGAATTTCTGGTTAAAGGCTTATAGTGCCTGCATATTTGAACTGTTTCTTACTGAAATTGGTACACCTTGTTTGCTGTAGCATAGACTAGATTCAGGCCTGCTGAATCTAGCTTTGTTTGTATGCTTGTTGTTTGTTTGCTTGGTATTTCCCTGAAAAGCTAATTCCACCTAAAACATGACTTTTCAGCGCTTCTCTGGATCCCTAGTGATATTTGCATTGCTTACTGTACTTATTTCCTTGTTTCACTTGAAAGAAAGTTGCTGTTTGTCGTTTTTGCATTTAAGTTACCTGTAACACATTGCATTTAAGTTACCTGGCACTTGCTCACTAAAGCAATTATATAAGTCAGCACTAAAAAATTAAAAGCACTACACCCTCACAAACTCCCCTTGAGTACCTTGTTCCCCACTGGCCCCTTTTTTCAGTTATAAAGGAATTCCCAATACTATTCTAGCATGTCCAAAGGTCAGTTGTCAATCTCCTCTCCGGTCCAGCTAGTGAATCTGGGAATCTTGAGGCAATGTTACAACTGCCTCATGTACACAGACAACCCTCTCCTCCTCCCAACAAATTCCAACACATGTGAGAGATGCAACCATATAGCCAAATTGGAGGCTAAGCTCTCTCAACTCAGTACTGGTGTAATCAGTCAGGAGGAGAAGGAAACCACACTCACTACAATTCCAGTCTCACATAGACCTACCACAACAGCAAACCAAACACATAAACACACAAAAACATACTCAGAGGCTCTAAATAAAAATCTGCCTAAGCAGCAGAGACCTCCAAAGCAGACACCCAAGCAGCCGCTACCCCAAAACAAAACATGTGCAACACATAGCTCACAAAGCCAGTGTGCTGAACAGTCATAGCCCTTAAGGCTAAACAACACAGCTAATACACTTGTAATAGGTGACTCTATCATCAGGCACACTGACGTCCCGCTCACCAGGCTGAACAAGGAGAAGGTCATGGTGAGCTGCCTGTCGGGCGCTAGGATCCGCCACATAACACAAGCACTCAGGTCACTCCAAGGCAAGTACAAATATGACTCAGTCATTGTCCATGCTGGTGTGAATGACCTGAGACGTACCTCCCTGGACTACATGAAAAGAGACATAAAGGAGCTCTCTGAGCATGTAGCCCAGGTCGGTATGACCCTGACCTTGAGTAGCATCTTACCCTCACCAAGAATGATGCCACAATATGAAGACAAGATGATCAATTTCAACAATTGGCTTAAGTATTGGTGTCATTCAAAGGGGATCCAATGCCTGTCAGCCTGGGATGACATGCTCGACAAGCCACGATGCTTCGCTAGGGATGGCTTGCACCTGTCACCCCTGGGCTTTCGGATATTGGCAAAGGCTCTTGCTACCCCCATAGTGCCTTTTTTAGGCAAGGCTCAAAAGACAAACCCACATCCATAGGTATCACAAGGGATAAGAATCTAAGAGTGATGCTACTCAATGCCAGAAGTCTAAACCTCAAGATGCATGCACTCGAAACTCTCCTTAGCATGGAGAACATCGATATCTGTGCAGTAACAGAAACCTGGTTCAAGGATCCCGAGAGCATCCCAGCACTACCAGGTTATACCTCATACCATGCTTTTCGGCCCCAAAACTTGGACCGAACCACAAAAGGAGGGGGAGTATCAATATTCATCAAAGATACCCACACCTCCAGGTTGGTGGCACAGCACGAAGCATCAGAGACTATCCATGTGCAACTAACAGTGGGTACAATTGCCTTCCAGTTTATAGCCTGCTACAGACCACCCTTCCAAACCCAGGAACCCCACTTGGCCTTCCTGAGAACACTGGAAAATATGAAGGTCTCTCCAAACACCATTATATTGGGCGACTTCAACTACCCAACACCCTAGCCCAAAGGTTCCTAGAATTTATAAACTCAAATGCTATGGAACAACTTGTTACCACTCCCACAAGAGGGGAAAACATACTGGACCTGATCATCACCAACTTGGGGACGTTATGCTCCAGACCAGAAGTGTATCCCTCACTGGTAAGATCAGACCATAAACTAATCTCACTGGATATTCACATCCCGACCCCACCCCCACCCCCTGCCCAGAAAACCACAGTGAAAATCTTCTCTAATGCAAATTTCACACTCCTCAAAACCGAGGTGGAATCCTTCAAAGCCCCAAGGCCTGTGGAAAATACGTCCCAGACCGCATAATCCTTTATAAACGCATTCTATGAACACCTTCAGGAATGCATGGATCATGCAATCCCAAATAAAACCAAGACCCAATCCTCCAAAGGCAGATGTCCTGTCTGGTGGACCCCAGCCATAAACAAACTATACAATAGAAGGAGGAAGCAACTACATGATAGAGCAAAATCCCAAAAAGGTAAGGCATCTCTGATCAGTATTAGCAAAAAACTACGGGCAGTCATAAAATCATCTAAGGCCAGCTTCGAGAGAAAAATTGCACAGGACACTAAGGATAATCATAAGGCTTTCTTTAGTTATGTTAGGAACCTGGGTGGGAATTCCCAGATATGCTCAGAATTAGTCCAAAATGACAAAAAATACACCGAACCCACAGACATTGCCAACATGCTAGCTGACAGGTTCAGCGCAAACTTCTCCCCTCCTCCCCAACAAAAGGGCAAATATCTATCCCAGCAGAGTGCTGCCCCCCTGACATCTCAGATGCTCAGGTAAGAGCCGCCCTCTCCAAAGCAAAAAACACAGCATCAATGGGACCAGACGGTGTCCCGGGCTGCGTCCTACATGAACTCCAAGAAGAGCTAAACTCAAACATAAAACTACTGTTCAATCTCAGCCTTACTACAGGATATGTACCCAAAGAGTGGTGTACAGCAACAGTGGTCCCTCTCCACAAAGGTGGTGCCTCAACAGATCCTGGAAACTATTGCCCGATAAGCCTGCCTAGCTTGGTCTGCAAAGCTATGGAAAGGATCATCATGGACCTCATAAATAAAGATATTGGGGACCTACAGACACTGGATCCTACCCAGTTTGGCTTTGTTAAGGGCAGCAGTTAAACCATGATATAGTGGAGGAGCTCATGTTAAGAGAGGTTAGAGTTTCGAGGAGAATATGGTGGTTGACCATATCAAATGCTTTAGATAGGTCTAGGAATATGGAGGATTCGAATAATCCTTTGTTCCTATGGTAATTAACTATGTTGGTAAATGAGAGTAACACTGTGGTGGTGCTATGGGAAGGTCTAAAGCCATGCTGGGAATTGGATAGTAGATTGTTTGTTAGGAGGTGATTCATTAGTTGAGAGTGAACTACTCTCTCTAATATTTTTGACAGTGGAGATAGAATTGCGATTCTGTGATAGTTTGTCAGTTCAAGGCAGGTACCTCCCTTGTGGAGTGGAATAATATGTGATATTTTCCATGTGTTGGGGACTTTACATTCTGCAATAGATCTGTTTATGAGTATTGATACAGGATAGGCTATTGCCTCTGCCATTAACTGAAGGAAGTCTGCTGGAAGGTTGTCAGCAGCTGGTTTGGTTGGTTTAAGATTTTTGAGGAGTTTGGCTATTAACCTAGTGGGAACTAGCTGCAGAGAAAAGCTGTGGGCAAGTTTAGAGAACTGGGGTGAGTAGGGGTAGTTGTTGAAATGGGGCCTCTGGCACTCTTTTGGGTGTTGGCAAGGGCTTGGACTGTATTAGCAAAGCAGTTGTTAAATTGAGTTGGGGTGTCTTCCAGGTTGTTTGGTAATACATGGTTAGGGGTGGTGGGTTTCCCTGGGTGTAGTAAACTCTTTAATGTGACCCAGAATTTTTGGGGGTGGTTAGCATATTTTTCCTGTGTGGTTTTGTAGTAGTTGGGTTTGTCAAGTTTAATTTGATTTTTGGCTTTATTGCAAAGTTCCAGATATTTTTGTTGCAAGGTAGTGGTTTTGGATTTCTGGTATTGTAGCCAGGTTTCCTCTTTCTTTCATTATAATCTTTGTATCAGTAGATAGCCATGGGGCATAGTTAGATCTGACTCTGATGGTTTGGGAGGGTGCATGATGGTTTAATATGTTTAGGAAGGTTGAGCTGAAGTATAGCACGGCTTCATCAAGGGGTAGTTGTTTTAAGGGGGGGTCCAGTTGCAGTATTTTAGTGCATTTATTAGATTGTTGGCTTTGAGGGACTTTTGTTGTGCACTACTCTGAGGATGGGTTGGTTAATCTGGTGGGATCTTTTCCTAATTAGATAGGTTGCTTGATGGTCACTCAGACTGTCTGGAAGACAGCCTGACTGATGTACGAGAGAGGGGTCAGCTAACAGAATCCAGTCTAGGACGGACTTACATTTGGTTGCTTTGCCAATTCTAGTGGGGGTAGATATAATTTGGGTGAACCCATGAAGGTTAATGTAGGCAGAGGGATTGTGCTTGGTACACTCAGACCAGTCAATATTAAAATCACCTAATATAATGGTTTCTTGTGGAAGAGAGGTTGATATCCAGTTTAGCAGGTTTTCCAATATAGTAATATTATTGCCTGGAGGAATATAGCCACCTGCAATAATAATGTGTTTGTTGGTGTTTAGCTTGAATTTGGCAAGAATCAGTTCTACACCTTTGATATCATGTGAGTTACAATCTATTTGTTCCATAGTGAGATGGTTTTGGAATAGTTTTGCAACTCCACCACCTTTTTTTTCCCTAACCTGTCTCTACGTATAATATTGTAACCAGGGGCAGTAATCTCACTATTGCGGTGTTCTGGTTTAAGCCAGGTTTCAGTTAACACAGTATGTCAGGTTTGTGAACTTCTAAAAAGGCATGAAGGTCTTGAATTTTGTTAAGTATGCTTCTTACGTTCAAGTTTAATAGGAGGAGAGATGAGGAGGGCCTTACGTATATGGGATTTGGTTGATTTAGGTTTGAGTTGGTTGATGTATTGGGTCCTGGGTTAGAGTGTATGTCTCCACACCAAGTGAGGTTTTGGAGAAGGTATAGGTAGAGTTCAGCTAGTTTGAGTGTTATTGTTAGGAAAATATGTACTAATGTGTGTATGCTTAATGCCAATTAATAAGCAGGTATTTTAATACACTTTTCATTCTATTTTTCATGCACTGTATTTTTATACAAATTGAGTTTCATATGAGACTGAAAAAGATGCTTTTTGAAAACTGCAGTATGCTTTCTGAAACTTGCAACTTGCCCTCTGACCTAGTAACTGCTAGCACAGCAATATTCATGTTTATGCCTTGTGGAAATGTACTTGAGAAGCAGGTGTTTATCTGCTAGGTCAGAAGCAAATGAATGAACAATGCCTTATGTTATAAATGTAATGATTTTAGACAAACAGCTCTGTCCAGAGGATGGGAACCTCTGCAGCTGTAGTAATTTAGAGATAAAGTAGACAAAGGATTATTAGAGAAATGAACTGCTAGCATTGTGCATGAATTAGCCATAGTATCTTGAATGTAGCATAACATGTATCTAACTGGGAGTAATCAAGGCCATGTTGTTTTCCTCAGGAAGTTTCACATAAAAAATGATAAATCAGCAGAAATTCATGGGAAAGATGGTCAGCAGATGATGATGAAAAAGGTGGTAATCTGTTACGTCAGCATGGTAGGACATAACCAGTTTAAGAATGTATAAAAATGAAAGTATTTCCTGTTTCTGGTTAGACAAACTCTGTATTAGCACGTTTTTGTCTCCTTGCTGCAAGATTAAAGTGCCTTAACCTGAACCTACCATGTTTTGATCATTTTTAAAGTATATTTTTCCTTTGACAGTTATTTTGATTTGTTTTTCGGAATAATGAGGGTTACTTTTGTTTGTACGCTTACTATATAAGTAGGAAAAAGATTTGTTGGAGGTAAGTTCATGTGGTGATATAGGAAAGTTTATTAGCTTTTTTGCACTAGTAAGGAGTTGGTCTGACCTGTTGATGGGGTATAGAAATAAAGTTTTGTGTAGTAGGAGGTAAGGAAGGAGAGAGTGAATAGTGCAAGTACGGTTAATGGGTATAGTAAAGGTTTAAGAAGATGGGTGTTATGTAGGGAGTACATGGTATGGGGTAATTGGTGAAGTGGGAGTATCTAGGAGTAAATTGTTGAGCTGTAACGGTTGGATGGTGGGAGAGAGTGTAGTGAGCAAGGTGTGGTGAGCTAAAATAGTAATGGAGTGTTATTGGTGAGATGAGATTGGTTAATTAGGTATAGGAGTTGATTAGTGGGTGGGGGTAGTAACTATAAATTGAAGTGTCATGGGGTGGGTGGGAATGGAGGTAGGGTAGGGGAGCGAAGTGAGTGGAGTGAACGGAGTGAGGCAGCACCGTCCTAAGGGTGAAGCAGTAGTTGAAAGAAAGAAAATCAGTCAGTGTGAGGATAAGGTTCTCTATATAGGAGATATGTGCCGCTTGGTTTAATGGTTGTTCATTTTGTTTCTGCACAGATCTATGGAGTGTGATAGAATCAGCTGCTAAACTGGGAACAAGTCTAGTGATTTGAGTGGTGAGACTGTGGTATGGGAAGGGAGGCTGTGGGACTAAATTAGTAGATAGTGAACTAGTGTGGGAGACAGAGGTGAGAGTGGGGACCAAACAGAGAAGAATAAGGGGGTAAGAGTGGATATTCCTGAAGGAGTAAGAGAGAAAAGGGACAAGGCTAGCAGAGTGAGTGGTAGGTATAAGGCTAGGTATGAGGATGGGTAGGTTGGAAAGGCCACGTACAGGCCTGTGAGTGCAGGGGTAGTGCAGTGGGGGGGGACACAGGGAGGTGTGGTAGCTGACTAGGGGCAGTAAGTTTAGCTTTTTTCTATTTCACCCTTAAACTTTTCTTCACCTGAAAGAGTTTCAAGTTATTTCACAGAACCTTTCTAACCCCAAATATATCAAAGCACTTAAATCCCTAAAGGCAAATGCTAATGACAATATAATATTATCCATAATGTCATATCTGCCAATATTAGCATTGTTTTTACTTTTTATTCTTACTACTGCTTTCTTAAACTTCTGCCATTCTGCTCCTGTCAGATGCCTCGCTTCTCTTTGTTTACTTCTTCGTATACTTTGGCTTACAAAATTTGCATATGTGTTTTTCTTTGCTTCATTTCTGTCATCCACAGTATCAGTTGCAGGACATATTCTTAAAACTGATTATTCCAGCATCCAAACAGCCTCTGTAACCTGCTCTGTACCATGTTACAGCCTTCATTATCTGACTGCTACTGTAACATTCAGTCCATCATAGTACTCCAGCTCAGCTCCTCTCCTTCATCTTGTTCTCCTTCATTAAATTCTCCAACATCTCTATATCCAAACCTCTGCCGTTCAACTCTGAAACTAAGATTTTATTGCTTTCTCTCTCTCTCTCTCTGATTCTCTCTCCAAACATTCTTCAGTAACAATGCTTATTCCTCCCTCCATCTTGGAATTCTTCAAGCACTAGTGACAGCCCCCTGGCACCAACTTGTGCTGAAAAAGAGTAGGAAGGTTCGCTGGTGCCCTGGCCAAACATCCACTAGTTAATATGAGTATAATTGTGGGTCTTCCCTGAAATGAGGTATCACTTAGTGGGAGTAACCAAGTCAACAAAAGAGTAAATGATTAAAAAATACATTTTATGCTTTTGGCTGATTGCTTTTCAACAAATCACTGTTATTCCCTGTTTCCAACAGCTAATAAATAATAGGTAGCTTTTATTTCAAAATTTTACCCATGAGAGATTGAAACTGAGAAAATCTACTCCTGCAGTTTGGAATTTCTGTATTCAAGAATCAAAATGCAACAAGGATATACTGGTTTAATGTGACATTATTCATATTTTGTATGGCTTTTACTGCTTATTTGATATGATCATTCCTATGTGGGTAGTAGGGACTTGATGTAGAATGACTCAATTTCCATTAGAAGCAAAGCTGTAAAACTCAGCACTTGCAAACAATGGGGCAATGTCTATTACAGTCTCTTTTGGTATACCATAATAAAAAAAAAATATTACGCCATTTGTAGCCATAAAGCTAAACATATCCTTTACTTGAACAACTTCTAGATGTTTAGAAAAGTAATCCACACCTTCCTTGATCCATGATAGTCTTATCATTTTATTCAGAATCATCCCCTTTCTTTCACATTCTGATTGTAGAAGATTGTACAGATTTAACATTTCCAAACTATTTTTCCAATGTGCTAAGGCATTGTAGCTAAAAAAGAATCTGTGCTGTTTCTTTGCAATGAACTATACCTTTAAAGGACATATTTCATAAAAGGTAACTAGAAGTCAGATGACTTATATTTACTGAAACACAGATTCATTCATATGACTTAGAATAATGACATTATCACCTTTGAATCATGATCTTTGCATATGTGATAGCTCACTTCTGTAATGATAGTAGAACTCAATACTTTGATGAAGTGAAGCCATTTGCTTTTGTCAAATTTTCATAATAACATCTTCCATTTGTTATATATTCATATCTTATCAGTACATCTCATAAGCTTAACTAAATTCTCAGCAGGCATTGATAACTGTGAAATAACATAGAACACTTCAAAACTGTGTTCCAGCAGATCCTCTTTGTTCTCTGTAAGATAAGTTGTAAATGTTTCAAATGTATTTGATTCCCAGGCTTATAACAAAGTTTGAGGATGTATTTCTGCATAATTAATAATATTATTTCAACTTAGCTTGAGCTTTATGCATTTTATACAAAGATTTTTTTGAAAATATTCTGCAGTGGTTTGTGATATGATTCCACAATAAAATTTGTACCTTAAATGTAGTCATGATGGTTTTGACAGCTATAAACAATTGCCATTATTTATTTCTCTATCTCCACATATCTCATTTGCTACTCAGTCAACACTCTTGGCCTGAATTCAACTGGATGACTTTCTTGAAGTAGAACTGTACACAGTCCTAGCCGATTGACATCAATCTGAAGTGTAAGTGGTTGAGAAACATCATAAAACATTAAGGCCGGAACTTCTGTAACAAACCTTTTTACCAATTCTAGTAGCTCTCTTTATCTGTAAAGATAAAGATAAACCATGACAGATAGCAAACCATTTCTAGGTGTAGCACAATTACATATTTGTCTTGTATTTTTGCATATCGAAATAGCACTGACTTTCCCATCATGTGGTTTGAGGCTGCTAAAAGTCAGAATATGACCCATATGCTTGACATGAGCTGCAGATACCTTACATTTAGATAGGTTGCATTTCAGATATTTCTTTATCAGTCTAACCGGTGATTTAATTAGCCTTACATAATGTTCTTG
This sequence comes from Protopterus annectens, assembly GCF_019279795.1. NCBI lineage: Eukaryota > Metazoa > Chordata > Ceratodontiformes > Protopteridae > Protopterus > Protopterus annectens. Next base: position 828,168,878 of record NC_056726.1, read on the forward strand.
TTTGGTAGTACCCCATACAAGAGTATCATCTGCCATTTTAACAGCACCATCCAAAGTACTTATTTCAGTCAAAGCTCTCTGATATATCACTGGCATTGAGGATATACTGAAATGTGACATCAGTGATTTCCATCTACACAGGAGTATGTTAAAGGTACGCAGGTCTGAAATAACTGCATCCAGCTTAACTTCTCAAAAACTTTGGTTTGCATGCAGAACAAAGATATTTAACATTATGCATGCCTGAAGCTATAACCTCAGTCATCACCAATGGGTAGTGTTTCATTTACTTTATTTACATATCCCATTTTTTCTGGCTTCATTGTGATCTCTGTGCTCTTCACACATTCAGTCATTTCAACTTGCTTAACAATTAGACTATCAGACTACATCTTCTTTAGCTCCCTTTCAATCCTTTCTCAAAATACTAGGGATACTCTCTTAGCACATGCACAATAGATAATGCAAGTGGATGAATCCTTTTGTCACTATTTAACAGATTAGCAATGTAAAAGATTCCGCCATATTAAACAAACAAAAAATGAATGTCCCATAATCTAATATCTGTACATCCACACTGAAGTACACAGGTGTATCTTGAAAAGTAGATTTTCAGTACGTCAAAGCAGGTAAATGCTTCAGAATTATTGCAAAAAGATATATTACGGTGGTAAAGAGCCTAACAGAAAATGAATGCAGTTTGGCATGTTACTTCTGAGTCACCAGATATCTTATTAACCAACTCACCTGAGTGCATACTCCTTGCATACACCTAAACCTAATGACCTCCAAAAGCCTTAATATGTGACAAAGTTGTCTGAAAATCTAAGCCACAGAAATGATTTGTTTATACTTTTGCCTTCATTTATTGGTTAGTGTTCAGATGTCCCTGAATCTAATCTATCCATTTCCCCCCAAGCTCTTCAAAGACTGGCATAACTCTTTTCTTCTGATTTCTGATGACTACGATCATTGTCACATTATTTTTCATATTCTCATATTGGAAGGAGCCCAGTACATAACAGCTTTTGTTAAGAACGCACTATTGCAAAACCTCCTGCTCACTGCTTCCTGGATTTCTTGTTTAAAAGATGACAGGACTTTATAGGACCAAAATACATAGGATCACATGCCATCCTGCTCACCTCACATCTACAACACAGGCCATACATGTAGGGAGATATGTGTTGTAATATTGCTGGTGAAGAATAACTTGTGAAAACACTTCATGCAAATATACAAAATTTCCTGGATCTCATTCCATACTTGGGGAGTACACATAATTGCTTCCACATTCCCTCTTGTAAATATTCACTTATTTTCCTTGGCTAGGTTTCCTTTATTCAACTGGCAACATCCTCGTTTAGTATGACTAGAGTCCTCTATGCCTTACTTACCAAGCTCTCCATTGACGTTTACTCACTTTACACTGTTAGGCATTACTGGTGAGGGATCCCTTATACCTCTATCAGACAGCCTTTTTATTTTGCAAAATATAGCATATCAGAATACTACAAACTCCAGAATCAACAAAGACCACATTTGTATCTTGTTAAATCTCAAGACAGAAAATTAGTTCATGTCTTAAGCATCCCCAGTGTATTAAACTGCCCTTTCACCTTTTTTACCAAGCCCTTTCTCATTTGCAGTGCTTACAATGTAAAAATAGCAGCACCCTAAATGCCAAATCATTCACTTATGTGTCTCTAAATAATCCTTCCACTATATGTCCTGCTAGAGTTTGAGATTATGTAAAGCACAGTTGAAGACCAGGGACCTCCAAACTTCCCATTGTTTGTAGTAACACCATTTTTTTCCTAGGCAAATCTAGTTTGCGTTATCTGTACTGAAATTTAATATTACATTATTTTTTGGTGTATAGTGAAAAATAAATTGAAGTACAACATATGCAATGCTTAAATTTTATGTTCTAAATCAAGTAAAAATGTCTTACATTTCTGAAATTCTCATTTCAGCCTCATCATAAGTACTTAATGTGACCTCACAGCTAAATTTTGCAATGCGTCTTGCCAGCCAAACACCCAAATAAGGTAATCTACACACAAATCATCATAACATGATCAAAGTGACATAATTTAGAGACACTCCTCTTGTCTTTGTCTGGTTGAAGCTATAGCCTGAAAAGACTCAAAGTAACAGAAAAAGCACAAAACAGCAACCAAGTTGTCATGCTACTCAGATAAACCAGGATGTTATCCACGAGTAAGATTTTTATCTCTTAAGGTTCAATTAAATAACACTTGATAACCGAGAGCAAGAGATATAAGGCAAACTTTAAGGGTGAAAAGGAGTATCCATGCCTCACCTGAGGAGGAATCTTACAATTATAGTCACTTGGCAAACACACTATCAAACAGTCAAATTGCTTCTGTAAAATATTATCAGAATTAACAACAGACTGATCTGGATATTTAAGTTCTTGCTTCACTTGTGTCTGTTTAACTCTCAAAGAAGAGCTGACAGTTAAAAGTATTTCTTTCTTACTATTAGTAGCATTTAAATTCTTTATGGTATTGCCATTCAAGCTACTGCTGTTGCATACATTCGGATTATTTGCTCTGCATTCATATGAGCTGCCTTTTGTAATGTCTTTGTTATAATTATTCTTGTTAACTGTCATGTTAACATTAGAAGAATTCATGCTACTTGTGTGTAAACATAGTAAAATGCTATAATATAGCATTGAAAAGCATTGGTCCAAGAGTTAGGTGAATGGATTTCTGGAGAGCCAGAAAGGGAAAATTAAACATTTGTGATGACCAGATATGGACAAAAGTGAAGCATGGTGGGTGTGCTGATAATTTTATTGATTTTTTACAAGCCAGGATATTTTATAAAGAATATTGAAAAGTTCTCTTCAAACTATAAAACTAGCCTAAGTGTGCATTTATTGGGTTGTTTTGAACACAATCTTCAATGCACACTTATTGGATGCCCATTTTATTTCACATGGATTTAATAGGAAGATTGTTAGTTAGTCAAGTTCACATTGCAACCTACTAAAATTCAATTAACTTAAAAAATGTGTGTGTTTGATTAAAATATGCACAGCATGTATTTTTACTAAATGCATTTCTCTACTTTCTGTTCATAGAAAATATTGATGAATGGAGATTTTCTATAGCCCTCACCAATAGTTACGATCACAACCACATACTCTCTTTAAAAGTGTTGCACATTGACTGGCCAAGGAATTCCATTTCTAAAAAGCAATGTGGGCTTTATTTATCTTGGTTATTTCCTATAAATGAAGCTGAAGTCGCTGCCACTGGTTTGACTGAATCTTATAAACTAAATATCATGGGTTTTCTAAAGCAATTTACAAAGACTATGATGCTGTTTTGACTTTTTTACTCTATGACATTTTAATGCCTACTACCTGGTTGCATTGTCTTGAAATATAAATGTCAGATTCCTGATATGGTTTCCACTGAACTCACAAATGTATAACCTGCATCAGGAAATAGGACTGTAAGCAGAGTGGAAAGGCACTTCCATGTTGGAGTGGTCTGAACCCTTAGTGGCATCAATAAAAATGGCCCTAATACATTCCCCAACATCATTACCCTTAACTAAGCATTATTTCTTCTAAAGCCCTGCAATCATCTATTGGTCTTAAAAGTGACACCATGACCATGTGCAGAAATGGGAAAAAAAATATGGGGGTGTGGATGGATGGATGGATAGATTCATGGAAGCTAATTTCTGCTAAACGTTAAAGTGGTGCCCTCTTATTTAAGTAGAACTGAATTCTGGAGCTGCACTTTAAAGTTTAGCAGAAATTAACTTCAACTTTTGTCGATGTCTTTATTTGACAGGTTCATTTCTGTATCCTGAGCAAAACTTGAAAGGGAATTCTCATTTATGACACTGATTAAATTTAAATAGATAAACGTGTAGTTATTTTGTTGCTCCTTGGTCATTTTATGCTTTCAGTTGCATATTAACTGTTCAGTACTGGGAGAAAAATACCGCTTTCCTGTTTTCTGAGATAGTTTCCAGTACAAACTCCTATGTGACTAAATCTTCATTTTCTGATTTTAATGGTAGATTTTTTTCTTATTGTTTCTCTTGTTTACTGCATTGTTATTTAATAGTGTTCTATCAAGTGGTAAATGTTCTAGGTTAGGACAGGCAGCAAAAGTCTTTTTGTTTGGCTTAGTGGAAATGAATTGCTTGCAATTGCTTGAGAACTTAGAAATTGTTGTGAACAGAAAAAAAACAGTTCAAGATTTTCTTGAGACATTTGCCAGAACAGACTGCTGTATTTTATTTTTTTTTCATGTCTGGAAATATAAGACTGTGTTGAGTGTTGTTATATCGAAGTTCAACATTTTGATCATTAGCAAAAACTTTAAAAGTAAAAGTATTTTCAGGATCTTCTTCACTTGTGAAGCATCCATATGGAGACTTCAACCCACACCCCAAACTCTAAATATACTAAGTCAGATGCCACACCAACTCAAGAGTAAAAAAATGTCTTCATTTAAACAACAGTTTTCATCTACTCTTAAGCTGTACAAATTTTAAGTTAGTACATTTTGACATTAGCAGTGTTAATGTGAAGGGGGTACAAATGACCTGAAAAGAGCAACAAAAATCTTACAACTACATAACAGCAAGAGACTTGATACATTACATATTGCAATTAGAACATGTACAGTACACACAGACCTGGAGGGAGATATGCAGCCTGATAGAACACATTGTACTTGATGGGCTTCAACGGCATCTTCTTTGTGAATATTTATATCTATACTATTTACCAAAATCTAGTTTAAAGATCCAAAATGCATATCAGAATTTCCAAGTAATACCTTTTTCCATTCTTCTTCTTTTTCTTTTGGCTGTTCCCGATAGGGGTCGCCACAGTGGAGCACCTGTTTCCATTTCTTCCTGTCCTCTGCAGCTTGCTCTGTCACACCAACCACCTGCATGTCCTCTCTCACCACATCCACAAACCTTATCTTAAGTATCCCTCATTTCCTCTTACCTGGCAGCTTCATCCTTAGCATCCTTTTCCCAATACACCCAGCATCCCTTCTCAGCACATGTCCAAACCAATGCAATCTCACCTCTCTGGCTTTGTCTCCAAACTGTCTAACCTGGGCTGACCCTCTAATATACTTATTCCTAATCCTGTCCATCCTCATCACACCTAGTGCAAATATTAACATCTTTAGTGCTGCCACTTCTAGCTTTGACTCCTGCCTTTTTGTCAGTGCCACCTTCTCCAACCCATATAACATAGCTGGTCTCACTACTCTGTTGTAGACTTTCCCTTTCACTCTTACTGATACCCGTCTTTCAGAAATCACTCCTGATACTCTTCTCCTACCACTCTATCCTGCCTGCACTCTCTTCATCACCTCTCTTTCACACTCATCATTACTCTGAACTGCAGATCCCAAGTATTTAAACTTGTCCACCTTCGCCAACTCTACTCTGCATCCTCACCATTCCTCTATCCTCCCTCTCATTTCACACATATATATTCTGTCTTAGTCCTGCTGACCTTCATTCCTCTCCTCTCTGGAGCATATTTCCATCTCTCCAGGGTCTCCTCAACCTGGTCCCTACCCTCACTACAGATCACACTGTCAGCTGCAAACATCATAGTCCATGGAGCCTCCTGTCTGATCTCGTCTGTCAACCTGTCCATCACCATTGCAAATAAGAAAGGGCTCAGAGCTGATCCTTGATGCAATCCCACCTCCACCTTAAATGCATCTGTCACTCTCACCACAGACCTCACCATTGTCACACTATCCTCATAAATATCCTGTACAACTCTTAAATACCTCTCTGTCACCTCTGACTTCCTCATACAATACCACAACTCCTCTCTAGGTACCATGTCATATGCTTTCTCTAAGTCCACAAAGATACAATGTAACTCCTTCTGGCCTTCTCTATACTTCTCCATCAACACTCTCAGAGCAAACATCGCATCTATAGTGCCCAGTATGAAACCATACTACTGATCACTAACCATCACCTCCCTTCTTAACCTAGCTTTCACTACTCTTTCCCATAACTTCATGCTATGACTGATCAATTTTATCCCTCTGTAGTTACTACAGCTCTGCACATCACCCTTATTCTTAAAAAATCGATACTAAAACACGTTTTCTCCACTCCTCAGGTATCCTCTCACCTTCCAAGATTTCATTAAACAATCTGGTTAAAAACTCCACTGCCATTTCTCCTAAGCACCTCCATGTTTCCACTGGTATGTCATCTGGACCAATAGCCTTTCCATTTTTCTATCCTTTTCATAGCTTCCTTACTTCCTACTTGCTAATTTGTTGCACTTCCTGATTTACTATCCCCACATCATCCAACCTTCTCTCTCTCTTATTCTCTTCATTCATCAACCCCTCAAAGTACTCTTTCCATCTGCTCAACACACTCTCCTTGCTTGTGAGTATGTTTCCCTCATTATCCTTTATCACCCTTACCTGCTGCACATCTTTACTAGCTTGGTCCATCTGTCTAACCAATCGGTACAGGTCCTTTTCTGCCTCCTTATTATCCAACCTTTCCTACAACTCTCCATATGCCTTACCCTTAGCCTTCTGCAAAAACATTCCCAAATCACAGTTCATGCGCATTAAACGCATTTGTTCTGATCAGCACACTTATAGACACTTCAGAGATGATTTAGTACACCGATTCCATGACCGTGGGTATAAACTGGATCAACTATTACATACCAAACACACAGTTGACCAGATGGAACGCACTGAATTGCTTCATTACAAAAACAGACGCAAATCACCTTCAGTAACACCTAGATTTATCACCACATATGGTCAGAATACCAACATATTGATGCAAATTGTTCAATGTAATTGGAACATATTAACATGTGAACCTAGACTTCAGGACAATCTTGGAGACAGATGTTAGTTTTTCTTTTGGAAAGGCAAAAATCTATCTGCCTTTTTTAATCACTTTAAACATCTTGAGAAGAAAGGTACCAAAAGTATCCAGACCACATTATCAGGGGATCCATTAATTGGATGCTTCCCTTGTGGACACTGTATCTATTGTAACATCATACTCAAAACCACCAGTTTCAGCAGTCAAAACACCCCTCAAGTATTCAATATAACATTTTTTGCTAACTGTTCCTCAGATTGGGTCATTTATTTGGCCAAATGCACATGTCCTGCATTCTATATTGGCCAAACCTCCAGACCCTTGAAGCTTCGAATCTCTGAACACTTTAGTGTTATCAGACACAAGAGAGACACCAATGCTTTATATAAACATTCTTTGGTACATCCAAAGGCTACTTTTAGTTTTACCATTATTGATAAAATTAGAAGATCCAGGCATAACAAATCATGTTGGCATAATTTATTAAATTCAATGGAGAAAAAATGGATTATTAAACTTGGTGGGCTCTTTAAGCCAGGTCTGAATGAGCATATGTAATTAAGCACATGACTCACTTGAGTATTTAAATACAGGTTCTTTTTTGTTGTTTTTTTAAGCACTAAAGAAGGCTTTGTTAAATATTTGCCGAAACCGGTCTGTTTTTCAAGAACCTCAATCAATAAATTTATTTTTAAGGTGCCTTGTATGCTGGTCCTATTTTCTTTTTGTTTGAATACTTTACCCTTAGCCTTCGCCACCTCTCTCTTTGCCATGCACCTCATCTCCTTATACTCCTGTCTACTTTCTTCATCTCTCTGACAATCCCACTTCATTCTTCACCAACCTCTTTCTCTGTATACTCTCCTGTACTGCCTCATTCCACCACCAGGTCTCCTTGTCCTCCTTCCTCTGTCCAGATGTCACACCAAGCACCTTTCTAGCTGTCTCACTTACCAGCTGTGCTGTAGTTACTCAGCTATTTGGTAACACTTCACTGCCACCCAGTGCCTGTGTTAACTCTTTCCTGAACTCCACCTCACAATCACCCTTTTTCAACTTCCACCATTTGATCCTTGGCACTGCCCTCACACTCCTCCTCCTCTTTTTGATCACCAACATCATCCTACAGCCCGCCATCCTATGCTGCCTAACTACAGTTTCAACTGTCACCACTTCACAGTCTCCAAGCTCCTTCAGACTGGCCCTCCTGCATAGAATATAATCCACCTCTGTGCATCTTCCTCCACTCTTGTATGTCACCCTATGCTCCTCCCTCTTCTTAAAATATGTATTCACCACAGCCATGTCCATCCTTTTCACAAAATCCACTACCATCTGACCTGCATTCCTCTCCTTAACACCATATGTACCCATCACTTCCTCATCCCTTCTGTTGCCTTCATCAAAATGCCCATTGAAATCCACTCCAATCACCACGTTCTCATCCCTTGGTACACTCAACACCACTTCATCCAACTCCCTCCAAAATTTTGCTTTCTCATCCATCACACTCCCAGCTTGCGGAGCATATGCACTAACAACATTCATCATTACACCATCAATTTCCAGCATCATAAACATCACTCTAGCCGACACTTCTTTTACCTCCAAAACACTCATGGCATACTGTTCCTTCAGGATAACCCCAACCCCATTTCTCCTCCCATCCACACCATGATAGGACAATTTGAACCCACCTCTGATACACCTGGCCTTACTCCCCTTCCATCTGGTCTCTTGCACACACAACATAACAGCCTTTCTTCTCTCTATTTGTACTTGATGGGCTTTAAAGGAATCTTCTTTGAGAATATTTATAGCTATACTATTTACCAAAAACTAGTTTAAAGATCCAAAATGCATATCAGAATTTCCAACTAATACCTTTTTCAATTGTTACTGTTAACAGTTGTCAATGTCTCACTAGTTGTAAATATGTAAATAAGCATCAGAAAATCAGAAGCCAAGTAAACAACTTGGGGCTAGAAATTGTACATACATTAATAAATAACAGTGTTATGACAGGCACCTTCTGTACACTGTCTATGTCCGTAGTGTATGGACAGCACCTGATTAAACTTCAAGATATAAAAAATTGAAATAAAAATGCAGAAATTATTGGGATTTTAAGCATCCAATCACTGACTGGGTAAAGTTCTTAGCATCAAAATAGATATGCCAAATATGATTCAACCAATTAATCAAGACAATTCTTAACATTCATTCATTCATTCTCTACTTCCCTGCTTTATTAATTTCAGGATCATATGGAAGATAGTGCCTTTCCAGGCACTCAGTAGACAACAGGCACAGAAACAAATCTCGGATGGGGTACCAGTTATTTGCAGGATACATACATACATACATACATACATACAGTTTCTCACTGCATCCATACCTACTTGCGATCTGAAGGACTGCGAGTTCACCTACTGCATGTCTTTCAGAAGTGGGAGAAGACTGGAGTGGCCAGTGAAAGTTTCTGTGGACACATAGAGGACATACAGACACCACACAGATACCACGGAGAACTACACTTGAGAATCACTGCTGTGAAGCAGGTGTACTGATAACTGTACCACTAAGCCATTTGAACAAACCAGTATGAAATCCAGCTAGAGTGGCAATATATTCCATATTGTACTGACATACCCGAAGATCATGTTGATCCCCACCCATGGTTATAATCTCTGCAATTAACACAGATCATGAAATCATCTTTATTTTAAAACTAAAAGTAAACTTCGTCATAATCCAAGTCATTCTTCCTAGACTTTGACAATGGAAATTATGATGTAATCAAGTATATAAATGTTTATTTAGGTAGATACTGCCCTTCAAGGTTACACTTCTGTTCAGGATGGTATTTGTGATTTGTGATTTTTATTAACTCATTAACTTCTACTTCTGTATGCACATATTGGCAAGACATAAATATATATGTAATTTCAACAACAACAAAAATCTTTAGTGGATTCACAAAATTAATAACATATGCAACATGAGAATATTGGTATTACTTGACTCAAAAATAATCCTAGGCATAAAAATTCTACACTAAGTTAATACAGAACTAAAGAAAGTATTTATCTTATCAAACCTTCCAACTCTAACTTTGAACTCAGCTTGATCTCAAAGGTTGACAATATTCTTTAATTATGTCACAAAACTGAAAGGGAAAACTGTTTAGGTTAACATGTTGACACAGCAGGGCACAGTGAACACATTACCAGAAACAATACAATAAGCTGCAATATACTATAGATATAGGGAATACTTCCCTTACAGAACTGCATACATGACAACTGCTTATACAAATAACATTTAAAACTCAAGGTACATGTAAAATAATTTCCATTAAAAATGAAAAAACTATGTAAATTCTTTTCAATGGTGTTAAACAAAATACTACTGTAGAGGCATATCACTGATGGATGCCATTAGGCTATACTGAAAACTCTTCATAAAGGCAAGGGGGAGGGGTATATATAGAAACTAAAAAAATAGACCCCCTTAACCTGACTGGTATTTGGTGTAAAGTCATGGAAATTATCTGAAAAAACACAAATGATTGCTTCTGTTAGACATGAGATAGTATATTCCTGGCATTCTTCAAAGGATTAAGAGCAATGCATGACCAAGGACAGAGTACATCTGTCTTACTTTGACCTTGCTAAGAGAAATAATTGTATGCATTAAATGTCAGGACATATGTTGTTCAAATGGTAAAAGATTGCTTAGGCTGGACAGAGCTAGTTCAGTTGGAAACTTACCTGTCTATTTCAACAGGAGGTTCCAGTGCCGTCTCACAAAGCCCTGTGTTTGACCTTGTCTATCTTTCTTAGATGTAAAAATGAAAACTTGGGCTGTATATGTCGATGGTTGCAAACTAGATATTATTATGTAACTAAAAGATGCTGAGGTTCCCCCAAATGGCCTAAAATGGTGCACGCTTGGCTTTGTATTAATGGCCTTGGCTTTAATGTTAGTATATCTATAAAAAAAGTATGTTATCATTACCAAACAAATGGTCAAATAGTCAGGAATGACACTGTCACTAAAGAACTAGAGTTAGTGGCAGACAACAATTTAAACTTTGTCCACTGACTGTCTACTAAAGAACTGAAGTACCAGATTCAGAAAGGCGTGTTTTGTAGCCCATTATATTATTTTCTGGCAAGTTGTTGAAAACTGTAGTCAAAAAATATTAGTCAGCATTTCAGTTTCAAATTTCATTTGCATTCTGAAAATGTATGCTAATGCAAAACCTGCTATTCTAGTAACTTTGTAAGAATATAAAACAGCAAGAGGTTCTCCCGTTCGATTCTCGCCTGGAGTGCGGGGAGTGCCTTCTGTGTGGAGTCTGCATGTCCTCCCTGCGGTTGGGTTGGTGTTAGAAAGATATGCGTAAATGGGCATGCCTTTGTTGAAGGTTAGTCATCAAGCTGGCACCTCGGCGTTCATGAAAATTGGGGGAGTGCAGCCAATCATTAGCGGACTGGAGTTCCGCTGTGGAGACTCCTAACCGGGAAAAGCCGAAAGACAACAGCATTTAAAATCTTTCCTGATTTTTTGTCTTTCCTTGTTACTTTTGGCTTTGTGCTAACTGGCTGAGCGATATGCTGTTGTGCCACAATAACTCTCTCTAAAGTCCTCTAGCAATCCTTGCCGACACTGCACCGCTATCCTATTACAATGGCTGCAGTGTGGGAACCAAGGGAAGCCAAAGTTGATGAAAAAGTCAGTCAGAAAGAAAAGCAGCACTCATGTCATCTGAGCTCATTTACTGAGAACCAATGTTAGTGCAGCAGTCAAGAGAGCACTGAGATCGAAACAGCATCAGGACCGTGCTGTGAGTCTGTGTCCTGCAGGAAATCAAAAGTTCTATTATGGCTGCTGTTATAACGAATGACTGATATCAGATCAATCAGATAACATTTTAATGTAGTGGGATCATGCTATAGAATAAAAGATTTGGCAGGACAACCAGATATGTGTCTGTAAAGTGAAGGTATGTATAAATTGATTGAGACTTTGATTTTTTTTTTCCTTTCAGATATTATTTTTTTTTTACTTATTCTACACATACAAGAACAGAGTATTTGGCAGCCCTTGTTTTCCAGGTATATTTCTAAGTAAACTGTTTGAAAATCTTTCTTTGCACCTGGGAATAGAGTGCCACACTGTAGACCCTGTATGGAAGGGGAGTTGGGATGATTTAGCAGTGTAGGTACGAGTTGCACATAACTAGAAATGGTGTTACAGGTATTAATGTGTTAACTATACTGCTGACCCCAAAAGAGGCTGAAAGGTAGGAGAATGTGTGACATACTGAATAAGCATGGAAAGACCTGAGGCCTATTTAGACAAAAGCAGATACAGGAATGATAAGAACAGCAGGAGGTGCAGCAGTCATTGCTAGAGAGGTCATGGTTATGGAAGTAGCAGCAGGGGACATGGCACTCTTTCTGGTGCTCACCATGATATATGTTGATGGCTGGGAGAAGCCCCACTACATTGAAACAGGAGGCTATCCAAAATGGAAATCATCAGGCAAAAGAAAGAGCTCATAACACCAGGTCTGAGCTTTGAAGGGTTATGTGATATAGCATCCCATAGACGTATGACCTGTGCTATCTAAATATACAGGTACTGCAAGATAAGGCATTCAGAACCTGTGGGAGCTCTTGTTATTCCAAAATGGGGGAGGTGGAAATGCCCCATCCCCACGTCTTTAAAACTGAATCTTTCTTGAAGACAAGAGAGAACCATAAAGAGCCACAATATGCACTTACGTACTTCTCGACTTCTGTGCTTAACAATTCTGGACAAAACTTAAAATAATAGGGTTTTTTGGTTAGGTCTGAAATTGTCTGCAGACTGATTGCTTAGTACTTACCTATGAAGCTATAATTGGGGGAGTGCAGCAAAAAAAGGCTCAAAGTCAAGGACAATTTTAAAATATTAGTCAAGTCACTTAAAAAGTTAATAGAACAGCAGGCTTTGTATCGACATGCACTTTCTGAACAATAAGAAGCAGGAAACTGTAATGTCTGGCATTACTGAGTGACTGTAATTCTAAGTGACGTACCAGAAAGCCAAACATTTTAATGAGGGCATACCAAAAATATCAGACAAATAATCAACATTCTGTGAATCTGGACTGCTGAGAGGTATGACTGAGACTTCAGGGTGTAAAATGTGAGAATCAGCTGGTAGCAGGTAAGAACTCAGAATTATTTATTTATTTATAAATAAATAAATAAATATTTCAGGGTGTAAAACGGGAGAATCAGCTGGTAAGAACTCAGAATAGATCATGGAATCTCTAGAAAGCTAAAAAATGAACACATTTGGGAAACGAGCTTGAGGTCTTGTTACGCCAAGCAGAAATGGTGCACGTTATCTGTTACATGACGTAGGAATCTTGAAAGGATTATGAGGACTATTTTATATGGTTACAATCCAGCTTTGAAAAGTTTTCATTGGCTGAACTAGAGAAAAGACTATACTGAAAATCATGGCAGTGCAGGTAGATGTCTGTTTTGTTGTATTGACCCGATAGTATTTGCTTTGTTATTTCTCCACTTGAGTAATAAGTAGTTGTATCCATCCATTCATCCATCCATCCATCCATCCAACCATCCAGCCATTTAACTATCTATGGGATCACTAAACGGCCCTCTGGTGGTTAAGTGGACAACTTTCTTGCCTTCTTAATTTGATCAACCAGAAAGATGTAATCTTTGGTGCAAGATTGCTATAGTAAATTAAATTTCCCCAGTATTTTGCAATCTCAGATTCTGTATATTTTAAGTATGCACCTGCAAAAAAAAAATTATTTTATTTGCATGATCTGACGTTATGTCTCATAGCATGATCTTTCTGTTATCTGTGTTTTTGTTTCTTTTTCTTTTTTATTTTATCGAGTTTTGATTGCTGATCTGAATTTCAGTAGATCTCTCTCTCTCTCTCTCTCTATATATATATATATATATATATATATTCACTTCATAACACTGAAAACTCAAAGCAATGAAAATGAGAAAACTTTGTAATATAGAAGACCAAAACACTGAAACTTCAAAACACTGAAACTCAAAACACTGAAAACATATATACATATACTGAGTTTAAACAGCATAAATCATAGCACTTTCCACCAAGTGTAAGCAGGGGGCCTGCTTACACTTGGTGGAAAGTTCAATGATTTATGTTGTTTAAACTCAGTATATGTATGCTATGTGTTTTCAGTGTTTTGAGTTTCAGTGTTTTGACTTTTCAAGATTTTGAAGTATCACTGGTTTGGTTTCAGTGTGTTGAGCTTTCAGTGTTATGAAGTGAATCCATATATATATATATATATATATATATATATATATATATATATATACATACACACATACTGTATGTGTATATATATATATATATATATATATATATATATATATATATATATATATATATATATATGGTTTCACTTCATATACCCGAAATGCTGAAATATCGAATTTCAGCATTTCGAGTCCATGAAGCCGAAACCATCACAACACCGAAACCCCACAAAGCCAAAATCACAAACCCAAACATACAGCATACACTACACCACACACAAACCACAACACCTATACCACAAAAAACATAAACACAACAAAATACCACACATACACATACCTACACTAAACAAAATTAGGGAGGCAAGCCCTCTTGCACCCCCCACCCCCTACTTATATATACTACCTCCGAGATCGCACAGGGGAAAAAAAAACTCACATACTCCCCAGGGAAAGGAAATATTCCCCTAATTGGCAATCATCTATCTCATATACCTGTCGACCAATTGTCTCTGTTGACCAAATGGTGCTTGTTTCCTGGGTTTCGGCATTTTCTTATCCCACTGCACCACCATACTAATTCATGCTAGCCCTAACCCTGTCCCTAACACTAACCCTGCACTTTAACTTAGAAAAACTCTTTTCCTAACAGTACCACTACACGACACGCAAACACACACACACACACACACACACACACACACACACACACACACACACACACACACACACACACACACACACACACAAGCACAACACTAAAGCTACCCTTTGTCTAACCCTTACTCTAACCCACAAACACTCCCACAAATACACTCTAACCCCTAACACCAACCCACTTACCTGTGTCCACAAAATGAACTTTAAACATTCTAAAAATAAAATGAAATGCTGACATTCTGATACTGCATTCCCCACTGTTGACATTCTGAACTGTTAATGTTATATGGCAACATGACAGTCAGTGGAGGGTCTTTATATAAAATATTAGTGGTAATGGAGTTTAGGAGTACAGAGCGCCTACCCTCTGCAAAGTACTTTAAAAAGATGTGTTCACTAGGAGGAAATGTAGATGTTAGCTTTTTTTTTTTTTGTACAGTGTGTCATGGGGATGTTAGCATAGCACGTGTGCTGTAAGTTAAAAGACGAATAGCAATGTAGCTGGAGTAATACCAGACAGTGATGCTGCTTTCTGTACAATACATTGTGTTTCAGTACAGCCTGCGTTCCTATACAGAAGAGTGACCGCAAAGATTATGCTGATGTAAGATGCAGTTTTCAAAGGTTGGTCCAGCCTAAAAAGACATTAATGAGCCCAAGCTGGTAAATTAGTAGCAAAATGAACTATTCTGTTGCAAGCTATCTCCATCTTCTAATTAGCTTATTTGTGACACTGCCTAGCACTAATCATACAAAACTGTAAAAATCTGTTCTGCCCAAGGCAAAGTAATCCACATTACAGCACTAAGATCCGTTTTTGTTTTTACTATTATTTAGTTGTTAGGTGTTCATGCTCCTTGTAATTAAGGTTGTGGTCTAATGTCTTTTCCAGATGTTTCATCTATTTGTTTCCTCAGTACATCCTAAGGATGATACCACACAAGTATGTGAAGGAGAGTTATTACTCTCAAAGATCTAGTTGAACTATTAACACTTTAACAGCTTAAAAAATATTTTATCTTGCAGTAATCTCTCCTGTGTCATTCTCTGACATATTTATTTTACTATCCGTTTCTTCCTCCTTGGGTATTGCCTCATATTTATTAGAACTTGTGGTTCTTCTAACACAGTGGGAGCACATCTTTTCTAAATGACAGCATCATTAATAAATAACTCTCTTTCCTAAATAGACTGTTAGTCCATTTAAACATTGCCTCAGATAATGTTAATGCACTAAACAGTATGGGGATATTGTATAGTTAAACTTTGGTAGTTAATGTAAATTCAAGTGACTAGGATTCAAAATTTGCATTGAATTTCCTCTCATTATGTTTGTGACTACAGGCATACAATTTTTATTTCATCAAATACGGAATAACAGCTTACTGAAAAAAGTACCTTGGTAGAAACAACTCTGACCCTTCTCTCTGAAACTGCATCAATTTATCCTGGAAGTAGCAGCAACATGTAAGTCAATCTTGTCATCCATCTGAGGACATTTTGCAGTATCAGTAACCTCACCCTTTGCATTCTGTTCATCACCATTTGCATATTGTCCTTCATCCCACCATCATGTATCTTTAAGCCCCCCATTAACACACACACACACACACACACACACACACACACACACACACACACACACACACACACACACACACACATATGCAAGCAAACAAATGACCTGGAGATATTCTTAATGATGATTTTTTCCCAAAGTCTTTATAATCTCCAGATTAGCCTTCATATTTTGTGAGGCACTTGGACTCCTATATGCATTACTTCTAATCTATTTAAATATTTTTTTTTAACTTCTCCAAGTCTTTTGGGTTTGTAATACCATGACAGGAATGGACCCCATTCCTAAGTCAAAGTATGGTTAAAGTTTATGAAATTAATATTGTTTCAGACTTTAATGTCAGGCAGAAATGCACCCACAATATGCCCAGTATTGACTCCTCCTGCAATTCATATGGCATTACATGATTGATTTTTCTTCTAAATGACTATAAAGTCTGTCGGCATCAATTCCAGTGTATAGTTTATATGTCGTCAGAAGGCAAGTTGTAGGTCTATATTTTTTAGGATAGCTTTTAAGTAGGACTATTGTTTTTCCGGTTGTTAACCAGGTTGGTGTCTGTTCGGGTTGCGCATATAAATAGTTCTTACTCATGGCTAAATCTTCATTTAAACATGTTAATACTTTTATCCAGAAGTGAGGAACTGCATCTGGGCCTTGGGTTTTCCAGTTAGGAACTTTTTAAACTTTGTTTCAATCTCTCTGGCCATTACTTCATTCCATTTCATATTCTGTACATTTGAACTTCTTATTCTTTCTTTTACTTCTTCTATCCATTCAGCATCTTTGTTATGTTCTACAGGATCTGCATAGATATTTCTCCAAATGTATTTATTTCTTTTTTTTGGTGGTGTTTCAATTCTTTTTTCCTTGTTTTCCAATTCTCTATAAAATTTTTTTTGGGGTCATCAATAAATTGTTTATTTTGTACTTTTCCTTTATATTTATCTGCGTATCTTCTAAGTTTTTCTCCCTGTGCTGATAGTTTTAGTTTATTATTTGCGATAGTGAATGATAGATCCTTATCTGTTATAATACTGTGCATTGCTTTTACCACATATATCTTTTTGAGTATTTTTGTTGATCTGTTCCCTCTACTATACTCTAACAGTTTCTTGTCTAATTGTTTATAGTTCTCTCTGACACTTCTATGATGGCATTTGGTTTCTCCCCTTACTTTCCCTTACTGTCCTGTGTTTTTGTGGTATGATTTTATCTGCTATTAATTTAGTTTCCCAGTAATATATCCAATTTAATTCTGTTATAGTGCATGAATATCTATGAACAGTTCTAATTACTGTGTTCATTTGTTTTATCAAACTTCTAACTTTTTGGGTTTTATTGACTTTCTGTAGTCTGTTCCTTTCATTGATCTTAATATGTCTGTCCATCTCTATTAAATCAAGCAACTCTTCTCTTAGATCTTGTTGTTCTAAACTAAGGGCACATTCTTTGTTCTCCATTTCCTGCGAGCATTCTATAGAAAGTTCCAGAGCATCTTCCTATGCCACATACTCTTCAGTTTCATCCTGTGTCATCCATTGCTCTTTCAGATGGGAACCCACTGGCCTATCCCTCCACAACATTGATTGTGTCAGAGTTGCCATAGTTTCCTGTTCCTTCCCTTGTTGTGCAACTCCAGCTGCAATTTTGGATTGGTTTCCTATGGAAGGCTGCAAAGTATCTTCATATGGCAACTGATAAAATGTTTCCTGCTCCACTGGTCTCTCTTTAATTTAAGGATCCATTGCTCTATCCTGCTATGATGTTATCACAGTTAGATTTTCTACACTAAATCCTTCACTTCACAGGTAATCCATAGCCTCACTTTCTATTTCGTTAATTTCTCCATTACTAATCCTCTTTTCTACTTTTCCTCTTTGTTTTCTTATTTTTTGTATGGTAAACTTGTCCATACTCAGATGCCTTTGCCTATATTTCTCTTCAAATATCTTTGTGGTGCTGCTCTTTTTGTATTGATAAGTTTTGCTTTGTCCTTTGCATAAATAATGCGCCATATTATTTGACCATCTGAAAGAGTTTTTCAGTATCCATGTAGATAATATTCTCATACGAGTGACTGCCTACAGCCCATTACATTTATTTACACCCCTATTTATCCTTGAAGAGTATAATGCTGTTTGCTGCTCTCTGCCATTGTGCAATCGTTCTCTCAGACACCACAGCAACCCTCCTAGCACCAACATTCCTGAGCTTATAAGGTCCCCTACTTGCAGAATATGGCAACTTTCTTCAGTGTTCTGACCAGGTTTTCCTTAATCAGTATAAATACCAGCTTACCTCTGAACAAGAAAATGGACCCAGGGCCATTGAGATTTACCTCCAATGGGATATTACACAAGTCTAAGTAGTCACTCTAACTAACCAGTGATTCTCATCATACAAATCTAACTATTCATTCTACCTCACCAACAATTATTATTGTACAAATCTAGCTAGTCATTCTACCTAACCAGCAGTTCTTAATGTACACATCTAACTAGTCACTCTACCTAACCAGTGATTCTTATTGTACAAGTCTAACTAGTTATTCTACTTAACCAACTGGGCTTATTGTACACATCTAACTAGTCACTCTACCTAACCAGTGATTCTTATTGTAAAAGTCTAACCAGTCATTTTACCTAACCAACAGTGCTTATTGTACACATATAACTAGTCACTCTACCTAACCAGTGATTCTTATTGTACAAGTCTAACTAGTCATTCTACCTAACCAACAGTGGTTATTGTACACATCCAGCTAGTCACTCTACTTAATCAGTGATTCTTATTGTACAAGTCTAACTAGTCATTCTACTTAACCAACAGTGCTTATTGTACACATCTAACTAGACACTCTACCTAACCAGTGATTCTTATTGTACAAGTTTAACCAGTCATTCTACCTACCCAGCAGTTCTTATTGTACACATCTAACTAGTCACTCTACCTAACCAGTGATTCTTATTGTGCAAGTCTAACTAATTATTCTACTTAACCAACAGTGGTTATTGTACACATCTAGCTAGTCACGCTACCTAACCAGTGATTCTTATTGTACAAGTCTAACTAGTTATTCTACTTAACCAACAGTAGTTATTGCACACAGCTAACTAGTCACTCTACCTAACCAGTGATTCTTTTTGTACAAGTCTAACTATTCATTCTACTTAACCAACAGTGCTTATTGTACACATCTAAGTAGTCATGCTACCTAACCAGTGATTCTTATTGTACAAGTATGACCAGTCATTCTACTTAACCAACAGTGCTTATTGTATACATCTAACTAGTCACTCTACCTAACCAGTGATTTGTATTGTACAAGTCTAACTAGTCATTCTACCTAACAAAAGATTATTATCTATTGTATAGATAGATCTTGTAGTGATTCTTACCTTGTTAAGAAAAAAAATGACATTGTTTAAAGAAACGGCTGTGAAATGTTTACCCATAGCATCAAATTTTGTCAGTTTCATGGCACACCTGCAATTTATTACTCATTCTGTGGGTAGAGAGTATGCCTGAATATATTCCATACTGCACCTGCTCATCCCAGGTATAAGACTGCATCACTCAACATCTAGATAATGTTTTTTTTTTTGGGGGGGGGTTGTATAGAACAGAATAAATCAGAAATATGCAGTATTTAGAGTTCTGTACAGTGACACTACTTGTTTGTGTGCTCAGCATGGCATTTTGACAACAGTACATAGCCATGGGTGAGAAACATCTGGCACTGGGCACTAAGCATACCAGAACAGTAGTGAGGTTGGAGTAGCTAGCTCTCTTTGTTGGCAGTAAGATATCTTTATACAATGTAATGAAATGATAGCTCTCACTTCTATTTCAAGGTTTGTTGGGGCTGACTGGAGTTGCTGACATCTAACACTGCTTTATTTACCACACTGAGGTAGTTGAGTAGGCTATGACCAAGGTGTACTTTAGTACTTTCTGTCAGAGACCATGTAACTTGAAAGCAGAATTAGGTATTTAAAACCACTGCACAGGGACTTCAGTCTGAATGGGTGGTGTGCTAATCAAGCTTTCTACCATGAGTGGAGCTTGCCTTACTACATCTTACCCATACATGCACCAAGCAACTTTAATTCCTTACCTCCAGTTGGATAGAGCGTTTGGTACTTGGTACGTGCACAACTTTCCAGGCATTCCTTCTCTGATGCAAACAGATTGCTGCTGTTTGAATTCCCTTTATAAACAAAAGGACTGCAGACTTCTGATGCTCTATCATAAGACCATTTCACTTCCTGCAGATGTCCAGTTCCAGAATCTTTAGCAACATCATCACACTGTGCTGGAAGACACAAAACAAAATTAATGAGTAGATCTATATGGCACTCCATTGTAAATATGTAATAAATGTAATATAAGTAAAACTTTTAAAGAGAGTGTTGAGGATATTAATTATTAAAGTATTGCCATTGCAGTAATGTCAGAAGCCTAAGTGTTTTTTTCTTCATCATTTTCATAGTTTCCTTGTTTTCCTCTCACACACACACACACACACACACACACACACACACACACACACACACACACACACACACACACACACACACACACAGATATTTGCAGATGTTCATACACTTGGACACATGTATTAGCAAACCTACATATTTTAACTATATTCATCTAGAAAAGCTATGTCTGGAATACTACTGACATATGTGAAGCAATAATTTTTGTGATTCTGGATGGGATTTATGAATAGGGAATGTATGCTGTGTAATGCCAGTAGTTTAGCAGAGAGCAGTGGATCAAATCTTGGGGTAGGATAGGTAAGATCAGTTTCAGGATAGCACGGCGAAGGATGGACAGTGTAGTACAAGGAACCGCTTACCATACACTAAACTCCTGAGATGTGATTCTAAAAAAGGAATCATTAGGATTGTTAATAACATAGTGTCAATATAGCTGAGGTGATTAAAGCTGAGTCTTGAGTAAGTAGCAGATGCACCATATGTTTCAGACATTAGAGGTGGGGCTGACTCCATTGCTGACATATGGTATGTTAAGTTTGGGTGTCTCTGATCATCACCAAGAAGGGCAGAGTTAGGAGGTTCTTCTCATCTGTTGTTGGAAGGGGTTACAGTGCTAGGCATTGCTACAGTCTCTGACATTGTATAAAGGGGTGTGATAAGGGCATGAGTATGATGTTATATGTATTAGGAACATAAGCAGTAACAATGAACTACTAACTGGTCAGTCTGAGGGCGACAAGTATCAGTAATAAGTAACAGGGCAGGAGATTAGGATATAAATTACTACAAAAGGAGGGAGGAAGTAGGTGTGTCTCTTATATGCTAAGGGAACGGAAGTGGGAGGGGAAGAAATCCAATCAATGATGGGATGCCAGGGGTTGTGATGGCTGCACTAAATGGCATGCTGCAACTGGAGGGTGTGAAGCATGTGAGCTTTGATCAATGCCCGGATCAGTGTGAGAGTTGGTGATGGTCTTAACATATGGATAGTGTATGGGTCAGCCAGGATATAGTCACTTATAGACTGAGGGGACTGTCACTCTTGGTAAATGCTCAAAGGAAAGTTGGCATTCTAGTTTCTTCTGGCACTGCCCTCCATCTAAACATCCTCCTACAGTGAAACGTTCTATGAATTATCTGTCTCTGCTCACCAAATATACTTAAGGGAACTTAGTGTCAAGAACAGAGCATGCCTACTCAACCTGGTGGACTTCTTTGAGAAGGTCCCCAAAGCAATGAATGAGGGCAAAATGGTTCACACTGCCTACCTTGACCTGGCCAAGGCTTTTGACACACTACCCCACTTGGGTTTTGTTGACAAACTCAAGAGGTTAGACACAAACCCGTATGTCACCCAATGGATAGACAACTGGCTCACAGACAGGACCCAGGAAGTTAGAACTGGGGAATCCACCTCTACAAAGATACCAGTCACAAGTGGAGTCCCTCAGGGATCAGTCCTTGGACCGCTCTGTTTTGGCTTTTACTTCTCTGAAGTCAAGGCCAATGTCAGTGGTCTCTGGCTGACTAAATTCACAGATGATTGCAAATTAAGAGATGTCATTGAATCCCACACTGACACAAATGTTTTCCAGGAGGGCCTGACAGACAAACAAAATGCCAAGAAATGCATAATAGTATCCTTTGGGAAGTCATCCACCCCTGGTAACTATCATATTGACAACACACCCCTTAGAGTTGACCCAGTAGTCAGGGACATAGGGACATGGATCTACCTGATAAGACCGACAAGCGAAAACATTGACAATGAGATCACCGACACCACAAAACCGAAAGTTAAAAAACACGAAAGTTCAGATGCTTGACAAACCACAATCCCAACAGTCAACAAAACAAAACAAATTTGCTTTTCCGAAAAACACACACAACACAAGCACACCAAAAACCTTACAAACCTACACTAAACCTTACATACACAACTATCTATGCACTAACCTTAACCCGCACCCTAACCCTAAGGTCCATCACTATCGCACAGTTACCTTACCTGCACCCTAACCCTAAAGTCCATCACTATTGCACACTTACCTTAACCGCACCCTAACCCTAAAGTCCGTCACTATCGCACACTTACCTTACCCGCACCCTAACCCTAAAGTCCGTCACCATCGCATACTTACACAGTCATGCTCGTTTCGCATGCCGGTGTTTTCAGCATCGGGATTTCAAACTGTCGATTATTTCTTTTGTCGGTTTTCCGATGTTGGTGATCTCGTTGTCAGTGTTTTCGCTTTTCGGTCTTATCAGGTAGATCCAGGGACACACATAGATAGTAATCTAGTCTTTGACGATCATGTGTCTACAGTAGTGAA
The DNA here is from genome assembly GCF_019279795.1 of Protopterus annectens. Taxonomy (NCBI): domain Eukaryota; kingdom Metazoa; phylum Chordata; order Ceratodontiformes; family Protopteridae; genus Protopterus; species Protopterus annectens. The sequence continues at coordinate 828,192,195 of NC_056726.1, forward strand.
GAAATCATTCTATGTTTCACAACTTAGAAACAAAGGTATAGCATCTAAGTCCAAGGAAGTCATTGTTCCACTGTATTCGGCATTCATCAGACCTATCATTCAGTACAATGTCCTTTGGTAAGTATCTAATCAGGCGTATCCAACAACTGGAACATCTACAGAGGTTCCTCACTACAAGAATACAGGGCTTAAGTAAAATGTCCTATGCAGACTGCCTCAAGGCTCTATCCCTGTATTCTGTCTCCTACAGGCTTTTGAGAGGAGATCTATGCCCGACATACAGGGCATTGTCAGACCCCACTCTGATGGACTTCCTGCATATCCACAAAACAAACAGCACCATAATTACCTGTTCTAAAGAGTTAAACATTAGCTGTGATATAAACAGGACCTTCAGGAGAGACTGGTATGTATCCCAGAGAATACCCCATCTATGGAACAGGCTCCCCATCCATGTGAAGCAGAGTTCCTCCCTAACCCAATTCAAGTGCAACTTAGACAATTGGATGGGGAACAAGAAATTCATCCCTGGTTTTGGCACCTATGTCTCTAATGGACACAGGCAGCTTGTAAATGTTTTATTTCCCAGGCCTCTGCTTATACTTATCAAGGGTGTCAGAACTTGTCAGAGATTTGGGATGAATGGCTAGGCTTAAAAAGGCCCTTGTGGTCATTAGCTTGGTAATCATCTATGAACCTAATGTACTACTCTTGTACTGGGAAGGAAGGGATTACCACATAGGTGGTAATCCATTAAGTAAGGAAGAAGTAATTAGGGATTTGGGGACCCAAGTAGATAGCAATCTGTCCTTTGACAATCACGTTGCCAAAGTGGTTAGAAAGACCTTCTATATAGCCCACCTTATCACGAAAGGTTCACATCTAGATCAAGAGAGGTCATTTTGCCCCTCTACTCATCACTCATCAGGCCCATAATTGAATACAATGCCCCATTTGGGATGTACCTTACCCGACACCTGGAGCAACTGGAAAGACCCCAAAAGTACCTCTCCAAGAGGATCAAGGGACTCAAACAGATGCCCTACGCAGTTAGGCTAAAGAAACTCCAGCTCTACTGAGTTGCTTACCGCCTACTCAGAGGCGATCTGTGCCTGATGTATAAAGCCATGTCCAAACCAGAATTAATGGACATGTTCCACCTCAGAAAATCCAAATCCCTTAGAACTACACGCTCCAGGGACTTAAACCTCAGCACAGAAATAAATAGGACATGCTAGAGGGACAGATTCATATCCCAGAGGCTCCCCTCACTCTGGAGCAAAATTCCAATTCATGTTAGGCAGAGCCCCTCAATGACCCTCTTCAAGAGAAATCTTGACGAGTGGATGGGAGATCGTAGGTTTACCCCTGGGATCTCTTCTGTGTCCCTACTAGACAGAGGAACAGTAAACTAACCTTAAAAGGGCTATCTTCTGTGACCTACTATACATAGGCACAGTCAACTAATCTAAAAGGGTGGCGAAAGCCAAACACACTCTGGCTAGGCTTAGAAATGCCCTACGGCAGATAGCTTAATATCAACCTATGAACCTATGAACCTATATATGGAGGAAGAAGAGTTCTATGGATACTATTTGTGTCAGCATGAAGCATACACCTTGTGCCAGTTATAAAGGATTCATGAATACCAGCTCCTATATGAAGACAACATTTTATAACCCGTTACACAATAGGATATTAATCTTTGAATCCTTTGTTAAGAACCAGCATGTACGATAATGATTATAATATTGCTACAACCCACATGACAATAACATAGGTAAATGTATAGCTGAGCATACCTTTGTTCCTAATGTTAACAGATAAACACATTCACATTTGGGATACATAAGCATCTTCATTCTGTGCCTCATGATGTCTGGAGTAGAGTTTTCATAATTTTTCATTCTTTCGTCTTAGTTCACTTACATTCACACTTTGATACTCCTCCAATATTAACTGGGAATTACTTGGTTAAACATAGAAAACATCATTAAAAATAGCAAAGTAGGACTATGCCAGGTTAATACAAGTAAACTGTGATGATTATGTTTAGCACTTGAGTCAAATATAACACCATAAATTCTTCCTAGTGTCAACACTATTGTGTATTCTATTTGCATGAGATGTCTCTGATCAATATTGCAGAACTGTGCAAGTAAGAAGGACAAAATATTTAACACCAGCATGAACCCCTACCCAAAATGTCACCAACAAATTGTAATCTATTATAGCAGTGACTACAAATGTTACACACGTGTCCATTAAAGTTACTGTAATAAAGTCCCACTTTCTACTTTCTCCTACCTAGCTATTTATGCAGTTAAACACTGTGGCACCTTGCAGTCTATTTGGAAAACTAACGGAGTAGAAATAACTACTGTCATAATAGCGTATGACATAATATAGATGAAAATGACCTAATTCTTGACTATCATCCAGGTGACCTGGGTTTAATTAACAGGTCTGATATCTGCTGTAGCTAGTATAGTAAAGATGATATGCCTATTCTGGGGAGGGGGGGGGCGAAGCAGATCACAGGTTGCCACAGTCTCTCAGAGGAGAGACAGCAAAAGTAAATGTGACCTAGGGCCGTGTATGTTCAGCTCATAACCTACCAGTGTATAGTGAACTTCATTTTGAGAGCACAGAAATATGCACTCGCACAGGGAAGGCATAGTGGTCTCAGCTGTAATGTGGGGTCACACACCCCCCCCCCCCGGGTGTCAGAGTTAAGGTAATACAGACAAAAACCCTGAATGTTGTTTGTATGACAGCTCCTGCAACTGACTTTCACAATTAAAAATAAATGGTCTGGCTAGAGTATGGAAGGTTTGTTGGTTGGCAAGGAGAAGGGAAGAAAAAAAGGCATAGACAAAAAAGTTCTCATTCTCTTATAGAATTCCATTTTAAATTAGATTACATGTTTTAAGTAATATGTAGTTAAAGCCAACAGCAGCAATCCTGCCAGGAGAAGACAGAGCCATCCATATTGTTTGTAGTCTCTAGCCTCATTAGGAGGCATAACAGCTCTTGGTGCAGTTTGAGTTGGCATTACCATCACTAAGGTTCTCTTAAGTGAAGGCAATGGGATTGACTCCAAGAAGGTAAACAGCAGATACTTAATAAAATCAGTCTGCAAAAGCTGGAAGAATGCTAGATTTAAAGCAATGCTTGTTTAATTTTTTCATCTAATTATGTTTGTCATGTTTGTGTTGATTTGCTGTGAATGTGCAAGCCAATACAATGATTAAACAAGGATTTAGGAACAAGGTTTAATAGTGTCCCCTTCAGAAAGTACCATCAGGCTGGTAAAATCAATAGTTTGCTAGTCAGGCTTGATTACTGAAGGATAAAAGTTTTAAATCTCAGCACTTAAGTAGTGTCAGTTAACTTACATTCTGAGAGGGCACGTGTCCTCAAGATCAAAATTACATTTCCAGTGATAAAGAATGATGTTGTACTTAATGCTGTTCTGACATTTCTTATCATGGGAGTTTTAGTGCTGTCCCTTAATCTTGAGAATGAATTAGTGGCAACAATAAAAAGGGGAAAACGGAAAAGTAGCACTTTCAGGTCATTGTGTAGCTGCCGCAATTCATTTCTTAAGTGAATGACCATCCTGTTGTCCTGGGTTTGAGACCCACATTTTCCACTTGCAATCTACATGAGAGTGAGCAAGACCCTAGACTGGACAGTGCTCCTGAGGGGCCCCTGAAAGGGGTCACTTCTGCCTAGTGGGCTCATCTAGTTAACAAATAAAATAAAGTATAGCAGTCTCTGTACCCTGTATATGTACAGCACCAGAAACTCTAATTCAGTAGTTGTGGGTTTTTCTTAGTCACCCGGCATATTAGTTTGTGTGCCCTGCTATATACAATATCAGGAATACTGATCTAGTGGGAGTGAACTTTTGAGACAGTAGAGCATACAGCCTGTGCACCCTAGCAAAGTGGTAGTGGACATTCCATGGGCTTATAGCACACCTATGAACCTAAGCAGCCTATTCACTTTGCATACAGACAACACCAGGAAATCTTAGTCAATCTGACTTTTTAAGGACTTACACTGTTGCAGCCTGTGTGCCTTGGATGTTGGTAGTCCTTGGAAGGATAGAGATACAAGACACAATATGGACAAAGGATATTGCATTTCAGAATGGCAGCCTTGCAGTTCATGGGGGATCTTATATTTGGCTCCTAGGAAAACAACAAAGTGCTAAGACATCTCATCTTCTTTTTGTCGATGATCTAAAACTGTATAGCTTATCAGATGAGAAACTGAAAGCACAACTTCAGGTTGTCAAAACTTTTTTTCAGATAACATAAGAATGTCATTTGGTCTTGATAAATGTGCAAAAGCAACCTTTAAAGCGGGAGAACTGCAGCACCAAGAAAACATCAGTTTGGGACAAGAATGTGATATAAAAGAACTTGAGCAGGAGGGAGTGTATAGATATTTGGGAACTGATGATGGATCAACAATATAACATGAACAAATGTATAAAAAAACTTAGTAAGGAATACTTTAAAAGACTGAATCCTGAAAACAGCGTTAACATCTAGGAACAAAATCCAAGCTGTAAACCAATTTGCTCTTCCTATCCTAACTTACAGTTTTAGAGTGACTGACCTCAAAATGTGTTGGATAGATAAGATAGGAAAACAAGAAGGATGCTTCATGCTCACCAAATGTTTTACAAAAATCAGTGCATACCAAGATTATATATTCCCCATTCCGAAGGATGGCTGGTCCTCCCTGAAATTGATTACATGTATAGATCTGCAATCATGGGACTCCACACATATCTGCTGACCTCCCAAGACCCAAACACAGTGAAAGTTTTAAAACATGAGGAGAATAAAACTAAGATGACTTCTCTACTTAATATAGCAGAAGAATATTGGCATCAAGCAGGAATGCAAATCAAACCATAAGTAGATAAAAATGAATGCACCAAAAAAAAAACAAAAGAAAGAATATAAGGTGAAGGACCAGATGAGAAGGCAAGAAATGTGGAAAATGCATAAATATAGATGCAAGTATAGAAAACTTCTGAAAAAACAACATGTTGATCAGGAACAAATGCAGAAATGGTTAAGGAGAGGTGAATTCAAACCAAGAGATGAAAGGTTAATATTGGCAGCCTAAGATAGTGGGCTACGTACACGTTGGTTTACAAAGTTCATTGAACATGTGGGAGAAACAGACAAATGTAGGTTTTGTAAAACAGAATTGGAAACAGTTGCACACCTCATTGCAGGTTGTGACACACTAATGTTAGAAGGACTGTATACTGAAAGGCATAATAATGAGGCAAGACTGTTGCACTGGGGATTGTGCAAACATTATGGTATTGAAGTGGCTGAAAAACACTGGAAGCATGAGCCACAAACCATCACAGAAAATGAAGTTTACATCACATGGGATCACCCATTACCAACAGTTCAAAAGATAGATGCTAGAAAACCAGATATAGTGGTCCAAGAAAAGAAGCCAAAAGTATCATTGATCATTGAAATCACCACACCCAGTGACTACAGTGTGCTGCATACAGAGAGACACAAAGTCATAAACTATCAGGATTTGCAAGCAGACTCTAGACCAATGTGGAAAAAGGATCTCCAGACAGTTCCAATAGTATTAGGAGCAACGGGTCTTATAAAAAAGACATTACTGGTCACATTGCGGGTGCTGAGAAGAGCATGTCTGGCTGACATCAAAGATTGAAACAATACTAATTTCATGAACTTTAATCATACTTTGACTTGGGAATGGGGTCTATTCCTGTCATGGTATTGGGAACTCAAAAGATTTGGAGAAATTAAAAAAGGGAGTGTATGTTTTTGTAAATTGTATAGAGGGGAGAAAAAGACAGAGTTTATGCTTTGGGACACACATGCAAACACAGATATATACTCAGCCATATAGGTATGTGTGTGTGTGTGTGTGTGTGTGTGTAGGAAATCTGTTTGGTAAGCAGTAGAGAGCCATGCTGCCTATGCAAAATATTTTTTGCATATGTTACCTTACCTATTTCTGTGTGCCTAGACACATGTGATTTTCATTGGGGCATCGGTATAAAGTATGATTCATTAACAACCATTTCCTTAAAGCTCATTAAATTACTCCCAGCCAAACTAATGAAACTTTCAGACTTATAGGTTTCTGTGGTTGACTTTGCCTGTTGTATAGGATATATTTTATTCCGCACTGGTGGTCCACTATCTATGAACCATGTGTAGTTTTTGCTATAGTTTTTTTCTACTCTTCATGTGAAATACTGTGTTATACAAATCCTGCCATGTACCTTCATGCTGTTAACCCAGTTTACAATCGGGAGATGTAATCACATTGTGCTTTTCTGTAATGAGGTACTCTCATCTGGTATCATCATTATCTACACCAATAAATAAATACAAACACAAACAAGTAGGCAAGCAAACATAAATACGTATAGTCCTTTGATTCGAGTCAGTGGTTAGACTGTGCCCCGCAGCACTTGGCATCAGTTAAAACTTTGATCTTCATGTGAAATATTAGACCTGGGGGTAGTCAAGTGGTACAACAGTTAACATTCTTGGCTCACAGAACTTGTCATTCATTTTGATTGTCAGCTGGAGTGTCCTCTGTGTACAGGCTGCATGTCATCCATATTCCCTGGGTTTTCACTGGCTAATCTTGTTTCCTGAAGACATCTTAAAGATGTACTGCAGGAGAATAGGTTTTCCTCTAAATTGTTCATTACCATGCTTGGTGTGTGTGTGTGTGTGTGTGTGTGTGTGTGTGTGTGTGTGTGTGTGTGTGTGTGTTTGTGTGTGTGTTTACCATGATCGAATCCACTTATGTGAAGTCTGAACCCCGAATGCTGAAAAAGTGAACATCGATATTCCGAACCATAAAATATCTCCCCCTTCTTGACCAATGTTAGCAACTGATTTTAGATGTTGAGCAGTTAAGCTAGAACTTCCAATGAGTGACCTCCCAAACCTCCTGTAACAGAGGCACATGGGATATATGCAAATGACCCTTATGAACATCAGGTGTTTCAGCTATATGGCGATTCTGATTGCCCATGACTTTTACATTTGAAGTCGTTTTAATGGACAATTTCAGGCCAAAAAGCCAAACCCCACTAGCTATGGATATGCATATTTCGGCCTAAAAGTCATGGGCAATCAGAATCGTCATATAGCTGAAACACCTGATGTTCATAAGGGTTATTTGCATATATCCCATGTGCCTCTGTTACAGGAGGTTTGGGAGGTCACTCACTGGAAGTTCTAGCTTGGCTGGAGTTTTTATTTATTTTTTTTTCTGACTGTTTTTTCAGTGTGACCTTCCAACTCTTTGTTTTAAGGTGTTGAGCAGTTGGAAATGTTGATGTTCAGGTTTCTTTTTCCAGCATTTGGATAATTCGGCATTACGGATTTCAAGTAATAAATTCAATGATGTGAATAAACGGTGACGTGCAGTTGACATTTTGATAGTAAACCATGTGTATGAATGTGTGCATATGAATGTGTGTGTGTGTGTGTGAATGTGTCACATGATGTCTATTCAAGAACAGCTTCACTGACTTGTGTCTATAGATGTCAAGGATAACTATCATCTCCCAAGCAGCCCTAAACCTGATTAAGTGTATTGCATGTCTGCAGTGACTCACTTTGTCAATAGTGGATTGCATGTCTGCAGTGACTCACTTTGTCAATAGTGTGTTTAAGACGATATTACTGAACAGGGTCTTCTTCTTCTTCTTTCGGCTTTTCCTGGTTAGGGGTCGCCACAGTGGAACACCTGTCCGCTCTTGATTGGCAGTGGAGTTTTACGGTGTTGAGTTGCCAGCCCGATGCCCAACCTTCCACAGAAGGCGCACACATGCACACACTCACACCTAGGGACAATTTAGAGTGTCCAGTCCACCAACAACATATCTTTGGGATGTGGGAGGAAACCGGTGTACCTGGAGGAAACCCATGTGACCACAGGGAGGACATTCAAACTCCGCATAGAAGGCACCCCAGCCGAGGATCGAAATGGAGAACCTCTTGCTGTGAGGTGACAATGCTAACTGCTGCACCACCATGGCGGCCGATATTACTGAACAGGGTAATGGGCTCAAATCCTGTTAGGGTTGAAATTTTGGCTGGTGATTGATGCAGAAGATTAGGGCTATGAGCTGTTAATGAGCTGCTTCCTGTGATACAGGGTTTGATTTCCTCAGCCTTCATTTGCCTGCTGTGTGACCTTGAACAAGTTACTTAACCACATAGTGCTGTAAGGCAATTGAGAATTTGAACTAGACTCCTTAATGGTCTCTTTAACTGCATGCCTAGTAACTACTTATGGATTACTGCAGAATGAATATTCTTTCCATTTTGTATGGATAATTTTTTTTGTCATAGCTGTTTTTTTCCCCTTTTTGGTATTACTAGGTTTATTATTTGTGCAGATCGAGTGGATCAAATTTTACTTATATAAACATAAATATATATATATATATATCTTGCCATATATCTATAGCTCTATATATATATATATATATATATATACATATATATATATATATGTATATATATATATATATATATATATATATATATATATATATATATAGCTATATCAATATATATACAGGTCCTAGTTGTTTTATTGACAGAACGGTTCATCGAACCATACTTTGTCGAAATCACTTTAGCGAAAGTGCATTTTGTCAAAAATGCACTTTCACTAAAGTAAACAAAAAAAATAAATAAAAAAAACATGCCGTTTGCATGTAGCATTCGTTGTACATCAACGTATACTGTTGATGTACAACTAAGGAAAGTTTTGTTGAGATCGGAGTATAGTGGGGAAAAGGGAATATTCCCTTTTCCCCACTCTAGTGCGATCTTGGAGTAAGAATATTAAAGTAAGGGGTGTATGGGGGGTCCAGGGGGGCTTGCCCCCCCGCATATTAGTGTTTACTGTGCTTTATTTTTTTTTAATGTTTATTTTTGTTTAACTTTTTCAGCGAAAGTACAGTTCAATGAACCATACTTTTGATTAAAGAACATAGATCTGTATATATGTATCTTTCCCACCTCTCATCCGAACCACTAATAGTCTCTCTGCCTTCAAATCCTTACTGCACTCATACCTTTCTTCACAGTGGGAATGTTCTTGTTCCCATCCTACATGGTTTCCCCTACCTCACTCTCCCTCCATAAGCTATTACTTTCTGTAAATAAACTCCTAGTGTGTCTGTAAGCAAAGAATAAAAAAAAAATTTTTTTTGCTTTTTTTTTGCTTCTAAAAATTTTTATCTTGTACTGTATCAGTTGTATCCTCTGTACTACTATTATGTATGTATTTTGCATTCTGTGTATTACTATTATGTATTTTTACTGTCTGTATTTACTTTGATTTTCTGTACTATTAGGTATGTATTTTGCATTCTGTCTATTACTATTATGTATTTTTACTGTCTGTATTCACTTTGATTTTTTGTACTATTCTGGAGCTTTTCTCCCCAGGACTTCCGGTTCGATCCTCGGCTGGGGTGCCTTTTGTGTGGAGTCTGCATGTCCTTCCTGTGATCGCGTGGGTTTCCTCCAGGTGCTCTGGTTTCCTCCCACATCCCAAAGACATGCTGCAGGTGGATTGGACACTCTAAATTGGCCCTAGGTGTGAGTGCGTGTGTGCCTTCTGTGGAAGGTTGGGTGCTGGGCTGGCAACTTGACACTGTAAAACTCCACTGCCAATCATGAGTGGACAGATGATCTGCTGTGGCGACCCCTAAATGGGAAAAAGCCGAAAGAAGAAGAAAAAAGAAGATATATATATGGATTTACTTAAATTAGTTGAACACTACTTTTGTTGACATGCATAATGTCGAATCAAATTGATTGATATTAAGCATGTCAGCACACTAGTATGCATGCACTGAGAATTAATCACTCCACCACACCCCCTGCTGATTATATATTCTAACTCCATGATCACACAGTCCTCAGGGAAAAGGTTATATTTCTCTTCTCAGGGATTATCAGTCTCGCATACCTGTCAACCATCTGTTTAGTCGACCAAACTGTGAAGTTTAAACAGATGTTGACCAAAGCATTGTTCAACAAATTTAGAGGGACTCATATATATATATATATATATATATATATACACACATATATATACATATATATATATATATATATATATATATATATATATATATATATATATATGTATGGCACAATGGTGCAGCAGTTTGCATTGTCACCTCACATCAAGAGGTTCTCCAGTTCAATTCTTGGCTGGGATACCTTCTGTGTGGAGTCTGCATGTCCTCCCTGCATTTGTGTAGGTTTTCTCTGGGTGCTCTGTCCACCCCCCCCCCCATGTTACAAAGACATGAGTCAGGAACATTTCTCCCCAGGCTTCTGCTGAAAATTGCTGCGACAACAAAACAAAACAATTTGTAAAACAAAAACCGACCAACTCTGTGAAAGGTCCACCGTTTATTGAACAAGAATTAAAAACAATTAAATATATTATTAATTTTGTACTAAGCGCTTTCACCCATTCTCAATACTGGGCATCATCAGAGTACACATCAATTTGAGAATATCTCTCTTAAATATGTAAAAGACACAATGCCATCACATTAAAAGCCAATAAAAATCATGAATCAATGATATATTCAAATATCTATTAAAATGTATACATATGCATTTAAAAACATAGAGTATATATATATATATATATATATATATATATATATATATATATATATACACACACACACAATGTAATAAATTATATATAAATTAATAAATAATTAAATTTTGTACATATAACCATCCATTAAAATATTCATTTAAATACACTGTCATTTGTGTTTTAGTATACTGGAGATAGAAATATGCTCATTGATGCCTGGTGAATTTAATTGCCAAATACATTCTTTGGCTTCCAATAAAGTATTTTCATCTCCTCCTCTGCTGAAAATTGGCTTGCTCCAAGTCGGACTTTCCCAGTAAACAAATGTTAAATATATATATGTGTGTGTGTGTGTGTGTGTGTGTGTCTACACGTCTAGGTGCATCACCTCAATTCTTCAGATTACAAAGGAAAGTGAAACAACACATACAAGTAGAGGAATAAACATAACTAACAAATACAGTACTACTCCCATTACACACAAGAAAGAGCACAGACATTTACCAACACTCATATATGAAAAGAATACCCTCCCCTGAGTTAAATTAACTAACTTCTTTATTTGAAGTAAAACAAAACATTACAGACTGAGATTTGTCTAATATTGAACCTGATTGAGTTAAATAATACGGACTATGGATATAATAAATATTGCACTTACTTGGAATATATGTAAGTATACATTGCACAAATAAATAAAATTGACTTATGTGGCCAGACCCCTGGGACTAGTGTCTGAGTACAGAAGTCTAATCACTGTAGGGTAGAAACTTGTTACTGAATCTTGTAGTCCTGCAGCAGATGCTGCGATATCTCCTGCCCAATGTTAGATGCTCAAACAGTGCATGCTCAGGATGTGTGTTGTCTTGCATTGTATTGGTGTCCTTTCAGACACTTTTTGCAGATTAAGGATGTTGTGTCAATGGAAGACTGGAACTTATTACCTTCTCTACAACCCTCTCCACTCTTTGTAGTGCCTTCCTTTCTGTAACTGTGCAGCTTCCAAACCACACTGTGAAGTTGCAGGTGAGGATGCTCTCTACTGCACCTCTATAGGAGAATGAGGAGGACACTTAGTTTTTTTCAGCCTTCTTAAAAAGTGGAGGCATTGGTGTGCTTTCTTGCCAGTTTTCTGGTGTTTCCCGACCATGAGAGAGCCTCTAATATGGGTACACCCAGGAATTTTGTACTCTTAACCCTATCCACACTCTCAGCATTGATCCTGAGAACTAGGTGGTTTGTTCTCCTTTTCCTGAAGTCAATGATAATCTTTTTGGTCTTGCTTACATTCAGGTCAAGGTTGTTCCTCTCGCACCAACTGATCAGAAATGCCATCTCCTCTCTGCATGCCCGTTCATCCTCCCTTGCGATGAACCCCGTGACTGTAGTGTCATCTGCAAACTTGATGATATAGTTGGACTTGTGCGTAGCATAGCAGTCTTGGGTCAGGATGGTGAATAACAGTGGGCTGAGAACACATCCCTGTGGACCCCCGGTGTTAATCGTGATGCGCTTTGATGTGTTCTTCCCTGAACACACCCTCTGTAGTCTCTCAATCAGGAAGTCTAGGATCCAGTTACAGAGATGTTTACTGATTCCTAAATGTGCCAGTTTTTCTATCAGCTGCATTGGTACCACCATATTAAACGCAGAGATGAAGTCTATGAAGAGCATCCTCACATAGTTGTCTTTGCCCTCTAAATGCTCAAGGAAGATGTGTAGTGCTGCTGATATAGCATCAGCCGTGGAGCAGCTAGCTCTGTACGCAAACTGCAGAGGGTCAAAATCAGGAGGTAGGCATGATGAAAGATGCTTTTTGATCAGCCACTCAAAACATTTCATAATAGTGTATGTCAGAGTGACTGGTCTGTAGTTGTTAGGGCTAGAGGGAGTGGTTGTCTTAGGTAGTGGGATAATGTTAGTTTCCTTATAGCATGATGGTACTTTTGCCATGGGGAGAGAGGTGCTAAATATTTCCTTGAGCACTGTGCATAGTTAATCAGCACAGGCTTTTAACACCTTGCCCAGTATGTTGTCTGGGACAGCAGCCTTCCTAGGGTTCACTCTCCTTAGCTCTCTTCTTACCTCCACCTCTTTGCTGAGGTTCAGTACTGCATCTTTCTCATCACTGGGTAGCTTTAGTCCCAACCTGTTGTTTCTTTCCTCAAACCTATCAAAGAAACGGTTCAAACTGTCCAGGAATTTGATGCTCTCCTCACATTGTGCTGACCTGATTTTGTAGTCAGTGATCTCCTGTATGCTTTGCTGTAGTCTCCTTGCATCCTTCATGTCTTCAAAGTGGCTCTGTACCTTTCTGCCATACTTTGCCCTTAGCCCTGTAAGTTGCGTTTCTCTCCTTCAGAAGCTCATATACCTTAGGGGTGAGCCATGGCTTCTGGTTAGCTCTAATAGTGATACTCTTAGTGTTTGTTACCCCATCAACATAGGTTGAAATGTATGCCATCACTACCTCAGTGTATTCATCAATGGTCAGATGCTGATTCACTGTGGCTGCCTCATTGAACATATCCCAGTTGTTTTTTTTCAAAGTAGTCTTGGAGGGCCTACATAGCCCTCTTGGGCTATACCCTGAATTTTTCTTTGTGAGTTTCTCTTTAACCAGTGCAAGTTTGTAAGCTGGCAATAGCAGGATAGTATAATGTTCAGAGCTTCCCATTTGTGGAAATTGCACTACCTTATAAGCTTTCTTTAAGTTTATGTACACCTTGTCCAGGATATTATCACCCCTTGTAGGAATGTCCACATACTGATGGTGGTGTGGAAGTACTTCTTTCAGATCTGTTTTATTAAAGTCACCAGCTTCCAGATGTACAAAGTCAGGATATTTGCTCTGCAGCTTACCCTCATGATTGTATAGTTTATTTAGAGCCTCACTGGTATCAGCACTAGGTGGGATATACACCACTGTTACACTAACCCCATTCATCTCCCTGGGCAAGAAAAATAGTCTACATTTAATGGACAGGAACGCTAAGTTCTCACAGCAGTGTGATAGTATGATTTCAGAGTTGCTGCATCATCTTTTGTTAACATCGATGCAGACTCCACCCCCTCTGGACTTTCCACACAATGTATGTTTTCTGTCTGCATGAAACAGCATAAAATTCTCTACATTTAGTACACTATCATTTATTTTGTCATGCAGCCACAGACCAGTAATCAAAAATAAACAAGTGTTTCATACCTTATTAAAGTTAAAGAGTTCCAGTCTGAAGTAGTCAATCTTGCTATCCAGTGATCACACATTAGTTAGCAGTATAGTTGGTAGTACAGGCATGTAGGGGTTTGCTTTTAATTTTACATCAATACCTGCTCTGCAACCTCTTTTGCTTATTCTCTGACACCTCTTTCTCTTTGTTCTTGTCCAGCATATTCCAGAAACCTGTTCTACCAGTTTCAGGTACTTCAGAGTGTGAAGAGTTAAAATACCCAGCTGTTGTAGCTCTGTGCAAGTCGTAGGTCCCAAATACTCTGCAGACTTCAAACAATTAATGTGATGTTCCCCACTTAAAACCCATGTCAGTAATTAAGGAGTCTCAATCCTCACCACTGACTCCAGTGTGGAAGCATCACGAGAAACACCAGAGCACAGAGCACACAAGAGTAAAATTCCACAATTTCCCTTAAGAGCACAACAGGAACATGCTCTATTTTCTGGGACTGGACTTTATACCTCTGTCCATCCCAAATGTAATCCCTTATCATACACTTTGGAGCAATGTGTTTCAGTCTAAGGCCTCTGACTCACTCACACTCAAAATAAATTGAAATCGCACACACTCTAAAACTTATGGGAAGCCTGATACAGATTTCCAGCTGTGTTCCCTGCCCAATACAAGTGGTAAATGCTGACATCAGAGTCAGACAGATCTACACACCCTTCAAAGAGTGATCAATTATTAAAAATTAAATATCAGAATAAATTATAGCTATGACCAGAAGCAGCCAGGCATTCAAGGTGACCTGAGGAGTATCAAACAAGTATAAACAATCTCTAATCACTAAAGAACACAGATTGTCCAGCCACAATGTAAAGTAATGAAAAACATTTACTAAGAAGTAAAATTATTACAAGAATGTAAATCAATAATTTTCAATAAACACCAGAATTCAGTCACCAGAAATGTAAAATTAAACTGTGGGATAGAAGTCCATATTCTTAGAAAAACTCTATCTAAATAACTAAATTTTCCTAATCTAATTAGGGAATACTGTCCCTAATATAACCTAAAACATAACAGTAAGGCAAAGGCAGGCTTACGGTTTTTGGTGTCCTTTTTTGGGTATCCACTGCACAGCACTGTAACTGACTGCAGCTCTTAACTAACTGTCCTTCAACTGAATTCACCAGTCTCTTTTATAGTCAAGGTTAACAGTCTCAACTGTCTTATTTTAAAAATAACAATCAGCTGTTTGAGAAAGTTCTTTTTCCTGTTGATTATCTGTAAAAAAAAATCACCTAGCAACCACAAAAATTCTAATGACATCACCTACTGATCAGCTGATTCTCCACAGACAGTTTGCAGAATCTCCCTCACAAACATGTACAATTATAAATGTATCACAACACTGACAGATTTTTTAAACATTTTGTATAAACAGGGAAATACTCAACATTTTAAAAACTTATTTACATTTTCACAATTAGACATGCCTGTATACAAATTAATCTGAGAATATACACAAATCTCCTGGCAGATATGCTAACACAGATTGCAGTGTTTTCATTTTCTTCATATATATATATATATATATATATATATATATATATATATATATATATATATATATATAGTGTCACAGCAAAATTTTGAAAAAGAGCAATGATGTGCGAAATATACAAGAATCTTACTTCTCCCTCAATTCTAAATTCAAGGCTGCACAAATAGAAAAAAAACAGATGATCAGTTTTCCCAGTAAAACCATGCATTTTACCTCTTCTGCAATTGTGTAGCATCAGAGTTGTAGTGTATTTCTCCTATATGTATAAGTGCATATGTGATGTCTTGCCAGAAATGCCTTTAATGAACAACTGATGATGTAGTGCTCCTATTGACAAACTGGTATCAGAGTTATTTATATACACACACACACACACACACACACACAAATACACGCACATATGCTGGTTCCAGAATATCCTACTGAGGGAGTACAAATTAATTTCACATAAACTGCACCCCTGTCAGTCAGGGACTGCACTTACATGCTTATAAAAACAGAGAGGGAGGGCGAGAGTTTCTTTCACATTACACTTTTATGTATTTATGCTTTTGAGAAGGTCCCACTTAGATGAAGCTGGGGGGTGGGAGGAAGGGGGAGATCCACAAATACAGATTTAGTGAAGAGTTCATGATGACAACATCTCAAGAGTAGGCATATAAACTGTAGCCCCTCGTTTAAAGAATACAAGCATGAAAAGTCCCACATCATAAAGGCAAAAACAGCCACAGACAATGAAACTATCCCTAACGGGACAGCCAGATACATCTACTGGAAATAAAACAGATCAACAATAATCACAGCTGGCATAATGTTTTACCACACAGATGCAAGGTATGGGGTTTGTTTCTCACCTTTGAGAGAAATTGGATAGGCTTAAAATGGCTCACACGGGCGACTAGCCTAGTATTTATCTATAATAATAATAATAATAATAATAATAATTATTTGTGCAGGATAGGCAAGCTTACATACCGACCCAATGTGACATACTCAGTTCTACTTGTTCTAATTCTGAGAATGCACAAACACAGAGAAAATGAAGCAAACAATGCATACAGCAGGTAGCAATCGGGACCGGCCTTTGGTCAACTGGAGCCGTAGGCAAAAGGTTTCCACAGTGCCCCCCAACACCATCCTGTGCCCCCATCTTGGTCTACCTACACTATCCAGATTACTGGAAAAGCTTACCGGCGGCTGCCTAGTTGGCCTATGCCTAAGGCCGGCTATGGTAGCAATCTAAATTACTTTTCAATTATCAGCACACTTGGTCACTAGCAGTGTAATGAATGATAGGCACCTTTGGTCAGTGGGACTTGGCCATCCCCAGGATAAGGTCCCCTGTTCTCGAGATACTTCTCATCATGTAGACCTTTGCCAAATTTGATGATCTGGAACTTTCCCTCCTCACCCCCACCTCCCCATGCTTGAACTAAATAGGACTTTTCCAGTCAACTAGCATAAATATACAAAAATATTATGAAACATCCCCCCTCCTTTTCCCTCATTCTATATAAATATATAGCTATATTTATCTGTATACACTGATGTTACATGGAGCACCAAATTTATGCTTCAACACTGTAAAGAAGACAACTTTATTTTATTTATTTATTTAGTTGACGTTTGTTAAGCTGGTAGGTAGGCTGGTCCGATGACCCTTTTCAACCATAACCTGGCCAAGCAGACATTACCAAATTACATGGATGAACAAGAGAATTACAGAAGTTCAGGAAATAAAATAGTATAAAAATATGGCATAATGTGACTAAATATCATCTGTGTCCAGCAGCACAGGGAGTGTAAACAGTACAGAAGTAACAAGGCATAAATTGGATATTTACAGGTGACTAAATGGTATGACAGTACAACAAGGAGAATGTATAACAACAAGTTCAGCAAACAATAACATGTAGTACTAATCTGCATAAAATGTCAGACATAATAATAAAGACATGATGACAGTGAATGAGAGAGAGAGAGAGTAAATATTTCTGTGGGTTGTTTTAGTAGGTTAATAGTGCTCCAGAATGAGAAAAAAAGTTTACCAAATGTTTTTGACTTGTATCCCTGAAATAATTAAATTTGCTTTACTCAATGAAATGTGTAAGGAGGGATTTTCTGAAAAAAAAAAATCAAAATTATCAGATTGGTTAATGGCAACTGATAGAGGGTTCCAACAGCCTGGGGCTAGCTTGAAGAAGGATCTTTTGCAGCAGGCAAGAGTAAATGGAAGCTGGGATTATACAAGAGAGTTAGAATCATAAAGGGATTAGCTGGGTTTTAATTCACAGTTTATTCAGGAGGGAAGGACAGTACCTTAGGTTCAGAAGTTTGAAGGTGAGTGTATTAAGGAGAATACTAGCTCTGTCATTCAGTGGTACCCATTCTCCTTTGCTAAGGGTAAGGCACTGATATTCAAATTCACTCAACAAGTGGATGAATCTTAGTATATGATTGTTGGCTTGTTGGAGTAGAGTGCAGTGGAATTTTGTGAGGATCCAAGGGCAATGACAGGTATACAGTATTCAAGCCTGAGGAGTAGGACATTAATGACAATGATTTACTGGGCATAGATGACAAATTTTATAGGAAAAATTTAGATGAGCTACTATTTTGTGAATTTTGGATTTCAACATGTTTATGGAATGTGAGATGCAGCTGGAGTAGGAGCCTTAGATGCCATTGTTGTAGGACATGTGGGAGTGGGGATTCTGATTGTAATGTTCAGCAGCTTACAAACACATTTGTCATTCACTGAAGACTTGGTCAGAGTTTTGGTTGCAGATGAAGTTGTCCATTTGGAACCTGCCTCCTCTAATCATAAAGACCATAAAACATTGCCCCATGACAGCCTAAGGTATGCCCAACAATACTTTGGCCAGTTCTATTATTATTGGCCTGGTGCCACTGTCTCCACCATCTGCTCCTCTATATCACCACAATCATCCTCCCCTAAAACCATCCACCTAGCTACAATCAATATCTAAAGTATTTGTAATAAAATACCCAACTTACATGCCTGGCTGTCACATAAACATCCCAGCATATTATCTGTCTCAGAAACTGGGCTCAAACCTCATAGCAGAGATACTGAAATTCCTCCCCCTGACTACCAAATCCTATGGAATGAAAGATCTAACAAGAAAGGAGGAGGGGTATCCATAATTTACTCCTCTTCCCTAACAGTCATTCCATACACTAACCCCATTCTATTTTCTCTCCTGGTGAACAATCTATAGCCTTCCTAAAAATCAACAAACATAAATCTTTATGTATAGCTGTCATCTACACCCCCCACGGTGATAACATCCCCATCCTTAAAGACATTCTCTCATGGTTCTCTTCCAACATCAAAAAGGAAACATTCATCCTTGGCAATGTAAACATCAACTGGACCACCATCTTTTCATAATTTCTGAGCCAAACAATTAATCTCTTTAACTTCTCCCAGCTAATAAACTACCCTACCAGACCCAGTAAATATGGCTCCTCTGGCACTACACTGGACTGGATCTTAGCAACTCATCCCAACATAATCTCAAACAGCGGAATTATACCTGATCCCCTTAGCAACCACCTACCAGCCTATGTTCTCTGGTGTGCTTCTTCTGTCCAAATACAACATAAATACATTTAAACTCATAATCTCACCAACTTCAATCCATAGATGTTTTCCGACTGTCTGCAAAAAATGAATTGGGCCCCCTGAAAGACTCCATCTCTGGATAAGGCAACTAATTACTTCAACAAAACCTTCCTACACTTACTAAACAGCCTAGCCCCTGTTAGATCAGAAGGAATAAAAGCCAAAGCTGTTCCCTGGTTATCTAAAGAAACCAGAAAACTAATGCACCTCAGAGACAAATGTTGGAAGCAATACCAAAATAAAATAAGTTAACAAACTCTCTAATCAAATTCAAACAACTCTGCAACTCACTGAAGTAACTACTAACTAAAGACCATAAGACTTACTACTCCAAACTCCAATCAGAACATAATTCTAACCCCAAAAAGCTCTGGAATTGCATTTCCTCCCTTTCAAACCATAAAATAATGAGTAAAAAGGTCAGACATAAAAAAACAATCGGTTAAAAAAACAAAAATAAAAATCTAGTATAATGACACTTTCCACTGTGAAACACCTTAAACCTCTTGAGACAACATGGGATATATACAAATTATCCTTTAAGGATATCAGGTGCGTCACCTACATGACAATTCTGAATACACATGATATTTTTTTAAATCTATTTACAGACAACTTCATGCCAAAAATGAAAACTATTCCATCTATAGGCATGCATGCTTCTGCCTTGTTAAAGAATAACATAAAAAGAATGCATGACTTTTGGCAACACAGGGTTGTCATACCCAACTGATATCCGTAAACATTAGGGTGTCTACAAAATATCCTAACTAACAAACTAAAACAATGAGTAAAAAGGTCACACAGAAAAAACAATTGGTTAAAAAACACAAAAAGAAAAATCTAGCAAAGGTAGACTTTCCACTGTATGATACCTTAAACCTCTTGTATCAGAGGCAACATGGGATATATGCAAATTACCTTTAAGGATATCAGGTTTTT
Source organism: Protopterus annectens (assembly GCF_019279795.1). Lineage (NCBI taxonomy): Eukaryota > Metazoa > Chordata > Ceratodontiformes > Protopteridae > Protopterus > Protopterus annectens. The sequence goes on from NC_056726.1 coordinate 828,212,224, forward strand.
CAGCTAAATGAAAAGAAAAACACTCAATCAGTCCTGGATAAAGTGCCTTTCAGAATAAACATAGAAAAATCCAAAAACAGCTGAAAAAGGCAACACCAAAGCAGGCAATCCTTTAAAACGAACTTTTAATCCAATTGATTATAAAGACAGTGAGCGCTTTCACGTTATCACAATGTTTCATCAGACTTTAAGTAAAAACCATTAACTGCCAACCATAAATAGTACATTCAAACCCTTATGGCCTATGGTTCAACAGAAACAATTATGACATCATGTTGAAATTTAAAATTTAAAAAGACATGCTTTATAAACAACAGTCTCCGAAATATATACACAAATAAAGCATGCATCATAAGAAACACTTGTAAATATTAATTTAATACATATATTCATAAATATCACAAAAAATACACACATTTTTATATTTAAATAAAATCAAAGAATGTATGTAGTGTAGTTCATTCTAACAACTAACTAAAAACAGTATATACGTATATTTATGTCTAAAAATCATTCACATAAAGCTGTGAAAATTAAAATTCTATTTAAAGTGACTAATGTGCATGTGGTCTGGCTGATAAAAAAGGTTTTAATGTCATCCTATCATTCAGTCCACTCATTTTATGTGCTTGCAAGCATATTGTCATAGGTGACTCCATAGTCAGACACACTGACGTCCCACTCACCAGGCTGAACAAGGAGAGGGTCACAGTAAGCTGCCTATCGGGCGCTAGAATCCGCCACATAACACAAGCACTCAGGTCACTCCACAGTAAGTACAAATATGACACAGTCATTGTCCATGCTGGTGTGAACGACCTGAGACATACCTCCCTGGACTACATGAAAAGAGACATAGAGGAGCTCTCTGATTATGTAGCCCAGGCAGGTATGACCCTGACCCTGAGCAGCATCCTTCCTTCACCAAGAATGATGCCACAACATAGAGACAAGATGATCAGCTTTAACAATTGGCTTAATTTCTGGTGTCATTCAAAGGGGATCCAGTGTCTGTCTGCCTGGGATGACATGCTTGACAAGCCACGCTGCTCAAGGGACGGCTTGCACCTGTCACCCTGGGATTCCGGATATTGGCTAAGGCTCTTGCCACCCCATAGTGCCTTTTTAGGCAAGGCTCAAATTCTAAACCTACCACCCTAGAAAACAAAAATGGGAAGAAACTAAGGGTAATGCTGCTCAATGCCAGAAGTCTAAATCTCAAAATGCACGCACTCGAGGCCCTTCTCAGTATGGAGAACATCGATGTCTGTGCTGTGACTGAAACCTGGTTCAAGGCTCCTGAGAGCACCCCGGCACTATCAGGTTTTACCTCATATCATGCGTTCCGGCCCCAAAACCTGGACCACACCACAAAAGGAGGGGGTGTATCCATATTCATCAAGGATACCCACACCTCCAAGTTGGTGGCAACGCACGAAGCATCGGAAACCATCCAGGTGCAATTAACCATAGGCAAAACTGCTCTACAATTTGTAGCATGCTAAAGGCCACCCTATCAAACTCAGGAACCCCACACAGCCTTCCTGAAGACACTGGAGGGTATAAATGTATCTCCAAACACCGTTATATTGGGTGACTTCCAACTACCCGAATATAGACTGGGAACATTACTCAAGCCCAAACTTTCTAGCCCAAAGGTTCCTGGAGTTCATAAATTCAAATGCCATGGAACAACTAGTCACCGTTCCCACAAGAGGAGAAAATATACTAGATCTCATCATCACAAACATGGGGACAAAATGCTCCACACCGGAAGTATATCCCTCATTGGTGAGATCAGATCATAAACTAATCTCACTGGATATCCACATCCTGCCCCCACCCCAAACAAAAAAGACCACAGTGAAGAACTTCTCTAAAGCAAACTTCACACTACTCAAGACTGGTGTGGTATCCTTCAAGGCCCCTGAGCCAGTGGAAACCACAACCCAAGCTGCGGAAGCCCTTACAAATGCCTTCTATGAACACCTCCAGGACTGCATGGATCAGGCAATCCCTAATAAAACCAAGACTCTTTCCACCAAGGGCAAACATCCAGTCTGGTGGACCCCAGCCATAAACAAACTTTACAATAAGAGGAGAAAGCTGTTTCATGATAGAGCAAAATCCATAAAAGAGAAGACACCTTTGATCATTATTAGTAAAAAAATACGAGCTCTCATAAAATCATCCAAGGCCAACTTTGAGAGAAAAATTGCCATAGATTCAAAAGACAATCATAAGGCCTTCTTCAGCTATGTTAGAAACCTGGGTGGAAACTCCCAGATATGCTCAGAATTAGTCCAAAATGATACAAAAATCACTGAACCCACAGACATTGCCAACATACTGGCAGACAGGTTCAGTGCAAACTTCACCCCCCTCTCCCCCCCAAAAGGAGAGATAACTGTCCCAGCGGAGTGCAGCCTCCCAGACATCTCCAATGCGCAGGTGAAAGCTGCTCTCTCTAAAGCTAAAAACACAGCATCAATGGGACCGGATGGTGTCCCCGGCTGTGTGCTACACGGACTCAATGAGGAACTAAACCCGCACATAAGGCAGCTGTTTAATCTTAGCCTTACCACAGGATACGTGCCCAAGGAGTGGCGTACGGCAACTGTGATCCCACTCCACAAAGGCGGTGCCTCTACGGACCCTGGGAATTACTGCCCCATAAGCTTAACAAGCATGGTCTGCAAAGCTATGGAGAGGATCATAATGGAACTCATAAACAAAGACATAGGGGATTTGCAGACATTGGACCCCACCCAGTTTGGCTTTGTCAAGGGCAGATCATGCCTTTTGAACTTGGTCGACTTCTTCGAAACAGTCACCAAGGCCATTGATGAGGGAAAGGCCTACCTTGACCTTGCAAAAGCTTTCGACACAATACCCCACTCGGGTATTATAGAGAAACTTACCAGCTTAAATGTAAACCCATATGTCACAAGATGGGTTGCAAACTGGCTAAAGGACAGAACCCACAGGGTTAGAGTAGCTGGCGCCATGTCATACTCCAAGCCGGTCACAAGTGGTGTCCCACAGGGCTCAGTCCTTGGCCCCCTGTTGTTCGGCATCTACTTCTCAGAAGTACAGGCTAACATAGGAGGACTATGGCTGGCAAAGTTTGCAGATGACTGCAAACCTGGAGCCATAGTGGAAAGTACATCGGACACAGATATCCTTCAGAGGGGTCTCACGGAAACTGATAGCTGGTGCCAGAGCCATGGCCTGAAGTTAAATGCCAAAAACTGTATAGTAAAAATGTATAGTCATACCCTTCTGGAAAAACAAGGTAACCCCAAGCTACCATATAGGTGGCAATCCACTAAGCACAGAAGAGGTTATCAGGGACCTGGGGACCCAGGTTGACAGTGGCCTTTCTTTTGACACTCACATTGCTAAAGTGGTTAGAAAAACCTTCTACAGTGCCCACCTGATCATGAAGGGATTCACATCCAGATCAAGTGAGGTTATTGTTCCCCTGTACTCTTCACTTATCAGACCAATGATCGAGTACAATGCCCCATTCGGGATGTATCTCACCCGACACCTGCAGCAATTGGAGAGACCCCAAAAGTTCCTCACCAAAAGGATAAAGGGACTCCAAAATCTGTCATATGCTGCCAGACTGAAGAAACTCCAGCTCTATTCAGTCGCATACCGTCTGCTCAGAGGTGACCTGTGCCTGACATACAAGGCCATGTCCAACCCGGAATTAATGGGCATGCTCCACCTCAAAAAATCCAAATCTACCAGATCCACTAGAGCAAGTGACTTAAACCTTAGCACGGATATAAATAGGACATGCTGGAGGGATAGATTTGTCACCCAGAGACTCCCTATGTTGTGGAATAAAATCCCGTTCCATGTGAGGCAGAGCACCTCGCTGGCTCTGTTCAAGAGAAATCTTGACCGGTGGATGGGAGATCGTAGGTTTACCCCGGGAATCATCTCTGTGTCACTGCTGGACAGAGGCACAACAAACTAATGGGCACAGTATTTTTTAACATAAGGGGTGGTGTAAGCCACAAAAACTCTGGGCTAGGCTTATAAATGCCTTAGGGAAGATAGCCTAGTATAAACCTATGAACCTATGAACCTATTATCCATCTACTTTCTCTACCCTGTGTGTAAGTCTTAACATTCCCTAATCTGCCTGATTTCCTAATCAATTCTAATGCTCTAAACTTAAATTTATGTGTCATACCATAGGTTAGCACATGTTTAGCTAATGCGTTCTTATCATCTTCTTTGTTTATAGCATAAATATGCTCTCTTACTCTTTCTCTGACGGTCCTATTGGTTTTACCTACATAGAAGGACTTGCATACCTGGCACTGTGCCAGGTACACCAAGTCCCTCGTTTTACAATCCGCGTATTGTTTAAGCACATAATCCTGTCTCATATCAGGGTGAACAAATGTATTATCACCTGCCATGTATGGGCACTGGTTACAGCCCCTACAAGCAAATGTCCCCTTTCTGTCTGAATATCTTATAGTATGAATCTTTTCTTGCTCATAACAAAGTAATCACTTAAGTGATTTTGTATTTCTATACATGTATCTTGGCCTATTACCTACTATCGTAGTAATATCATCTACATTTAATAATCTCCAATTTATCTCTATTAATTCTCTTACCTTATTATTCCTATTAGTAAACGGAATAATAATTTTAAGCCCCTCATTTCCTCTTGTATTCAAACATTCTTCATCAACCCTGTCAATATTTGTATTCCTTTGGAAGTATAGTCTTCCTTTTCTACTCCTACGTGACCTACTATTATACATAGATCACTCTATCTCACCGTCTTTATAACCTCGTTGTTTTAAGTTATCTGCCAATGTCCTACATGCTTCTCTGTAAGATTCATCATGACTAGTAAGTCTTAATACCCTTAGTATCTGACTCTTCATTATATTAGGATATATGTGAGTTGGATGCATGCTGCTCCGATGTAACAAGCTGTTTTTCCAACATTGTTTCCTAAACATATTAGTGTTTAATCCATCTTCCTCCTTGCTCAATTGGACATCTAAAAATTGTAATCTCTTCTGGGAACTAACACTTTCAAAAGACAGAAAATCTATTGTCCCATTCAGATATTCTACAAATTCTTCCAATCATTCACTAGTGCCCTTCCATGCAAGAAAGACATCATCTACAAAACATTTGTAGTAACCAATGCACTCCCCATAATCTCCACTGTTCAATACATATGTCTTCTCCCAATATGCCAACACTAGGTTGGCATATGAGTTCACACACGGGGTGCCCATTGCCATTCCCTTGGTTTGTAGAAAATATTCCTCTTCATATATAAAGACATTATTATTCAATACAATAGGTTCATAGGTTCATAGGTTAGTACTAAGCTAACTGCCCTTGCGAGCCATTTTAAGCCTAGCCTATTATCCCTTCTGAGACTCAAACCCTGCACCTTGTGTTTGTAAGGCAAACACCTTAACCATTAGTCCACCCTCCCACAATGTCCAACAATGACATGTATCTCATAATGAAATCCCTTGGCACTCCTTCAATTAATAAGAGTCTAACATACTCTCATTTATACCGTCTAAAAACTCTGACATAATGGATGTGATTATAGACATTAAAATGTTCACTAGAAATGTGGCGCTGAAAATGATGTTTGGGGATAATATGAATAATGGTTATAAAGTGTTTAAAAAACCTTCTACATTTATACCTCAGATGCATCCACTTTTAGATGCATTTGAAAGAGCTTGTGAAAGTGATTTATTACAACTGTCAATGTCACACACCAGACCTGACTTTTTTAATTTAACTAGTAAAGAGTCTGAAGCTTTGAATAGACTGCAGAACAATGCTGAGATAGTAATTAGATAGGCAGACAAAGGTGGATCTGTGGTGTTGTTGGATAGAGATTTCTATAAGAGGAAAATGGAGCAACTATTGGTTGACAACAACACATATAAGTTATTAAGTAAGGTGCAACTAGACAAGATCATAAAAAGTGTTTATAGTGAATTTTTATAACCTTCTTTTATGTAAAGTAATAGACATAGATCTGTATAGATACTTTTTGGTTAAGAAACCGATCATCCCCACTTTTAGGGGACTGCTGAAGGTCCATAAAAGTTTGATGGACCCCAATATGAGACCTATAGTCTCGGGGAGGGGATGGCTTACAGAAACTCTCTCCATTTATTTGAAAAAATAACTTAGACCTTTGGTAGATGGTGTATCCACTATAGTTAGAGATACACAACAGTTCTTAGAGACCTATGCTGGGTATGTTTTTTCTGATGCAGACAATGGTAATGAACTTTTGGTTTCACTTGATGTTATTTCTTTGTTTACATCCATACCAAACAATAGAGGAATGGAGTATGTTAGGCTCTTATTAATTGAAGAAGGAGTGCCAAGGGATCTCATTATGAGATACATGTCATTACTGGACATTGTATTGAATAATAATGTCTTTATATATGAAGAAGAATATTTTCTACAAACCAAGGGGGTGGCAATGGGCACCCCATGTGTGAACTCATATACCAACCTAGTGTTGGCATATTGGGAGAAGACATATGTATTGAACAGTGGAGATTATGGGGAGTACATTAGTTACTACAAACGTTTTGTAGATGATGTTTTTCTTGCATGGAAGGTCACTAGTGAACAATTGGAAGAATTTGAATGGGACAACAGATTTTCTGTCTTTTGAATGTGTTAGTTCCCAGAACAGATTACAATTTTTAGATGTGCATTTGAGCAAGGAGGAAGATGGATTACACACAAATATGTTTAGGAAACAATTTTGGAAAAACAGCTTGTTATATCGGGGCAGCATGCATCCAACTCACATTTATCCTAATATAATGAAGAGTCAGATACTAAGGGTATCAAGATTTACTAGTCATGATGAATGTTATAGAGAAGCATGTAAGACATTGGCAGATAACTTTAAATAACGAGGTTATAAAGACGGTGAGATAGAGAGATCTATGTATAATAATAGGTCACATAGGAATAGAAAAGGAAGACCATACTTCCAAAGGAATACAAATATTGACAGGGTTGATGAAGAAGGTTTGAATGCAAGAGGAAATGAGGGGCTTAAAGTGATTATTCCATTTACTAATAGGAATAATAAGGTAAGAGAAGTAATAGAGAGAAATTGGAGATTATTGAATGTAGATGATGATATCACTACGATAGTAGGTAATAGGCCAAGATACACGTATAGAAATACAAAATCACTTAAGTGATTACTTTGTTATGAGCAAGAAAAGATTCATACTATAAGATACTCAGACAGACAGGGGACCTTTGCTTGTAGGGGCTGTAACCAGTGCCCATACATGGCAGGTGATAATACATTTGTTCACCCTGATACGAGACAGGATTATGTGTTTAAACAATACGTGGATTGCAAGACGAGGGACTTGGTGTACCTGGCACAATGCCAGGTATGCAAGTCCTTCTATGTAGGTAAAACCAATAGGACCGTCAGAGAAAGAGTAAGAGAGCATATTTATGCTATAAACAAAGAAGATGATAAGAACGCATTAGCTAAACATGTGCTAACCTATGGTATGACACATAAATTTAAGTTTAGAGCATTAGAATTGATTAAGAAATAAGGCAGATTAGGGAATGTTAAGACTTACATGGAGGGTAGAGAAAGTAGATGGATATTAAGCTTGCAAGCACATAAAATGAGTGGACTGAATGATAGGATGACGTTAAAACCTTTTTTATCAGCCAGACCACATGCACATTAGTCACTTTAAATGGAATTTAAATTTTCACAGCTTTATGTGAATGATTTTTAGACATAAATATACGTATATACTGTTTTTAGTTAGTTGTTAGAATGAACTACACTACATACATTCTTTGATTTTATTTAAATATAAAAGTGTGTATTTTTTGTGATATTTATAAATATATGTATTAAATTAATATTTATATATTGAATGCACATGTCTTACAAGTGTTTCTTATGATGCATGCTTTATTTATGTATATATTTTGGAGACTGTTGTTTATAAAGCATGTCTTTTTAAATTTTAAATTTCAACATGATATCATAAATGTTTCTGTTGAACCATCGGTCAGAAGGGTTTGAATTTACTATTTATGGTTGGCAGTTAATGGTTTTTACTTAAAGTCTGATGAAACATTGTGATAACGTGAAAGCACTCACTGTCTTTATAATCAATTGGATTAAAAGTTAATTTTAAAGGATTATCTGCTTTGGTGTGTCAGCTAAATGGCAATTCTGAATTTCCATGAATGTTTCTTTTACCTTTATAGTTAACATTTATATTTATATTTTAACATTTGTGGCTTTAAACGTATACCCCCTAATTTTCTATTTGTATTTTAAATTGTATATTTATGCTTTTGTGTACTGTATATTCCATACTGTACTTATGTTATATTCTGTTAACTGCTTTTGGAGCTTTTCTCCCCGGGCCTCCACAGAAAATAGTCTCTGCTTGGCCCAGTGGACTTCCCTGGTCATCAAACTGGAAATAAATAAATAAATATTATGAGGAGAGCAGCAATCAGGATGCTATCATGAACTTTTTTATGCACTTCTTCATTCTTAAAATAAAGTTCTTTCCCTGCCATGTAGCTACAATGACTGATGGGTACAAAAACTTATCTTTATCATCAGTTTACTGTAACTACAGCATTTGAGATAGCATGCTTTTTCTTTTCTTTGACACAACATGGTTGTATAGTCCATTGACAACAAATCATTCTTTACAAATCTCTGAGCTTTTGTAACAAGTACCTTGTCATAATCCAAACAGCAGACAACAAACTTTCAGAGAGTATTTACTGAACTCAGCTTTCTGCATGTAGTTTGATGAGTTTTCTCAGTTTTATAAGGTAGGTAACCTCAAGGTATGCTTTATATAGATAGTAGCAAATGTAACTAGATCTCTGTCTTCTGAACTTTCTATCAGCCACCACAGTCTCAGGTGTTACATTTCACTTGATATTCAGTGTCATCTGTTTTTAGTAGGAGGCCCTCATATTTGTTCTCAATGGTCCTGACTTCTTGACTTGTTGAAATGAAGCTGTGAAGTGTGATGGTGGTTGGTTATGTTGCCTTGGACGTAGCTCGCCAAGCAGTGAAAATCGTCGGTTTGTCTGTCTGGTAATACTGCTCAGCTTGTGTCTGCCAGATGGGGAATGCATCTTCCTAACTGTTTTACAGATTTCTACCACAACTAAGAGCATGGCTTATAACTAAAAAATACATGCCATGTTATCTTACCTTGTGCTACGCTGTATTTGCTATCCACTCCTTCAGCCCCATATAGTCAAAGTAGGAGAATCCACCTCCAACAGCAGACCTGTTCCCAGTGGTGTTCCACAGGGATCAGTCCTGGGACCTCTACTGTTTGGAATATATTTCTCTGAAGTAGAAACAAAAACTAATGGTCTGTGGCTGACAAAGTTTGCTGATGACTGAAAACTGGGAGTGGTCATAGAATCTCCAAAGGATATCAACATCATACAAGAGGGTCTTACACAAACAAATGACTGGTGCTGAAGTTATGGCCATAAACTCAATGCAAAAAAATGTATTATCATCCCTTTCAGTAAGAGCTATGTTCCTGCTAAATACCACTTCAATAGCAACACTTAAGTACACACTAAGTGGTGAGAGACCTGGGCACACAAGTTGACTGCAACCTTACCTTTGATCATCATGTCTCCACATTGGTAAGAAGGGCATTCTATTTTGCTCATCTCATAAGTAAGGGTATTACTAACAGAAAAAAAGAAGTTAAAACCTCCCTGTATTCTTTCCTCATCAGGCCAATAATTAAGTACAACGCCCCTTTTGGTATGTACCTTTCCAAGCACCTGCAGCAAATGGAGAGACCACAAAGGTTCTTCACAAGGAAAAATCAAGGTCTGCAGCATCTGTCCTTTGTGGATCATCTGAAATCATTGTCACTTTATTCTGTTTCATACAGATTACTCAGAGGAGATCTCTGTCTTACATATAAGGTAATCTCTGACCCTGATTTTTATCTGGCTAGATAACAATTTGGAACTCCTCCACGTCCAATTTACCATTAACAAGACCCACTATCACATCACGGCTAACTACAGGACCCCCCCCATGTTCCTGTTAGCCCATAAATCCTATCCAACTAGCACGGAGTCCCTGTGCATTCAACCAAACAACATTCTCCTAGGGGACTTCAATTACCCCTCCATTAACTGTGAGAAATATACATCCTCCAGTATGTATGCCCATAGATTTCTGAACTTTATCAGTACAAACTCTGTGGACTAGTTAGTCCACACCCCTAACAGCAGTGATAAAATTCTGGACTTGGTCCTTACCAATATGGTTCAAGTCTGTTCCCTACTAATTATAGCACCAACCCTGGTCAAACTGAACTACAGATCAGTCACATTCACCTTAAGACTGAAACCAAAAGCATCCTCCATTACCTAGGTATTCAAGATTAATATTGACGCTAAGTGATGATTTGGCTAAATTCAACATCCCCATTAAACCTGATGTCCCACTGCTTATGTGGGATTCTTCACTGCCAAATTCTATGTGCTTACAAATAGCTGTAAAGAAATATCTGCTCACCTCTGAAGAAAATACAGTGCCAAATTAAAAATTAAATCCCTATGCTGGAACCCAAAAATAAACAGGTTTTGTAATAAAAGAAAAAATAATTTCACATAAAAATAAATGTAACTGTCAACAAGCAAAAAAGAAGCTCTTGCCAAATTTAACCAGGAGCTCTAGACCATGATCAAAAAAGCTAAAGCCAAATGCAAGGTAAAAACTGCCATCCAGGTAAAGTACAACCACAAAGCCTTCTTTAACTATGATAGAAACCTTAGAAACCATGTCCAACACCGTGCAGAGCTAACAGTAAATGTTATCATGTATTCAGACCCAGAGGACATAGCCAATCTACTAGGAGATACATTTAGTTCCAGCTTTACCCCCCCCCCCCCATTCCCAGATCTCATACCTGCATTTTCAGCCCCTTTGAATCTCCCATGAACAAGTTCTTATGGCACAATCCTAGGCGAAGAACACTGTTTCTATGGGCCTGGATAACACACTGGACTGCTTACAAGCCAGCCTGATACAGGACCAGTCAGACCCCTTACAGAGGCTTTTCAATGTCAGGCTTTGTGTTGGATAAATGGAGGACAGCAACTGTTATCCCTTTGTACAAAGGTCAATCAATGGACCTGGGAAATCATAGTCCCATAAGTCTGACTAGTCTCATCTGTAAGGCTATGAAAAGGATAATTTCATAATTAACGACTAACAAACCTACATATTCTCATCCCAAGCCAGTTCAGATTTGTTAAGGGCAGATCCTGTCTATTTAATCCAGTTAACTTCTTTGAGAAAGTTAGTGAAGTAATGGATGAGGGCAAATCAGCACAGATTGCATACCTAGACCTCACAAAGGCATTTGGCACCATCCCACACTCTGGTATCTTATATAAACTATCCCAGCTAAATGTTAATCTCATTGTAACTCATGTAATAGCAAACTGGCTCACAATTAGAAAAGAGAATATAAGGGTGGGCTGCTCTATCTCCTTCAAAAGACTTGCCACTGGTGGTGTTTGCCAGAGTTCAGTTCTTAGGCTACTCCTTTCTGGGATTAAATTCTCAGAGATCAAAGCTACTATTAAGTGTTGAAGGCTGACCAAGTTTGCAGATGACTTTATGACAGCATCAAGTTTAAACTCCCCAGAGGGCACCAAGATCTTCTAAGAAGGACTTTTCCAAACCAATAGCTGGTGGCAACACCACAGACTAAATCTGAATGCCAAGAAATATATAACAATATAATTCGGTAAGCAAGAAGTCTCATAACTATTACACTGACAATACACCAGTTAAAATTGATCCAATATTTAGGGACCTGGGGACCTATTTTGACTATGAACTGTCTTTCGATCATTATGCATCTGCTATTGTAAGAAAGTGCTTTGTCATTGCACAGCTTATTACTAAAGGTATGCTATCCAGGTCCAGGGTATGATCATTCCACTGTATTCTGCACTCATTCTATTGACCTTTGATTATAATCCTTTGGTATGTACCTGTCCAAACATTCGATGCAACCTGAACACCCAGAATGCTTTCTTACTAAGAAAGTCAATGGTATAAGTCATAAAAACTAAGCAGACCATCTCTGTGTCATACGTACTACTGAGGAGTGATCTCTGGCTTGCATACAGAGCCTCAACAGACTCTATCCTGTCAGGCCTACTGCATATTTGTAAATCAAGTGGGGGCATAAACACCAACTCAAGAGGTCTAAATCTCTCTTACAGTATAATAGAACATGTTGGAGGGACAGATATGTATCACAGAGGCTACCACTTCTTTGGAAATATCTTCCTCTCCACATAAAACAAAGTACTTCTCTTACACTATTCAAACGTATTCTTGACAAATGGATCAATAACAGAGCATCCTTGCCCCTCATGGATATTGGCAATATGTAAATATCCTGTTTGTCTATGGATTATTTGGACTTAAAAAAAAAAACATTCATGTGAATACACAGCTAGGCGTATAAAGATCATCATGGATCAACAGTCTAGTAAATGCCTACGAACCTGTTTTGATGCAGGCTGGAGTTGGCTGCAGAGTTTTGTTTTACATTCTGTTTTACTAAACTGGTTTCCGGTACCGCTGATTTATCTGCATTTTATGATGTTACTTCAGTGTTTACCATTATATACTGTTTTACATGTTTTTTGAACGGTCCTGTAGAAATATTCACTTCTGGTATTTTGTAAGTCAATTGATATTATAGGTTCATGTCATGTATGCTAAAATGAATTGTTCCCAATCTCTCATTCTGTATTGTCAGTCTTTTCCTAATTCCACTGTAGATGCAGTCTGCACTACACTAACATAATCATGTTTCCATAGCACTCAATAGTGTATGATTTCATTCTTTACCCACCTCTCTTCAGTAATCATTCCACAATCGTTCTTTGTGCTATGATTTAATTAGCCTTAATTTTTGTCACATTGTGCAATGTTTTATTTGCATATTAAGTTACACTGTGCCAATTTATGGCATATCAAAGCTGGTGTTTTGTCATTTCTTATCTGCGTGGATCGTGTGCTAGATCTTTAACCTATATTACTGCTGTCAAAACTGTTTCTGTGTTGTATATGGTAACATAATTATATTGTCCCCAATTAACTGGACTGTAGACACAAGTTAAAGTCATTCTTTGTTCGTTGCATCATATAAATAGATTACTATTAAAACATTGTAGTGAAATAGTGTGGGTAATTGAGTAAACTACCATCCACAGCCTGCTGTAATCTATATATTTTTCAGTTTTCGTGATTTCATTACTTTCCAGAGACTCAGTACACAGTAATTGGTATTGGGCCCAATAGAGAATTCTGTTGGACGTTGCTTCTTACATTAATATTTTTGCATAAAAGTACCCCATGGCATTAATGTATTCCTTTCTCTTTGTTAGTGAACATGTGAGAGGCCCTAAGCTTCCAACCCATTATGCATCATGCATAATGATGTATACTGCTCCTAGAGACACATTTACAAGTTATTTGCAATTCTTTTGTCTGTTCAAGGATCCTACAAAATGATGGCTGACAGTTTGAATGTCCCAGCATGAGAAGTATATAAAGTTGCAGATGGATTCTAGTGCACAAATTAGAATTTCTTATGACTGTTTACAGAAGGAGATGAAGCAGGAGATACAACATGGAATCTGAAGCCGGGGAGAGGAACAGCATTTTGAGAATGTAACATGGGAGGATGGTGACAGAAGGATGTTTTGATGGTAAAATAAAATAGGTTAGTAACAGCAGTTAGAGAAGCAAGGCTATTTTGTGGTAAGCTCTATTTTTATGGCAAACAGGCAAACATTACAGGAACAACAGAGTAAAGTTCAGTAACAAAGAGAAAGAGCCTAGAGAGTAGGGAAACATAGGAAGGAAATAGACTCAGTTATTTAGTAACTAATATTAACTAATTGTTAGTTATCCTGTTAAAGCAGCCTCTGAGGTATGTACACATATTCCATTATTAATCACATAAAGCATGCACTCATATTTTGTACTCAGCTTTTGATTTACTGTATATACATAGCCAAGGGTACTTCAGGTTTATGTTTTAATGCAAATGCATGTTTTTGTGATTGCATATTGACCCATGTCATGATTAAAAATGATTTATGGACCACCTTACCCACTCAACAAATGTAAAATAAAAAAGCTAAATAAATAGTATGTTAACCCATAACTTAGACTGGGGATTAATGATAATGATGATGACAATGATGACAATGATGCTAATAATAATGATGATGATGACAATGATGATAATGATAATGATGATGACAATGATGATGATGATAATGATGATGACAATGATAATAATGATGATGATGACAATGATGATAAAGATAATGATGATGACTATGATAATGATGATGACGATGATAATGATGATGATGACAATGATGATAAAGATAATGATGATGACTATGATGATGATGACAATGATGATAATGATGACAGTGATGACAATGATGATAATGATAATGATGATGATGACAATGATGATAATGATAATGATGATGACAATGATGACAATGATGACAATGATGACAATGATGATGATGATGATAACAATGATGATAATGATAATGATGATGATGACTATGATAATGATGATGACAATGATGATAAAGATAATGATGATGACAATGATGATGATGACTATGATGATGATGACTATGATGATGATTATTATTATGTGGAAGCCTTCTAGATGACAGTGATAACCAAGCAGCAGCTCTTATTTCAATACTTTAAATAAATGAAAGGTGTACCATTCTTCTTCCAAGCAATGTCAATGTTTCGTGTAAAAATTTACAGTATTTAATATATATCCATTGCACAGTGATGTGTAATAAGCTAATAATTATATAAAATCACTGATATGTGCAACAAGCTAATAATGAACCTTGCCTGTGTTTCATTATACAGTTCTTATCTGTCTGTCGGTCATTTGGTGTATCTCTTCCACATTTGCTACAGCATTGTAACAAAAGATAGTTAAAAAAAACAAATTCTCAGCTTCTTTCCTGCCTTTCCTATAAGTAGTCTAGTCCAGATACAGATTTTCTGTATCCAGGACTGTTTGTAAGTTTCTGAGACCCTAAGCCTTTCTGTGTTGGAGGGAAGCCTTCTAGCTTATCATTGGGACTGGTAAGCACTAGGTAGCTTATCTAAAAAAAAAAAAAAAAAAAAAACTTTATGGATTGCTGCTTAGCTAGGGTTAAACTATTCCCGGTGCCATAAAGTCTGCTCTTCAAATTTTCCATTAGAATTAGTCAGTTTTTTAGTTTTAGCAATCAAATCTGTTTTTTTGAGCTCAGCACTTGTTCAGAACTCGTTGTAAGCACTAAATAAGCTACAAATTACTACTGCACTCAACTTTCCTCACTTGTCTAGTGGAAAACAATTTTTAGTACTTAATAAATAAGCACCTATCCAGCATGTCTAAGGGTCAGCTCCCGGTGTTTTCTCCTGTCTACCTGATGTATCTGGGCATCTTGGGGCAATGCAGCAATTGCATCATGTACACAGGCAACCCTCTCCTCCTACCGCCCAACACTACAAACTGTGAGAGATGCACTTATACAGCCAAACTGGAAGCAAAGCTCTCTTCACCCAAGAATGGACTAGACAGTCAAGAGGAGAAGGTAAACACTTGCACCACACCACACTCATCACATAGTCCCTCAAAACCTACATCACCAAAACACACACAAAGAAACACAAAACAAACACCTAAATTAATGGAGGCTCTCAATAAAAATCTGCCCAAGCAACAGGGATCTCCAAAGCAGAAATGCAAGCAACCTCCACCCTCCAACACAACCCAAATGACAGATAGCCCACAAACTCAGTCTGCCACTCAACCACATCCCATAAGGCATAACAACGTACCCAACCCTCTAGTCATATGTGACTCTATAGTCAGGCACACTGATGTCCCACTCACCAGGCTAAACAAGGAGAAAGTTACTGTCAGCTGCCTGTCGGGTGCCAGGATCTGCCACATAATGCACCCACTCAGGTCATTCCACAACAAGTACAAATATGACTCTGTCATTGTCCATGTTAGTGTGAATGACCTGAGATGTACCTCCCTGGACTACATGAAAAGAGACATGGAGGAGCTGTCCGAACGTGTAGCCTAGGCAGGTATGACCGTAGCCCTGAATAGCATTCTGCCATCACCCAGAATGATACCACACTACAAGGACAAAATGATTGTCTTCAACAATTGGCTAAGCTTCTGGTGTCATTCTAAGGGGATCCAGTATCTGTCTGCCTAGGATGACATGATCGACATACCACAGCGCTTTGCCAGAGATGGCCTGCACCTGTCGCCCTTGGGATTCTGGATACTGGCTAAGGCTCTTGCCACACCTATAATGCCTTTTTTAGGCAAGGTTCAAATGGCAAATTCACCACTGTAACAGGTACAAGCAAGCAAAATCTGAGGGTAATGCTACACAATGCTAGAAGTCTAAACCTCAAAATACACTCACTCTAGGCACACTTTAAAATGAAGAACATCGACATCTGTGCAGTGACATAGACCTGGTTCAAGGCTCCAAAGAGCACCCCTGCATTACCAGGCTATAATACATACCACATCTTTCGGTCACCTAACCTGGACTGAAACACTAAAGGCAGAGGCATGTCCATAGTCATTAAGGATATCCACACCTTCTGGCTAGTTGCTCAGCATAATGCATCCGGGACTATTCAAGTGCAACTAACTCTGGGCAAGACCGCAGTCCAAATTGTAGCTTGCTACAGATCCCCCACCATGCCCCAGGATTCCCATTCCTCATTTCTTGATACACTGGAAAATATTAGGGGACAACCTAGCACCCTAATTATGGGCAATTTCAACTACCTCACCATTAACTGGGAAAACTTCTCATGTACCAACTCTTTTGCTCAACGTTTTATGGAATTCATAAATTCCAACACCTTGGATCAACTTATCCACACCACCACCAGGGGCAGCAATATCCTAGACCTGGTCATTACCAACACAGGCAACCAGTGTTCCACACCAGATGTCAATTCCTTGTTGGTCAGATTCAACCACAAGCTAATCACCCTAGACATCCACAACCCACCCCCACCCCCATTAGGGAATTAGGGAAACCACAGTAAAAAAATTCTCCAAAGCCAACTTCACACTTCTTAAGATAGAAGTGACAAATTTCATGACACCCATGCAGCTGGACAATAGAGATACGACTGCTGAATCCTACACAAATGGACTTTATAAGCACTTACACAAGTGCATGGATCATGCAATCCCTAAGAAAACCAAGATGCTAGCCTCCTAAAAAAGGAAGCCAATCTGGTGGTCCCCTGCCATAAACAAACTGTACAACAGAAGAAAGAAACTGTTGAAAAAAGAATAAAATCCATATGACTGGAGGAACTCCCTGGTCAGCCTCAGTAAGAAGCTGAGATCCATCATAAAATCCAAAGCTAGTTACGAAAACACAATCGCCACTGATTCTAAAGACAACAACAAAGCATTCTATAGCTATGTCAAGAATCTCAATGGCAACACTCAGATCTGGTCTGAGTTACAGCACAATGGCACTAAATATACAGAACCAACTGATATTGCCAACATCCTGGCAAATAGGTTCAGTGCAAAATTTTCCAATAAAATGAATAAGAGGGAGAAACACAGCAAGGAGATGCTTCATCAGACTATGAATAAACCAAATTCAAACCTTTTAAATATATACAAATACATATAAAAACTAGATCTTGTAAGAGTCATGTTTTTAAATAGGGTTTCATTGCTCATTGCTAACTTTATCTCCCTCTCACACCTTAAAGGGGCCATCTCTATACAGAAAGAATGCAGAGTTCCTGTAATCATGGCTGCACAGGTAAAACCCACATTCTCCAAAGCCAAGAACACAGCATCCATGGGACCTGACAAAATCCCAGGCTGCATTCTGCATGAACTACAGAACGAACTGGCACCCAACCTAAGAACCATGTTCAATCATAGCCTCACCTCAGGCTTTGTGCCCACTGAATGGTGCACAGCGACAGTTATCCCACTCCACAAAGGGAGAGCCACCACGGACTATGGGAACTACTGCCCCATTAGCCTGATGAGCCTGGTCTGCAAGGCTATGGAACATATCATTATGGAACTTATAAACAATGACACTGGTAATCTCCAAACTCTGGACCCCACCTAGTTCGGGTTTGTAAAAGGTAGATCATGTCTCCTAAACCTGATAAACTTCTTTGAAGTGGTCACCAAAGACATAAATGAGGGTAAGGTGGTTCACACAGCCTATCTAGATCTCGCCATCCCCCACTTTGGAATTATAGATAAACTCACTAAACTAGGTATAAATCCCTATGTCACTAGATGGGTTACCAACTGACTCACTGACAGAACCACACTGTGAAAGTAGCAGACTCCAAATCCGACTTCAGACTAGTGACAAGTGGAGTACCACAGGGTTCAGTTTTGGGTTCTCTCCTGTTTGGTATCTACTTTTTTGAAGTACAGGCTAACACAGAAGGTCTTTGGATAACGAAGTTCACAGATGACTGCAAACTAGGAGCTATAATTGAAACTCCTAATGATGTGGACATTTTACCAAAAGGGCCTCACTGAGACAGATACCTGGTGTCAAAGCCATGGCTTCAAGCTCAATGCCAAAAAGTGCATTGTCATCCCTTTTGGTAAAAACTCTGTACCCATGAACTACCACATAGGTGGTAATCTACTTAACACTGAAAGTGTGATAAGAGACCTTGGGACACAGGTGGACAGTAGTCTCTCCTTTGAGAATCACATCACCACAGTAGTTAGGAAATCCTTCTACATGGCACACCTCATCACAAAAGGTTTCTCATCCAGGAAAAAAGAAGTCATTGTTCCCCACTACTCATCACTCATTAGGCCCATTATAGAGTACAATGCCTCTTTTGGTATGTACCTTGCAAGACATCTGCAACAACTGGATAGGCCACAGAAATACCTCACAAAGAGGATTACCAGCCTCAAACAGATGCCCTACGCAGACTGTCTCAAAAAACTCCAGCTTTACTTAGTCGCATATCGCCTACACAGAGACGATCTCTGCCTAACATACAAAGCTCTGTCAATCCCAGAGCTGTTGGACATGCTCCACTTAAAGAAATCCCAGTCCCTCCAAGCTACATGCTCTAGGGACCTAAACCTTGTCACCACAATAAACAGAACATGCTGGAGGGATAGATTCCTGTCCCAGAGACTTTCCATACTCTGGAACAAACTACCTATCTATATCAAACAAAGCTCCTCATTAGCACTCTTCAAGAAAAATCTTGATGATTGGATGGGAGATAGGAAATTCACCATGGGGATCACTTCTGTGGCTCTGCTCGACAGGGGCACAGGAAAATAATTTTCTTGGGTGGTGAAAGCCAGGGTACCTTTTTGGCTAGGCCTATATAGGCCCAATAGGCTAGTACCTACCTATGAACCTATATGGGTAACTCAGTCCAACATTCTGAACTCACCAGCCTTACTTAAGTACCATGAGTCTGAAAGTAATCCTAGTACCAAAGATGAAAATGGATTCACAGCTGTCTGCAGAAAAGGTAAAGGAGGCACTTTAATAGAGAGACTTCAGGACAAGAATTTGCCCAGATTCCTTTTCTCTCTCTCTCTCTCTCTGTCTCACACATGCACACACACACATTTTCACATACACTGTGTAGTGTTTGCATGCTATTGCTCTGTCTGTGTGGATTTTCTCTGGGTACTCCAGTATTTTCCTACCCTTGTGAACTGGACATGGCTATAAAGTAACTAAGTAAGTGTGTGTGTGTGTGGACTACTCACTTACCTTGGTGACAAATAATATATAAACATTTGTTAACTTAGTATTTAACTTCAAGGAGTTTATAACATTTTCAGAAAAGGATTACATCTCTCTCTCTCTCTCTCTCTATATATATATATATATATATATATATCCTCAAGAAAAACACAGCAGGTCTAGAGTTTTCACTGTGCGATACCTTAAACCTCCTATGATGGAGACCCATGGGATATATGCAAATGACCATTAAGGACATAAGTTGTTTCAGCTACTAGAGTTTTAAGGTATCACACAGTGAAAACTCTAGCTTTGCTGGGTTTTTCTTCACTTTTTTAATGAATGGGCGGCTCATACTATAGGACTGCAGGACTGCACCTCCCTCCCCAACCAGTAGAAAGAAAGAAAACAAAATAAATTGCAAAGTCCCGGAACTCTGCGCATGCATGCTTGGAGTTCCTGAAACTCACAAAACTCCAGACTGCTGTGTCAGCAGTCTGGATAGGCATCTCTGCCCTGCAGATGCCCAGAAGTCTGTGCAGTGACGATCGCATAGAATGGAAGAACTCCAGACTGCATCGTCTACAGGCTGGAGCCTACTCTCATGGGGAAACAGTTGAGCTTTGTCCCTATTTTTGTGGCTGTATTCCCCCATTATTGGCTTCGCCCAGGTTTTTTATGCTAAGGTTGGGAGCTATGGTGAGAACTGAATTCACTGAATATGTTTGGAGACTGTATTGCCCCATTATTGGCTTTGTTCAGGTGTTTTCTGCTAAGAGGTTGACGGCTATGGTGAGAACTGAATTCACTAAATGGTAGCCATTTAAGTTTGTCTTCCTCTCTTTCATGAAACAGCTGATATGGCATAGTGGTATGTTGCTCTGACTGTTTTGCACAGGGTCCTGGGTTCAAGTTCTGGCAGTGAAATGCATGGTGGTAACAAAGCATTTTATTCTAGCAACTTTCCAACTTTATACAAGCAATGATTAAAATGTGTCCCTGGTTTTTGGGCTTTTGTCCCCCCCCAATAAATTTTGGCTTTTTCCAGATTTCTTATACTGCAAAGTTCAGATATAGAGCTGAGTGTCGAGTAGATTTTACAAGGAGCTGAGAGCTGCAGGGGAACAAAAGTTTAGTGCTGCTTATGCAGAGTCTGCTTGCATTGTTAATAGCACAACAGGTAGTATACTTGCTTTTGATGCAGAAGGCTGTGGGTTCTACTCCCACAGTAGATAGATGCATTGCTGATACTCTACTGTGTTGTAAAGGGGGTAGGTGGATGCTGCAGTCCTTTTTGGTGAAGATGCCTAGTAACTATGAACCTGTTATCAGTTTGCCATCCATTCCCTATTGCAATATTACTAGCTTATCATTTTTTTAATGCAACATAGGCAATTTATTCCTCAAGGGCAACAGGCAATTTATTTGTAGATGAAACAATGAAATATAAAGTTGCTTGCTAGCAGCAACCTCGTCATTAGTTACAGATTTCTTTAATGTGGAATTATTTAGATTACTTTTACTTCTTCAGAGATTGTGCATATTTACTGATACTGGTGGATTGGATTGTAGAAGTTTGAGTAGACTTTTATGATGGAAATGTTCTGAATTGGGCAGTTTTGTCATTATTGGTGTGTGCATTTAGTTTCATTGTTTATTGTAAAAATGTTCAAAACAATAAATTTAAAATGACCTCTAACAACTGTACTGCATTGTACAAGCAATACAATTTAATACAATCATAAAGGTGTATCAAAGAGCACGTGCATGTTTCGTGTGCAAGGGGCCTAAGATTTGAAAATGGTCCAAAGTTGATCTTTATCTACCACTAGCAAAATGTATTTTCTTTGAAAGTGGGTTTCAATGCTGTTTCAATGAATGTGAGTTTCAAGGGCAGAGACGTTTTAATGCTAAGTCTATTTTCATTGTGAGACTGCATTGCTTTGTTTAATAGATATCTATTAGTGTTTGTGCTGTAAAATGCAAAATAAAACTTTCAAATGAAATCCAAATCATCGCAGAAGTAAAGCAGTATGCACATTACAGTGTTTATGATAAATGTGGCAAAATAACCAAGGAACGGGCTATTGGAATGGCTGCAGGGGGGAGGCTCCATTCGACCATGATTTTGTAAGGGGGGGAAGGGCAGCAAACTCAGACAGCCCCGGCTGAACTATACCTCTCAACTGTCCAGATTTTTGCAGAATTAATAGATTTTTGCTTCTTATTTTTGGTTTGTTCCTCATAAAATTTGTGTTTTTCTGGCAAATCATTTAGGAATGACGTCACTAAATAATGGCAAACATTGAGTTTCAGACGCCATAACCTTCAGAAAAATGCATGCTAAAACAAGACTTGTTATTCTATCAACTGTCTTAAGTTTATACAAGAGCAATTTTTAGTACTGTTTGTATGTTCCCCATATATATTTGTCCTTGTCCAGATTTCCTGCATTAAGAGATTGAGAGATATGTGCGATTAAATTGCTTTATAGAATTAGGAATATCCAAACCTCTCAACTGTTCCCAGTTTTGGCTCAAAATGTTACTCTCCTCCAATAATCCCTCTGCAAAATGGCACTTTTGGAAGAAAACGTGGAGGGTTTACAATTATAAATAACTGTAATGATCAGAGTTATAGATTACTTTTACTTCAGAAATGCATGTAGATTCTCTTATTTTGTCAGCTGCTCAAGTTAACAGTACTAATATTAAAAAGGTGTTCCTTCTTTGACAGGTTCCCAGCTGTATTGTGTGGCAATTTTATATTGTTGCATCACATTTTTTGGTCCGTTTTTCATAACATTATGGTTTTCTGGCAAATTAGTGGCAAATCATTAAAGACTGAAGTTAGAAAATAATGGCGGACATTTGAGTTTCAGTTTTCATACCCTTCAGAAAATTCATACTAATGCAAGACCTACTATCATTCTATTATCTTTCTAAGTTTATAAGAGCAATATTTAAAATGTGTTCTTATTTTTGGGCCTGTGTCCCACTTCTTTGTATGGCTTTGTCCAGATTTCTTACTCTGAGGTTGAAAGATATGAGTGTCAGAGCCATCACCGTCAGCCAGAAATTGTGACATACTTGTTGCACCCCACTCCCCCATGCAGTGACGCTGGATGTGTCCAAGCAAGGCAAGGAGCAGTTATGCAGTATATGTGTGCAGAATATTCCCCCATCCAAGGTAGACACAAGTACAACAGTGGCTTTTCATCTGTCCTTGATTTTGCAGAACGTTCTGGTTTTCTGTCATATTTTTATACTGTTGATTTATGCTTCTTATTATTCAGAAAACGCATGCTGTCGCAGTGCCCTGTTGCTCTGTGTTTAAGTAGCAATTATTTAATGACCATCAGGTAAGCTTGTCAGAGATTGTAAGATGCAAGTAAGCTTTAATAAGCATACTGTTAAAAAAAATTACCAACATTGAAAGCCTTTTTGCTGTTGCCATGCAGAGAATATTTACATAACTACATAACGTATAAGCCTTAGGTGTTGAAATGCATATGACAGTATTTGTAATAAAGGACAGGATTACAGTATTTTCAGAAGCTCATTACATTTGTTGGAGACTTGCAGTCCTCTTTTTACCCATAAACTAAACAGAATGTCAATCTATCATGTGTGGTCCATAACTTGTGCAGTAATCCTTTAAGCAATGTATCTTGAGCTTGTTTCTTGTTTGCTGTTCATTTTTTACTTTGATCATGTCTTCCCCATGAAACAAGTAGATAGCTGTTAGGCAGCAGGTCTTTTTTGGATAAGAAACATTTTTACAAGTGGGGGTATCACAGAGATTGCTACTTTCAGCATGTTACTTGGTAATTTTATAAAGCTGGATATAAATTATAATTAGAACTGCAGTGCAAGGAGAAGTGGTTTGAGTTGAGTGCGGCTTGTTTTTTTTTATACTTGATTTTGACTGGCATTCCAGTAATGTATTTAAAAAATAATTTATTTGTTCATGCCTCACAACCTTTGTGTTTCCATCTAGATATTAAGTAAGCTGTCATGTAGCCAATGCATTGAAATATGTTTTTTTCTACACTTCAGTTTGTCTTGATTGGACTCTCGTAATGACGGTTTGGCACCCAGGGCAGTGTATTTAATTAAAATTCCAGTTGCTGTGGTTTTGAGCACAGCTTCGCCCCTTTCTAGTTGGGCACACCCCTTCTCATTGGCCCTACCCATTCAGCTGTCTCTTACAGACCCCCTTTAATTTGAAGTCACCAGCCACCAGAGGCATGTCTTTGTAACATGGGAGGAAACCAGAGTACCTGGAGGAAACCCACACAAATGCAGGGAGGACATGCAGACTCCATACAGAAGGCACTCCAGCCACGAATTGAACTGAAGAACCTATTGATGTGAGGTGACAATGCAACCACTGCACCACTGCACCATCCATAATTCTTAATAGATGTTTGCTTAAAATCCAATCAGCTGTAACATAACATTTTACCAAAATGAAAAATGTTAAAATGACAGATCTACATCTGAAATGACATCCATTTCAGAAATGCCTAAATAACCCTAAATCCAGCTTAAGTTAGATTGTATTCATCTTATATTTTTAAATTTAGTATTCAAAAAATTCCCTTGATGGTATCTATTACCATAGATCCCTCAAAGTATGCAAAATACCAGTTATTATGATTGCAAACAGCGCATTTCCCACCAAAAGCACAGAATCAGTGGCAAGCTTTGTCAGTCTTAAATAAGCATTATAAAACTCATAAATGTATTATGATAAAATTTAGAAAAAAGAATAACTTTAAATGTTTATTTTCAAATCTGTGACCAATCAGGAAAACGTTGTGCATTTTTTCAAATAGGTGAGTGACAATAACTTCTATGTTTTATTATCTAAACAGATTTTATAAGCTTAAGAAGTTCGACAATAAATTGCTCAAAAACAGCCATAATTTTTTTTTGACACTGACATAACCACAAGCATTTATGCAGCTCCAACATTACAGTAAAAAGCTTTAAATGTTAGTCCCTACAATTACCTTGGCTTCTTATCTGACCAAAACCTAGAATTTGGGCACCATATACAGCTCATCTGCAATATGATCCCTTCAGTGATGAAGGTCACATACAATTTGACTAATCTCCTCAGGCATGAGGCAAAATGAGCCTTGAAGTTAAAATTCTCATCCTTAAGCTGGAATATGCATTGTACTAATGTCTTCTGAAAATGCATCTTTCATACCACAGTCTTCAAAATCGGTAATTTATTCATCTACCTAGTAAGAGAGGGTACCACAGCATTATTCTACTCGCTACCAATTACAGGTAGACGGAGTCGCAATACTACTTAATTGCCTTATTTATAAATGATTGTTTCAGAATTACTGCATATTACTGGCTGCTAAGCTACTATATAGAAGCACATCATACACAGTAAGGCTTGCTGTCACTGTCTCCTTCTCTTCTTCAGTGCATACCTTAGTCTTTGGCTGGTGGAAAGGCCTTTGTTGACGTTGCCCCAGACACCTGAAATGAACAGTGTCATAATTTGCTGCACCTTTGTTGAATTTAGTACTCAGTAAACCAAACACATACAGGAGCTTAATAAGTGTAAATGCTTTTCAGTTAGTAGTAGGCAGCAGTTACTTACTGCCATTAACTGCCTCCCCCGTTTCACATTTTGTAAATATCATTACCTTTTATGGTAAATAAAAATATTAATTATGTATACTCATTTTTTTTCATATTCAAAACATGCTGTAATTAAATATACTTAAAAAGTTCTTACTCGTGATAAAATTATAAACATTGTATGCATTATTTGTTTAGTTAACCCTCACTGAAACTTTGACTCAAAGGTAAATTTGTTTTTGGTTGTTTACATTCTGTAGCCAACATTTTTATTTATTTGTTTATTGGTTTATTTTTGTACCCAACATTTTATAGTGTTTTTTTTTTATTGCGTTTAGACTGGGTCATGGCTGAAAAAGATCCTGGGATCCAGTTAACAAACACTTTATCGAGCAAGTAAAAAATGGAAGATGACTTTGAAATGATTGCAGTAAAGCCATAAAAAGTTATTTCATAAGAAATATTGTCTGTTACAAAATAAAAATCACTTAAAATAGTTGTCATTGTAAGATACTCTAAAGGCAGTTTATTTTAATACAACTGTGCTGTGATGTTTGAACTAAATTATGCACAAATTGTAAAACTCCTAATTTTTTAAATAAACATACTATCATTAAAAATGTATTACTTTAATAAAATGAAATTAATCTGAATATAATACCATCTTCTAGAAATTCAAATAACATTTGGAAAGTTTGATGGGTGGTTTAGGCACTGTGGCCTAATGAATAAGGCATTGGTCTCCTAAACCAAGGATTGTGGGTTTAAATTCCAGCTGGGGTGATATAATCTCAGCATAATGGTTAAGGTCTTTTCCTTACAGACACAAGGAACAGGGTTTGATTCTGACCTCAGGTCACTGCAAGGCTTACAAATGGCCTAGTATTCACCTATGAACCTATTACTAATGAAAAACTTTCAGAATTCTTCTGTGGTGTTTGCTTCTAATACAGTGCTCTCTAGGTTGTATAACTAGATAGGTAGGAAGTTTAATGCTCAACAATGGAACTGTGTGTGTGTGTGTGAGTGTGTGTGTGTGTGTGTGTGTGTGTGTGTGTGTGTGTGTGTGTGTGTGTGTGTGTGAGTGTATGTCCATGTTTAACACTTGGTGCTGTATCCGCTTCCCCTGAGGAGAATGCATTTAAATGTGCACACAGCTCTCATACCACATTCAGGGAAGAGTTTGGCATAATGATTAAGATTTTCCCTTATAAACACAAGGTACAGGGATTTGATTCTGACATTTGATTATTGGCTAGGCCCAAATGGCCCTTCAGGGTAATTAGCCTAGTATACACCTATGAACCAATAAGAACTGGCCAGGAGAGAGAAGAATGTTAAGGCAGGGTCTGCTCACCTCTCCCTCTCTTGTTCTCTGGGGGTAAGATGAAGGATGCATGCCCAGCAATGCAGACAGTGTAAATCCCCTTATGGAGACCAGGGATCACCAACACCAGAGATACTTTGCTTTTAAGATGGGCAACAAGCGATTCCATTCAAAAAAACTGGATGCATTTCTCTAATATATACTCATTACATTTCAGTCCTTTGGTCTGAAGCAGCCATTCACAGGCGAACTGGAAGGGCCTTAAAGCAGCGTAGAATTCTACTTTTTGAAATCTATGGTTGTAGTTTCTTTAATTCCTTTGCTAGTTGATGTTATAGATAGTTTGGTATTTATGATAGTCCCAGCCTGCTCTTACCTGTATTACCTGATTGCTTGATGCTGACTGGAGTTGAGTGTTTTATTTTTTTTTTTTTGGTGGGAGGGTTGCTTGGCTTGCTCTTCTGGGGCCTTGGACATTTGCAACTTGACTTGTTTCTTCTGATACTCTCTAATGGTTGAAGAACTGAGTATGCGGTAAAACAAAAGTAAAATAACATTTTAAACATTCTGTGGGCTCCTACCCTAGTTGTTAGTAAATATTCCACATTCTGCCTAGTTGTTTCACCTTTTGAGAGCTAGTATAGTCCTCCATACTTTAAAGATGGAAAGCTGACATGATTAATTATTTTGGTTGTTGGTGCTATGGATATTATGGTAATGTCAAACCATGCTAAACTGTCTGAAAAATCATCCACCTTCATTATATATTGATTGTGGCTGTGTGTTCCACCTTTCTTTTTTTTTTAGATTAGAAGGCCATAGAACACGACAATACTGAATAGATGCAAAAGTAGCTTTTTGTGCTACTTTACTCATCTTTCAGATACACCCATCCCATAGTTTTTGAGATCAGTCTCATCTGCTCTATCCATATTACTAATATGGAACACGGATTCTCATTTGCAGACTGACATCATGCCTTGTAGCACAGTTTCATTGGTTAACAATCACATTATCGAGTACCACAAAAGCAATTCCTGCTACCCCGAAACAATTGCACTGAATAGTAAAAAATGCATACTATCAGACATCTCAGGAATTTCATCTCCATCACCTCTAGCTTCCTCATTTACTCTGTCTTTATTGCCCAGATTTGTGTACCATACAGTAGTACTGGTCGCACTGCTGTTTTTTACATAGGTTTGGTGAAAATTTCACTCCCTTATCCCCTTCCCAACTTACAACAACCCCTCCCCCAAACTCCCCCCCACATGCAAATCTGAAGAGCAAGTCCTCAAAGCTCTGTCCAAGGCAAAGAACATGGCCTCTATGGGACCAGATGACATCCCAGGCTGTCTTCAAAACAGGCTAAAACATGAACTAGCATCCCCACTAAGTACCCTTTTCAATCATAGCCTAACCACAGGCTTTGTTCCTGCAGAATGAGGAACAGCAACAGTTATTCCCCTCCACAAAGATGGCCTAGCAACAGACCTGGGGATTACAGACCCATAAGCCTGACCAGCCTCATCTGTAAGGCCATAGAACGTATCTTTATGGACCTCATAAATACAGACATAGATGACCTCCAAACCCTGGACCCTACACAATTCGGCTTCGTGAAGGGCAGATCCTACCTGTTAAATCTGGTGTATTTCTTTGAAATTGTGACCAGCGCCATTGATGAGGGCAAATTTGTGCACTTAACATACCTCGACTTGGCAGAGGCTTTCGATACAACCCCACATACACCTGGCAAACTGAATGTAAGCCCCTTTGTTGTAAGGTGGGTTGCCAATTGGCTCAAAAACTGGACACACCCTATCAAAGTGGGTGACTCCACATCAACCAGTAGAGCTGTTACAAGCAGGGTGCCACAGGGGTCAGTGCTGGGCCCCCTACTGTTTAGTATATTCTTCTCAAACGTTCAGGTCAAAACTAAGGGGTTGCATTCAGCTAACTAAGTTTGCAGATGACTGCAAACTAGGTACAATCATTGAATCCCCAAATGATGTCAGTATACTGCAGGATGGCCTCACACAGACCAATGGCTGGTGTATTAATAAGAGTCTAAAACTGAATGCAAAGAAATGCATCATCATTCCCTTCGGCACAAACAATGTCCCTTCACACTATCAAATCAATAACAATACCTTAAGTGCCTATGAAGTGGTAAGGGACCTGGGATCACAGGTTGACCGCAACCTTAACTTCGACCACCACATGTCTACTATTGTAAGGAAAGCTTTCCATGTAGATCACTTGAATCGCCTCGAGAGCAAAAGAAGTTATAACCCCCTATACTTGGCACTTATCCAGCCCATAATTGAGTATAACGTCCCATTCTGTAGGTACAGTACTAAGCATCTACAGCAATTAGAGAGACCTCAGAGGTTTCTAACAAAGAAGATCAAGGGCCTCCAGCATGTGCCTTACACGGACAGGCTAAAATCCCTGTCACAATACTCCGTATTGTATAAACTTCTTAGGGGAGACTTATGCCTAGTCTACAAAGCAACCTAAGGCCCAAACCTAATGAACTTACTGCATATCCATAAATCAAATGGGTCTATGGCTACCCATTTCAAGGACTTAAATATGGCCTGTGACTTAAATAGGACATGCTGGAGGGACAGATTTATCGCCCAGCGACTGCCACATCTTTGGAACAGGCTGCCAATTCATGTGAAACAGAGCACCTCTATGACACTGTTCAAGAGGAACCCGGATCACTAAATGCAATCTTGGGTCCTGACTAGTACCTCTACGGTATTGACCTCCGGGTCAATAGCCTAGTACTCTCCTATGAAACTATGATCCTATGATGTTACTTTTTAGCTTGTTTAGGTATTCTTCTGTTACACATTACCCCTGACACTCTGTGCCATTTGGCTGCAGACCCTCTGATTCTAGCCCTTTTCCTCTACTGTCCCTCTCAGTTACTTGAAGCTGTTAACTTGGTACACTATTTTTCCCTTCTAACTTGATTCTCGGCTTCTTCTGATTTCCCCATTTGCTGCATCAATAACATGATAGTAAACCATTATCATTTGGTCCCAGTATATTGTGTTTGTAGTACTCAACAACAGAGAAAATGCTGTTTTAAAACAGCTAAACCCACCTCAGAACTGTGGTTGTAAAAGTGATCCTGACAGGTTTACTATTTCTCAGAAGTCTGTTTTTAGGTCTTGTAGACAGATGAAAGGTTTTTGGTGGGAGCAGACTCTGGAAGTAACCACACCATATTCCCATCTAGTAAGGGACCAGACAAAAGTACTAATCTCTCCTCTCTAGTTACCTTTGCCATGAGCTGCTCACATTGTAGTTTACTGCTTTGACCACAGGTTCCACACAGCCAGAGCAATGTTGTGTCACTAAACTAGCCTTTAATGGACTCGTTAAAACAACATTTCACATAAATCCTGAAATGCTGATTTCATATACAGTTTCACACAGTCATTATATGCATACCAAAATATACGTTTTTAAAAGCATATAATACATGAACCCAAGCCTTCCTTTGTACAGAGGTGACTCATCTACAGAAATATGTCTCCTAGCAGTGAAAACATTTTTGGAAGAATTGTATAATTGGATTTGTTTATTTTTATTCAGTAGGACAACTGTATGAAAAGCTGAATGCTGCTAAAACTGAGGAATGTTATCATTCTCTACTCAAGCGATGATGAAAAAATAGGTATCGAGAACAGTATGTTTGTGGTTTTCTGACTATGCATTTAAAAGGAATGCGCTCAAAAATAGATTCCAACACTGGAATGATTGTCACATTCCTGTACTGACAACATGTACACTATTATTATGTGATTAGACTTTGTAACATGTTTATATAGACTGCCTTCTAGAACAAATTACACATTACATGGAGCTCCTGCAGCTAGTCATTAACATATTTAAAGTTCTGTATGCTATGTATTTTTTTAGTTATAACAGGTGCTGTAACTAGGGTGGAGGTGACAGGGTGTCTGCCCCAGGCACAAACTGCCACGGGGCACGACTGGCAGTACTGAAGAGCTGTCATTCAGGCACAAGTGAAGTGCCAAGATTTATTTTGGCAGCCACACATGATACTGTGACTGCTGAAATTAATGTTTTTAGTAGCTCATTAGCTGAACTGTAGTAGGGAGCTTGTGCAAGCATTTTGCTACAGTGAACAGCTTTGGGTCTTCTTCAGATGATTCCTTTCTTGGTCCTAAACTTTGAGTTCGGCAGTATGCCATTCTGGGGACTACCCAAGATGCCAAATTAATTAGATACAGCTCTGGTTTTATGGTTTTAAAACATATGGGCAGACACACACACACACACACACACACACACACACACACACACACACACACACACACACCCATATGCTCATGCTCACACTCATTCTATGAGTCTTCATGCAGTACGTTACACTGATCATTTTAAAATTACTTTAACTCTACAATAATAAAGATATGGGCTTCTTTACATCAGACAAGTTCATTTGTTATTTGTTCACATCAAAACAAATTTGTTAAAAGTATAATTTCAGTCTTTAGTATCATACACAGCTCATGAATAGTGCATATCTTCACTATATGCAATAGTGCGGTCTGGAGTCTTCAGTGGTTTTCCAAATCTGGTATATTTAATAGGGCTGCCCTCTCTGTATAGTTCACCTTCATTTTGGGATAGTTTTGCTGCATTTCATTTATTTTTTTAGATATTTCTGAGAAGCCCCTGTCTGAGACACATCTAGCTGTTCTTCCTCTTAATTTTCACTGTAGTTTCCATACAGATGTTTCCATTTCCTGTGTGCAACTTTCCATTTTCATTGTGGACCACATAACACCTTGGTTCAGCCGCTTTATCAGCTACTTTGACTTCAAGCTGTGGCCTTTCCCACAACTTTGTATTCGTATTTTGTCTCCAGGTAGTATTCTTCTGTGTTTTTTGTTATAATAGTACTTCCCCTCTATACTGTTCTGATCAGACCATTTATAGAATATTTCATCCTGTTCTGTAACCTACTTACATGCCATCTGGTGCAATTGGAGATGGTGCAAATATTACTCACAAAGAGAACTGAAAGGTTTTAAGACTTGTCTTACAGTAAAATACAACTCTCTTTTCTCTGAATCTTGTTGCATTCTTAGAAGAGATATGTGTCTGATATACAGGGTATTACAGAGCCATCTTAGAATCTGTAACTCTTTGCTTAAAATACCCCCACAATGAAAATACACAAGAATACTCATCTTTAATAACAATTATTATCAATCAAGCAGTAAAATATGAAAACTTTATATCTCGAAGACTTCTGTGTATATGGAATGTACTCCCCATCTCATTTAAACTCAGCCCATCAGTTTATAGCTATAGAAAGGAATTTGATGAATGCACGAGACCTCACATGTTTAAGCAAAGGATCCAGGGCTTAATAGGTTCATAGGTAGGTACTAGGCTATTGGCCCTAGGGCCTGTATAAGCCTAGCCAAAAGGTACCCTGGCTTTCGCCACCCAAGAAAATTATTTTCCTGTGCCCCTGTCAAGCAGAGCCACAGAAGTGATCCCCGGGGTGAATTTCCTATCTCTCATCCAATCATTAAGATTTTTCCTGAAGAGTGCTAATGAGGAGCTTTTTTTGATATAGATAGGTAGTTTGTTCCAGAGTATTGGTAGTCTCTGGGACAGAAATCTATCCCTCCAGCATGCTCTGTTTATTGTGGTGACAATGTTTAGGTCCCTAGAGCGTGTAGCTCATAGGGATTGGGATTTCTTTAAGTGGAGCATATCTAAAAGCTCTGGGTTTGACATAGCTTTGAGTGTTAGGCAGAGATTGCCTCTGAGTAGGTGATATGTGACGGAGTAAAGCTGCAGTTTTTTTGAGACAGTCTGCATAGGGCATCTGTTTGAGGCCAGTAATCCTCTTTGTGAGGTATTTCTGTGGCCTTTCCAGTTGTTGTAGATGTCTTGTGAGGTACATACCAAAAGGGGCATTGCACTCTATAATGGGTCTAATGAGTGATGAGTAGAGGAGAACAATGACCTATTTTTTCCTGGATGAGAAACCTTTTGTGATGAGGTGTGCCACATAGAAGGATTTCCTGACTACTGTGGCGATGTGATTATCAAAGGAGAAACTACTGTCCACCTGTGTCCCAAGGTCTTTTATCACACGTTCGGTGTTAAGTAGACTACCACCTATGTGGTAGTTCATAAGTACAGAGTTTTTACCAAAAGGGATGACAATGCACTTTTTGGCATTGAGCTTGAGGCCATGGCTTTGACACCAGACATCTGTCTCAGCGAGGCCCTTTTGTAGGATGTCCACATCTTTTGGAGTTTTGATTATGGCTCCTAGTTTGCAGTCATCTGCGAACTTCATCAGCCAAAGACCTTCTGTGTTAGCCTGTACTTCAGAGAAGTAGATACCAAACAGGACAGGACCCAGGACTGAACCCTGTGGTACTCCACTTGTCACTAGTCTGAAGTTGGATTTGGAGTCTGCTACTTTCACAGTGTGGGTTCTGTCAGTGAGCCAGTTGGCAACTCATCTTGTGACATAGGGATTTATACCTAGTTTAGTGAGTTTATCTATAATTCCAGAGTGGGGGATGGTGTTGAAAGCCTTGGCGAGATCTAGATAGGCTGTGTGAACCACCTTACCCTCATCTATGGCTTTGGTGATTGCTTCAAAGAAGTCTATCAGGTTTAGGAGACATGATCTGCCTTTTACAAACCCGAACTGGGTGGGTTCCTGAGTTTGGAGATTACCAATGTCATTGGTTATAAGTTCCATGATGATACATTCCATAGCCTTGCAGACCAGGCTCGTTAGGCTAATGGGCCAGTAGTTTCTGGGGTCTGTGGTGGCTCCCCTTTTGTGGAGTCGGATAACCATCGCTGTGAGCCATTCAGTGGGCAAATAGCCTGAGGTGAGACTATGACTGAACATGGTACTTAGGTGGGGTGCCAGTTCGTTCTGTAGTTCGTGTAGAACACAGCCTGGGATGTTGTCAGGTCCCATGGATGCTGTGTTCTTGGCTTTGAATAGTGTTTTTTACCTGTGCAGTCATGATTACAGGAACTTTGCATTCTTCTGTTATAGAGATGGGCCCTTTAGGGGATGACAGGGGGGTAAAGTTAGCACTGAACCTATCTGCCAGGATGTTGGCAATATCAGTTGGTTCTGTATATTTCGTGCCATTGTGCTGTAACTCAGAGCAGATCTGAGTGTTGCCATTGAAATTCATGACATAGCTATAGAATGCTTTGTGGTTGTCTTTAGAGTTAGTGGCAATTTTGTTTTCATAACTAGCTTTGGAGGATTTTATGAGGGATCTCAGCTTCTTACTGAGGCTGACCAGGGAGTTTCTCCAATCATAGGATTTTACTCTTTTTTGCAACAGTTTCTTTCTTCTGTTGTAGAGTTTGTTTATGGCAGGGGATCACCAGATTGGCTTCCTTTTTTTGGAGGATAGCATCTTGGTTCTGTTAGGGATTGCACGATCCATGCACTCGTGTAAGTGCTTATAAAGTGCATTTGTGGAGGATTCAGCAGCCATACCTCTATTGTCCATCAGCATGGGTGTTGTGAAGTTTGCCACTTCTGTCTTAAGAAGTGTGAAGTTGGCTTTGTAGAATTTTTTTACTGTGGTTTCCCTAAATGGGGGTGGGGGAGGGATGTGGATGTCTAGGGTGATTAGCTTGTGGTTGGATCTGACCAACAAGGAATTGACCTCTGGTGTGGAGCACCGATTGCCCATGTTGGTAATAACCAGGTCTAGGATATTGCTGCCCCTGGTGGGGGTGTGGATAAGTTGATCCAAGGCATTGGAATTTATGAATTCCAGAAAACGTTGAGCACAAGAGTTGGTACATGAGTAGTTTTCCTAGTTAATGGTAGGGTAGTTGTACTCGCCCATTATTAGGATGTTAAGTTGTACCCTAATATTTTCCAGTGTATCAAGAAATGAGGAGTGGGAATCCTGGGGCATGGTGGGGAATCTGTAGCAAGCTACAATTTGGATTGCGGTCTTGCCCAGAGTTAGTTGCACTTGGATAATCTCGGATGCATTATGCTGAGCAACTAGCCTGGAGGTGTAGATATCCTTAATGAATATTGACAAGCCTCCACCTTTAGTGTTTCGGTCCAGGTTAGGTGGCCGAAAGGTGTGGTATGAATTATAGCCTGGTAATGCAGGGGTACTTTCTGGAGCCTTGAACCAGGTTTCTGTGACTGCACAGATGTCGATGTTCTCCATTTTAAGGAGTGCCTTGAGTGAGTGCATTCTGAGGTTTAGACTTCTAGCATTGAGTAGCAATACCCTCAGATTCTTCTTGCCTGTACCTGTTACAGTGGTGAAATTGTCATTTGAACCTTAGGCAGCATCCGGAATCCCAGGGGCGACAGGTGCAGGCCATCTCTGGCAAAGCATTGTGGTTTATCGATCATGTCATCCCAGGCAGACAGATACTGGATCCCCTTAGAACGAAACCAGAAGCTTAGCCAATTGTTGAAATCAATCATTTTGTCCTTGTACTGTGGCATCATTCTGGGTGATGGCAGGATACTACTCAGGGCTAGGGTCATACTTGCCTGGGCTACAAGATCGGACAGCTCCTCCATGTCCCTTTTCATGTAGTCCAGGGAGGTACGTCTCAGGTCATTCACACCAACATGGACAATGACAGAGTCATATTTGTACTTGTTGTGGAGTGACCTGAGTGTATGAATTATGTGGCAGATCCTGGCACCCAACAGGCAGCTGACAGTAACTTTCTCCTTGTTTAGCCTGGTGAGTGGAACATCAGTTTGCCTGACTACAGAGTCACCTATCACTAGAGTGTTGGGTACATTGTTATGCCTTATGGGCTGTGGTTGAGTGGCACGCTGAGCTTGTGGGCTATGTGTCATTTGGGCTGTGTTGGGGGTGGGTGGCGGTTGCTTGTGTTTCTGCTTTGGAGGTCCCTGTTGCTTGGCCAGGTTTTTACTGAGAGTCTCCGCGAATGTAGGTTTGTGTTTTGTGTTTCTATGTGTGTGTTTTGGTGGTGTAGGTTTTGAGGGACTATGTGCTGAGTGTGGTGCGGTGCAAGTGTTTACCTTCTCCTCTTGACTGTCTAGTCCAGTCTTAGGTGAAGAGTGCTTTGCTTCCAGTTTGGCTGTATAAGTGCATCTCTCACAGGTTGTAGTGTTGGGTGGTAGAAGGAGAGGGTTATCTGTGTACATGAGGCAATTACTGCATTGCCCCAAGATGCCCAGATTCATCAGGTAGACAGGAGAAAACACTGGGAGCTGACCCTTAGACATGCCTGAATAGGTGCTTATTTGTTAAGTACTAGAAACTGTTTTCCTCTAGACAGTGAGGAAAGTTGAGTGCTGTGGTAATTTGTAGCTTATTTAGTGCTTACAATAAGTTCTGAACAAGTGCTGGGCTCAAAGAAACAGACTTGAGTGCTGAAACAAAAAACTGGCTAGTTCTAAGAAACAAAATTAAGCTAGAAGGCTTCCCTCCAACACAGAAAGGCTTGGGGGCTTAGAAGCACACAAATAGTCCTGGACACAGCAAATCTATATCCACACTAGACTACCCACAGGAAAGGCAGGAAACAAGCTTAGAAAGTTTTTTTTTTTAAGTGGAAAGAGAGAAAGGAGGAGCAGAAACTAAGCTGTATTAGATAGAATGAGGTAATGATACTAGACTGGGAGGAGTTTCCCAGATCAAACTTACAGTAGAGGTGGGCAACTGCAAAGACACCAACTATAAGAACAGCATACCAATAGGGGGGAGGGTGGGAAACAAACTGCAAAAACGTTTCCCACAGCAGAAAAGCAGCAGTGAGCCTTTAAATGAAAGTTTTAAACAGCTAAAGGAGCCTCTAGAGAAAGCTTTTAACTGCAAACAAGTTATCAGAATCAAACAACCCAACAGATGCTTAATAAAAGTGGACAATTTCCAATTAATACCTCACACACAGTGAAACTAGCTAGAAAAATATACAGTACCCAAAGTGCTATAAATAACTCGAAAAAATAAGCAAAAAAACAGGATACTTAATGTTATATATTATAGATCCAAGTTTGCTCAGTGTCCTTATTTTGATTAGGTCAGTGTGAAATTAAAGCTCCATGATAGCCACTATACCATGAGCTGTTTCACTAAACCTATGAAACTATGAAATGCTTGTTGATCTTTGAGTTTGACAACTGAAAACCTACTCTGAATTATTTTTGTATTCGACCACACTTCAACTGATGTGAAAGTACAACTCAAGTAGTCTAGCTTTGCAGCTCTGAGTCAATATTTTTCTTATTATTTAAATTGGAATTATGCTATCTTAATCTATTTACTAACTATATAAAATCATTATATTCTTCTTGTGTCTGAATGCACAGTAAGAGACAATTAATTATGTTTACAACACCTTTCAAGACTTCAATTGCCCATGCAACAGCTCTTTGGAATACCTGTGGTGATATAATATCAAACAGAAGTCTTATTTTGTCTTTTCTTACTGGCATATCAAATGTACACAATTTGGAGTTGTCTTCATCTAGTTTTATTTGCCAGAATCCCCACTTTGTATCGAGTATGAAAAAGCTTAGCATTTGCCATCATTGAGACCACTTCTTCAGCTGTAAGTAATGGGTAATGCCCTATTTAATCACCTAATTCAGAACTTGTGGATGGATGTTGTTGTATCTTTCGGCTTTTCCTGGTTAGGGGTCGCCACAGCGGAACTTCGGTCCGCTAATGATTGGCAGTAGATTTTTACGTACCGAGTTGCCAGCCCTGACGCACAACCTTCAACGAAGGTACGCCCATTCACGCATGTCTCCACACAGAAGATGTGATATTTGCATTGTTATATGGCAGCAGCTCTATTATTCAGTTCTTTCTTTTGGACTAAGTTGCTTTATAATGACACTTAAGCTTTCCATTTGCTTTATTTATTTTTATTTATTTATTGATGTTTGTTTACCAGGAAAGTCCACTAGACCAGAATGAGCTAATTTTCAGTGGAGGCCTGGGGAGAAAAGCTCCAATAGGTTCAGATGTTGGTACTATGCTATCGGCCCTAGGGCCTATACAAGCCTAGCCATAACAATATCACAAAAACAATATAATACAAATATACAGAGTAGCATAACATATACAAGATACAGAGTAGCAAACAATCAGTATAATCCTGAAGTAACATATGTACAGCTTAAGATGAAACGTAAATCAGTGGTTTCAAAAGTAAACATAAGTATCTGACTTCTGTGTATTATTAGTAAATTATCTCATAAAAGTACAATTAAGTACAGAAGGGTTACAAAGTATCATGCAAAAAAAAATTTAGTCTGCAGAGGGTAATATTTATGAAGAGGGATTCCTTGAAGGGAATACTCACTACAAAGGATTACTATTAGTGAGGGTAAGTAGGCTGAGGTGAAACACAAGAAGCGAGAGAGAAGTGTGAAATAGAGAGTGGGGCTAATGTACGAGCAGGAATAGTTCTGAAGAGTAGAGACATCAGGTGATGGCATAGTGTGGAGTAGGAGGCCCAAAAGAGCAATTACAAATCCACTTTGAGAAAAGGTACTTTTGTAGAGCAGTTTTGAAACTAGGAGGGGAGTGTTCACTGCGGAGAGAAAGGGGAAGGTTATTCCAAAGTTTAACTATGGTCCAGGAGTATAGATGCTTACGTGCTGCTAAGTTAGGTTTATGAATGGGAGTAAGTGTTGTCCTAACCATAGTGGTCTAAGGGGGATGTAGATGGTGAGGAAGGAGCTGAGGGCTGGGCAGTCTTGTGGTTTGTGAGTGGTAGTAACCTGAAGGAGTAGCAAGTAGTGTGGGAATTAAAGCCATTGACATTTTCTTAATGCAGTACAGTGATGGGAAGAGTGGTGGTTATTTGTAGCAAATTTGGGGATTTTATTGTAACAGGATTCTAATTTTGTTTTTAAAGCAGAATACAGATTGATTAATAGAGGTGCACCATAGGTTAAGGAGGGTAGTAAATATGAGAGTGCTAATGCTTCTTTAGTTGGTAAGGAGAGAAATCTATTATGCCTGTCTAATAATCCTAGTTTTTTATGAGTTTTATTTATACTGGACTTGATATGAAGGTCGAATTTTATGTCTTCGTCGATTATCACACCTAACAGTTTAGTACTAGACACTACTTCAATTTTTGTGGAATTTGATGAGAGTATATTAAAGTCTACTTTGTTGAGGGACATGTTTTCTTTTGGGGATAAATAACATGTTTGCTTGTTTTTTTGGCATTTAGGTAAAGGTGTTTTTTATGTTGCCAGGATTCCACAGTAAGAAAGGCAGGTTGGGTATTTTGTTGTAGTATGACAGGATTGGGAGCAGAGCAGACTATGGTCGAGTCATCTGCATACTGAACTAGAGATGCATTTGGAATAGCTTGGTGCAGATTATTTATGAATGTATTAAACAAAATAGAACCTAAGATTCAGCCTTGTGGTATGCTAGTAGGGTTATGAAGCTGGGGGGGGGGGTAAGTACAGTTGTGCCATTTAAGGGCATGTTGCCTATCTGAGAGATAGCTTTTAAATCAGTTTAGTGACTGGGAGGATAAAGCTATGGAAGAGAGTTGGGCTAAGAGGATGGAATGAGAAATAGTATCAGATGCTTTTGATAGATCCAGAATGAGAGCAGATACTGTATGACCTGAGTCACTGGCTTTATTGATGATATCTAAAAAGAAGATTAGGGCTATAGATGTACTGTGCCTAGGACGGAATCCCTGTTGGGTTTGGGAGAGGATGTTATTACTTAGAAGGTACTGAATAAGTTGTTTCTTGACACATGTTTCCAGTATTTTGGAGATGGGGAAAGTAGAGCTATGGGTCGAAAGTTGGAAATGTCGGAGGAAGGTCCACCTTTATGAATGGGCAGGATGATAGCTTTTTTCCAAAGACAGGGGAGGTATGTTTCTTGGATAGACCTGTTAATTAGGATGCTAATAGGGTAGGCTACAGCATCTGTGGCAATTTTGAGGAATGTGGCGGGAATTTTGACGGTAGAATTAGAGCAGGTTTACAATTTAGAAGGAGTTTTTTGATATAAGAAGTAGAGATAGGGGAGAGGTTAAATCCTGGTTGGGGGGATTTCTGAATATGGTTTAAAGCTGGGTTGTTGGGGCTGGTGTGGTTGGGATTAGAAGGGGTAGAGGAAGATGGCATGTGTAGATGGTTGTTTGATAGGAGTGAGGACAAGTCAGCAGTAATATTAGCTATAGTATCTATGAAGTAGGAGTTAAATTTAGAGGCAGTAAGTTCAGGAGGCAAGTTAGGCTAGGGGTTCAGGTTGGGTTTAGTGTCTGGGTTTAAGAGATTATTGATCAAGAATCAAAACATTTTGGGATTATTTTTCCTATTTGTTTGTAACTTTCAGAAGTGCTGTTGCTTGTCTTTGTAGATTAATATTTTGGCTTGGTTTGGGAGTTGTTTGTAATGGCTGAGATCAATGGGGTTCTTAGATTTGAGCCAGCCCTTCCAGACTTTATCCCTATTTTTCATGATTTCCCTAGTAGGTTTAGACAGCTAGGGAGCATGGTTGGATTTAATTTGTTTGTTTCTGTTAGGAGCTAGGCTGTACAATAGATTTAAGAAGGAGTCAAAGTAGAGAAGGGCATTATCTAATGAGAGAGTTTTAAGACTGTCCCAGTTGTAGCTGTTTAGGATGCTGTTGAAGGTAGGTGGGCAACATTTTGATAGATTTTGGATTACTTTAATATTATGGCCCTTTGTAAAGGATAGACAGTGACAAATAGTATAGCCTGGGAGGTGATCTCTAAAGGAGTTTGCCAAAGTGCCTGAAGCTGGATATTTGGAAGGGTCTGAGACCAGAAACCAGTCAAATGTTGAGTTTGGTTTTATGATTGAATCTAGTAGTAATGTTGATTAGCTGAGTGAAGTGAAATAAATTTATGTTAGGGGGAAAATTATTGGAGGATATGAAAGCCCAGTTGATGTTCATCTCACCTAGTATAATAGTTTCATTTTTTATGGTAAAGGAAATCCAGGATAGTATAGCTTCTAAAACAGGGGCATTATTTCCTGGGGGAATGTATAAGATTATAATGCAGAGCTTTTTGGAATCATTGATTTCTAGAAATGAGATTAGGATCTCTGCATTATGAAAATGTGGAATGGAGTCAGAGTATGGGAATATATTAAAAGAACTGGGGAAGATCAAGGCAATGCCACCACCCTTTTTATGTTGTCTGTCTGACCTAATTACATTATAGTTGGGAGGGAGGAACTCTGAGTCTTGAATAGTGGGTTTTAACAAGGTTTCAGTAGCAGCTAGGATGTCTGTCCTGTTTTGAGATAGCCAAGCATGAAATTCAGAGGATTTATTACAAATGCTCTGAAAGTTTATGGTAGTTAAATTTGAGAGTCTTGGAAGAGTTATAACATGGAGATGGGGGGAGGAGTTTGGGGCCCTGGGTTAGGGTGAATGTCACCAGAAGAAATGAGGGAGGAATGTATGATATAGTTTGTGAATAGAGTGTGACAACCTGGGGAGGAAAAGGAGAGGGAGATTTCTAAAAGATATTTGCACATATTTAAGGGAGTAGTTGGTATAGAGAATGAGAGGTTTACTACAGAGAAGAGGAGGTGACTGGTATAGACTAGAGCTAATGTTAGAGTATGAGTGATGTGTGGAAACAGTTTGAGATAATGTAGAGTTTTGTATGACAGTTAGTGAGTAAGGGCTTAATGCTGTGAGGTGAATAAGCAGGAGGAGGCATACCGTTATTATGAAGAGATAAGTTAAGTATGATATGAAGGGGAGCATTGCAGGGAAGTAGACCTAAAGAAGGGTGAGGAGTTATGGTAGTAGGGGGAGGAGGGTGCTACTTGGTTAATGGGTATGTAGGTGTGAAAGGGAGGAAGTAGGTGTGAATATGAAAGTATAAATGTAACGAAAGAGGGGGTGGGTGGGTGGGAATGGGGGTAGGTAGAGGAATGAAGTGAGCCAGAGTGCAGCGAGGGTGAACGGAATGGGATGAACCCAGTAACTGAGAGCTGGCACCTATAAAAAACAATCAGTCAAACCAGGTCAGAAGCTTTCTGGAGCTTACAAAGTTATGTTATTTAGCCTACTATCCAAAGTTAGCAGGTAGGATGGAATTATTGACTG
This sequence comes from Protopterus annectens, assembly GCF_019279795.1. Lineage (NCBI taxonomy): Eukaryota > Metazoa > Chordata > Ceratodontiformes > Protopteridae > Protopterus > Protopterus annectens. The sequence goes on from NC_056726.1 coordinate 828,254,274, forward strand.
CGTCATCAATTTGTTGATCTGTGACACTATCCAATTTAGTGGAGTATATACTTTGAAAATGTATTGCACTTGTTTTAAATTCTCTCATGCAATAATTTATTTAAACCAAAAATATGGACAATCCTGATTGAGATCTAAGCAGGGGAGAGGGAACAAGTAGCGGGGGGGGGGGGGTGGCTATACTAAGTTGTCCGTACTCAGTGTACACGCCACAGTACTAGACCTGACTTATTAAAAGTACCATATATTTGGTAAAATTACAGGCTATAACTTAGGTTAGGGTACAGTATGAAGGACAAGAGATACATTCAAAGTTTTGGCCTTTAATTTTAGGGTTGCTTTTGTTAAGGCTCTTGTTAGCAGCAGTTCAGTGAGCCATGAGACTTCAGAGGCTCAGGGAGGACTTTTTCCAGGACTAACTCTTCTAAAAATGGAAAGAGAATGATGGTTAAGTTTAGGGAAAAGATAAAAACAAAAAAGAACAACAAATGGGAAGAAAGTAGAGGGTAAAGTAATGGTATGTTCTAGTCACTAAGGAAATTAATGTAATAAAGCCACTAACTTAGCTGCAATACTTTAATTCTTAGAAACAAACAAAATGCCACTAACTTAGCTACAATAATTTACTTCCTAGAAACATTTATTAATGATTAGGCAATTTGAAGACAGAATACCCTAGGCTGTGACTATATTAATGTAGTTATTGACAATAGCTTGTCCTTGTGACTTGCAGCATACAAGTGAATAGACTAGGCCCACATTTCTAGGAAACAGCTTCTATGCTTAATATTTTTAGTAAAATGGAAGTACCTACAAGCAGAGAGTGGGATAGACAAACATAAATTCACTATCTAGTAGGACCTTTATGTACACCAGTGTTAATACAACAAGGAAGAAAAGACAGAGGAGCTAAATGTCTCCTGCTCCTTGGGCAGTTACAATCTTAGCACATTTCAATGCAAGTTTACACTACATATGCAATACATTAGTTACAATTGTAGCAATTTGAGAAAGCTTTATCCTTTGCTGATAATGTAGGAGCAAGAGCCTCCAGCATGGGACAGACTATAAATGCTAAGCAAACAAGAACTCGTTGGTAAGCTATTAACAATGTTGCATGTTCACAGTGATAGGTAAAGCAATAAAACAGATGAGACAGCTAGCTTTGTTACACTAAATGATAGATTAATTACTCAATGTTGTTCTATAACAATGTCGCAACTCAGGTTAATCACAGGTAACTTTGTAGCAGTCTAAAAGTATTTCACATTTACCAAAGTAGGGTAAGCAACACAACAATTCCAATGAGAGGCATTCGATAAAAGAGAAGCTGCATATATACAAGAATTGACCATCCAGCAGAGGTTAAAACAATATAAATGCAAGGATATACTTACGTAGCGAGTACACCATGGCAGGGGACAACAGAGAGAGAGAGTGAAGGGAATACTACTCATTTAAAAATGGCGCTTGGGTGGGGGGGGTTGTATAGATTAGTTCTGCAGAGAGGGCATTGGCTGCAGCATGGTAGATTGTATTACATAGTGTAACTCGCGATATTGGGTCTAAATGAGAGGACTCAGCTCATTTCTTTTTTTTTCCAATTTATTTTTTATTATTTTGATTTTCATAACCAAGGATAAAAACAAGATGCATAAGCAGAAACACATAAGTATAAACATTCATCATGTCTAAAAACTACAAAAAAGAGCAGCAATCCTAAAAACAAAACATCCAGTTGTATACAATCGTAGTCCCCTATTTAGTAGTACTTATTTCTATGCTGTGAAAAACATTTTATTATGGGTATAAGTGAAAAGGAGATTATGTCAAGAGTTAAGTGTATGGGGAAGCCAAGAGCTAATAAGGTATGGAGGTATATACATCATAGATGCCACTGTAAGATGGGCTAAGAGGAATTTGAAATGTATATCAATAATTTATTTTGTCTAAATTTAAATTTAACATTTTATCTAGAGTCAGTCTTTCTGAAAACTTGGTTCTAATATAGGGGTATTTTCAGTTAAGTAGTCAAAATGGAGTAAGTTATTCCAATATCTGAAAGTATACTTTTCTTTTGGTGTTTTTAGTAAACAATTTGGGAGTAGATATATATTTTATAGCCATGTCTTGGAAGTTTTCCCAGGAGCTTTTGGATGTATTAAGTCAACTTTGTGCTATGCAATATTTGATTAGGGCACATAGTGTGATTAAAATGTATTTACATATTCCTACAAGTGATTTTGGAGTTATATGGAGAATTCTGGTTTCCCAAAAAAAGTGGTCTTTTTGTAGCCCATTTTTTCAAGTTTTGCTCTGAGAGAGCACCATAATTTATAGATTGTTTTACAACTCCAAAAAAATGTGAAGTATATTGGCATTAACTAGAGGGCAAAAAGGACAGGAGAGTGTTTTCTTGCAACCAAATTTATTCAGAATGGCTGGGGTATGGTAAGAGTTATTATTTATTTTTTTTATTTTACATTTGTTGACCGGGCTAGTCTAGCTGGAGATATTTCCATTTTCAGTAGAGGCCCGGGGAGAAAAGCTCCACATACTTAATAATAATATAGAAAAAACAAAGCAATAAGAGGCAATGCCACATACATTAGGAAGGAATTAACGTAACATTGTACAGTAAACCATCGGGATAAAAATTGTGGAAGATAACATTTACATAACATTTGTTGGTAGAGTAGTAATGTAAAGGAAGAGTAAGAAGTGAGGTTACAGGCTAATAGTAGAGTATTAGTCAGGGTTACAGCAGGGGCATAACCATTGAAGTTTTAGGTGATTTTTAAGATTAAGTTTGAAGAGGGGAAGGGAGGAAATAGAGGTTAGGTTGGGTGGCAGTATGTTCCATTGCTTACCTGTGGTGGTGGAGAACAAGGAGTCACCAGCCAAGTTGTTAGATTTGGGTATATAAGCTAGGAGTTTATTAGAGGAGCGTAGGGAATGAAGATTATTATAGGGTGTTATAAGATTGTTTAGTGTAGGTGTGTTGTTAGGTAGGTAGAAGATTTTGTGGGCAGTTGTTAGTTGAGAGAGTAGCAGAGCATTTTGCAGTTCAAGCCAGTCTAGCTGATGTAGGTTAATGCAGTGATGGGTTCTATAGGGCTTGCCAGTTACAAACCTTGCAATACTGTTGTAGGCTTTGGTAAGTTTGTTGAGATTGTTTTGCTTTAAGTTGGTGTAAATGGGAGAAGCATAGAGGAGGGTAGAGAGTAAATGAGAGTGGGCAATGGTAGTTCTTGCTTTAGGGGTGAGGAAGGGTCTTATCCTATACAAGGAGCCTAATTTTCTGTTAATGGACTTAATGGTGTTATTAATATGATTGTCAAAAGTGAGTTTATTGTAACTCCTAATAACTTACAGGTCAGTTCAGGTGAAATAAGGGTTCCATTACTAGCTAGGATGGAGAAGTGTATGGGAGGGGTCTTGTTGTTAGGAGTAATCAGAAGTAATTTGGTTTTTTTGGCATTCAAGAGTAAGCAGCAGTTTTGGAACCATGTTTCTACTATGGAGAAGATAGTTTGGCTTAGAGATTTAAGCTCAGGGAGAGATTTTGCAGAACAGATGATAATAGAATCATCAGCATACTGTATGCAGGTGGATTGAGGAATAGCTACATGAAGATCATTTATGAACAGAGAGAAGAGAAAGGGTCCTAGAATAGAGACTTGAGGAAATCCTAGTAAAACAGGGAGATATGAAGACAAGTGATTTTGCCACAAAACAGCTTGTTTTCGGTTGCTGAGGTAAGACTTGAACCAAAGGATAGAATTAGAATCCAGAGAGAGGGATTGTAGGGTATTTATAAGTAGGGAGTGATTGACCATGTCAAAGGCTTTTGACAGGTCAATGAAGAGTGCAGATGAGAGGTAGTTATTGTTCCGGTTGGTGTTAATAGTATTGGTGAAAGATAGGAGGGCAGTGGTGGTGCTGTGAAAGGGTCTAAAGCCATGTTGGCAGCTGGCCAGGATGTTATTTTTAGTTAGGTAGTCTATTAGCTGATGATGGATACATTTCTCCATGATCTTAGCTAAAGGTGAGAGTAGTGCTATGGGCCTATAGTTGGAGTACTCATTAGAGTTGCCTCCTTTATGTAAGGGAATGATGTGGGAGATTTTCCAAAGATTGGGGATAGTGCTTTCAGAAATGGTACGGTTAATAAGAATAGTTACAGGATGAGCAATTGCTCTGGCTGCAAGTTGAAGATATTCAGCTGGAAGGTTGTCATCAGAGGGTGTACAGGGTTTTAGCTTGTGAATTAGTTTCTGGATAAAGGAGATTGAGATGGGTTTTATCTTGAAAATAGGAAGATTGTCATGTTGGGAATTAGGTAGGTTAGTGTTTGTAGAGGTTAGCTGTGCGGCCAGGGTTTGAATGGGCTCTGTAAAATAGGTATTGAAAGCATTGGCAATTTCTAGATTGGTTTTGTTTTCTGACTCTAGGGGTGGAGGGGTACTAGAATGGCCGGGCTGAAGAAGGTTATTAATGGCAGTCCAAAATTTTTGTGGATTCTTAGTCTGAGACTGTTGAAGTTTACTGTAATAGGCTTTTTTGTCAGAGAGTATGGCTTTTTTAGTAGTATTACGTAGTTGTCTAAAGTTCAGGTGTTCTGAGACATCTGTAGTTGCTCTCCATTTAGCCCAGGATTTGTTTCTTATTAGTATTTTTTGTTTTGTGTCTTTTGAGAGCCAGGGAGCAGATTTGAACTTTATCCTGATAGATCTTTTGGGTGCGTGGGTATCTAGTATTGTTAAGAATTTGTGGTTAAAGTAGCTGACAGCTTCGTCTAGTGGGAGGATTTTTAGGGGGTTCCAGTCGCAGGCATTTAGTTCCATTTGAAATAAGTCAGGATTAAAATGTTTTTTGGTTCTGGCAGTAATAAACTTGGGAGGTTTGTTTATGTCGTTTTTATGCCTGATGATATACGTGGGCAAATGGTCGCTGATATCATCTGGCAGGGTTCCTACTTGATAGTTTTGTCTTTGTTTATTGACTAGAATCCAGTCTAGGATGGTATCTTTGTTGTTAGGTTTGTTGATTCTAGTAGTGGTGGTAATAGTTTGTTTAAAGTTATGTAGGTTGATATAAGAAGAGGGATTATCATTGTTGATACTATACCAGTCAGTGTTGAGGTCTCCTAGAATAATAGTTTCTTGTGGGTAGGTTGAGGAAATCCAGGACAGGGTATCTTCTATATTAGTAATGTTATGGCCAGGGGGTAGGTAGATGCAGAATATATATATAGCTTTGTTGGAGTTGATTTGAAATTTAGAGATCAAAATTTCAGCTGAGTTATCTTGGGTTGGGTTATGGGGTATAGGGGAGATAAGAAGATCGGTTTTAAAGAGTAAGGCCACTCCACCTCCTTTACGTTTTAATCTGTCATTTCTTAGTATGTTATATCCTGGTGGGGTTATTTCATTGTCAGTGGTTGTAGGTTTTAACCATGTTTCTGTGAGGCAGAAAATATCAAATGAGTAAGTACTGAGAAGGGCATGGAGATGAGTTGTTTTATTGTTTATGCTTAGAATGTTAAGATGTCCAATTTTTAAGGAGTTAGGAAAATTAAATAGGGTATCAGGGGAGTTGGATGGAGAATGTGTAGCAGATGAAAAGTTAGGTTTAGGTGGGCCAGGGTTAGGGTGGATGTCACCAGCTTGTAAGGAGGAATATTTGAGAGCAAGTATGTGGCTGTGATTAAGGATGGGTGGGATTTTTATTTTTTTTACTACAAGGTGATTCAGTTTTATGGGAGTAAGTCTGTGGTATTTAGCTTGTAGGTAATTGGAGGTGGAGGTGATATTGATGTGGGCTTGGGCTAGTGAGTTGTTAAGGGTAAGTGTTTGTTTTTGTGAGTAGTTTTGCAGATAGAGGTTTTTTGTTTCAAGTAATGTGATTAGATAAGTGGTGGTAAGGACTACTGCAATTAAAGTTAAGAATATAGCCATTTGTAGGGTGTGTCTGGATATAGTTATCATGATTCAATGTGAGTAGAGGTATTAGATTTAGAGCTAGAATATAAATAGGCAAAATATAAAAGGAGAGAGACTTGGTGTGAGGTTATGTCACAGTGCCTGAAGTGGGAAGGAGTATAGAGCAGGTGACGCTGTGGAGGGAAAAGAGAGTATTTGAGAGCAGATGTTGGGATTCTATGTGAAGTGGTAAAAGTTAGTTTAGGAGGTAGAGTATAGTAGAGATTGGAGAGTAGGAAGTGAAATGCTGTGATAAGTTAGGTTAGTGGAAGTGGTAAAGAGTGTAGATACAAATGGAAAGTAAGAGATAAGGAACTAATACTAGGTAGGGTAAGAACTAAGAATGTAGTGGAGTGGGTATGAGGCTTACAGTGGAAATGTGAGGGTGGAGTAAGCTATTGCTGGGTGGGTGTGTTTGGGTAAGAGTAATTGGTTTCAAGTTGTAATTGGGTGTTAGAAAAGAGGGGTGTGGTCATAGACGTATAAGGTCAGGACCACTGAGGGTGGGTGGGAATTGGGGGTAGGGTAGGGGAGCGGAGTGAGCCCGCAGGGCGAACGGAGCGGGTAGAAACAGTGAAAGAAAAGAGCAGGAGTGGAATCAATCAGTCAAGATATAAGAGAGACTAAGTAGTGTAAGTTTGGAAGGGTGAGTTAATGAAGTGTGGGGAGAGAGTAAGGGGATACTCTGAGTTACAAGTCTAGAGGGCAGAGCAAACTGCAAGGGGAAATATATACCTAAAAGAAAATAGTAGTATTTCAGTCTAAAAGAGCTAACAGTTGGTACAGAATTGGATAGGAGAAAACTGCCATCTAGAGGCCGATTTAGAGAAGTACAAGAGCAGTTTCAGTTATGGAAGGGAAAAAACGGGCAAGGGAGAGACGGTTACTGGGGTAAACTAGAGCGTTGGATGCTGGTAAGCTGCTGGCAGACACAAGGCAGGGCCCTATCCTAGACCACATACAAACACCACACAAAAGTTTGCAAGATAGAGGTGTAAATACATACAGCAGTCTTTAGGCAAACACTAAGTGTGCTTCAGAAGGTTTGTTAGGGTCCAAAAACGCCACGATAGCTTCAAAAGTTGGGAGTTTCACAGGGCAGGAACCACACCAGGTGACCAAAGGCACACACACAGCAACAGAGGACAGGCTGATATCTAAGGATTAAAAAGGTAATACTGTTAGGTGCTAGATTAAATATTAACTATGTAGGTCTAAATGTAGTTTTATAGCTGGAATATAACAGTTGGAAAAAAAGGAACAAAAAGCGAAAGAAGGGAGACAGCTTGAGTAGGCTTATCCAGGAGAGTGCAAGAGAGGGGAGTAGGAGTATAGAGGGAGACTAAGAGAGGTGGAAAGCGGAGTGGTAGTGGAGAAAGGAATAGAAAGAAAAAAATATGTAGTATATAGCAGGAGGAGAGGAAATCAGAAATGTAGGCTCAAATAACCCTGTATAAACATTGTGATAATGTGCAAGTAGGAAAACAATATAGCTGAGTATTGAAAAGTAAGGCAACAAGCTGCGATATATACAAGAAGGCAGCAAGTAATTCTAGCAATTTACAATCATATAGTGAGGGTTAAACCTCAGCGTTAACAACTAATATAGCTAGGTAATGGTTGTAATTTAAAAACCACGCTCAAGGTTATCGCAAGTAAAAACTGGTTTCATTTCATGTCACAGTGGCTAACATAATACATGCCGCGTATACAGTTTTAACATGAGGTTACAATCTGGTATAAGAATACAAAAGTTAGATAACATAACAGGAGAATGTATAACTGGTAACTGAATCAAGAAAATATATAATAAGTACAGGTAGTGTAAGGCTGTCGCTACCCTTTAAAGCTCAGTTTACCTCATGAATGAAAATCGGGAAAGACAGGAATTCATGTATCGCAATGGAAACAAAAAAGTAGCGACTACAATTGTAACCATAATCTCAATATTATATCATATGTAGTTCATGATTATCACCAGAAAAAACTAGTGTTAAGGTAATACACTTAAAACAAAGAGTAGCGACTGCACTTGTAACCACAATCGACCACAGTTGTAACCACAATCACTAATATTGAGGTAATGCACATTAAACAAAGAGTAGCGACTGCAGTTGTAACCACATTCACAATCATATACCCTGATTAACTCAGAAAAAAAACTAGGTAAAACCGGTATGTATGTAAGGCAAATGAAAGAAACAGTAGCGACTACAATTGGGATGCTATATAGATGTCAGGGCGGGAAAAGAGGAGTAAGGAGCGGGGGGGGGAGGGGCAGTGATTGCGAGAAGGTAAGTGGTGGGAGAGGGGCGGAGCCAGCTAAGAGGGCAGGCGTACAATGAGGTAGGGAAAAAGAAAGTACAGGTAGAGATATGCAGATGGGTTAATGGGACCAAGCGTACGGACGTGAGATCTACCTAGACAAGCCTAGGTAATTATATGTAGGTACAGGTGGAATGTGGTGACCCCAAAGTGTAAGGTAGTACAATCTGAGCTTCTTAGAGGGAGATCTAGGGAGTTCAGAAGATACCAAAAGGGAAAGAGATAGGAAATTAGGAGGCAAATATAGAAACAAGAAAGTGTAAAGGATGAGGGAAAGAAAAAAGGTAGTAGTAGTAGAAACAGTGAAAGAAAAGAGCAGGAGTGGAATCAATCAGTCAAGATATAAGAGAGACTAAGTAGTGTAAGTTTGGAAGGGTGAGTTAGTGAAGTGTGGGGAGAGAGTAAGGGGATACTCTGAGTTACAAGTCTAGAGGGCAGAACAAACTGCAAGGGGAAATATATACCTAAAAGAAAATAGTAGTATTTCAGTCTAAAAGAGCTAAAGTTGGTACAGAATTGGACAGGAGAAAACTGCCATCTAGAGGCCGATTTAGAGAAGTACAAGAGCAGTTTCAGTTATGGAAGGGAAAAAACGGGCAAGGGAGAGACGGTTACTGGGGTAAACTAGAGAGTTGGATGCTGGTAAGCCGCTGGCAGACACAAGGCAGGGCCCTATCCTAGACCACATACAAACACCACACAAAAGTTTGCAAGATAGAGGTGTAAATACATACAGCAGTCTTTAGGCAGACACTAAGTGTGCTACAGAAGGTTTGTTAGGGTCCAAAAGTTATTATTTATTACTCAGCTCATTGCTACTCATGAAAGCTTTTTGGAGTATATATCACTGGCCTAACATGGGATTCCATTTTTCTATAATACTCTCCTTGCTATAGACAGTTGTCATAATGGTTAAGGTCTTCATCTCCCTTATAAAAGGTACAAGGTTTGGACTGACCACTGGCCAATGACTGTGTGGGGTTTGCATGCTCTTCCTATGTCACTGTGGGATTTCTCCCACCTCTCAAAAACATGCTGGATGTTTCCACTTCATACTCACTCAGGAATGGAATTGTGGGCAGCAGCACTGAGTCTACATGGTGCCTGTAGTGGAAAGAGTTGTATAAACAAACCATTTTAGGTGTCAACAGTGGTGAGAAGTATCTTTAAGAGTATATGGATAATAGACTGTGTGCTGTTTCAGGACTAGTCACTTGGTGTAAACGTTGGCTCTAGATGACTTGATCATCAATCAGGATGGATATTTAAGGAACTGGCCTACTCCATGATAAACCAGTGATGTATGCTGTGATGCTCGTCTGCTGACCTAGTAATCAAGAAGCCTCAGTCCACACCACTAGCACCAGTGAGCAGTGTCCACATTGGGAGGGATAAGAAATACACACACAATAAAGTAAAATTTCACTTAAGAGCACACAGAGATCACAGTCAGTCTGGGGCTGGTTCCTCCCTTTCTCTTCAGATCCCAATAAGACTCACACTGGCACAGCTATAGGATAACATTCTCAGCCAAGTAGTCAAGCCAAAATCTCCAGTGCCCTCTCTGTCCAACCAGTGCTTTGTGTCCCTGCCCAAGTAGCTGACACACACTTTGAGACTTGGTTTATATACAAACAGACACTTGTGGGGAAGGCTGGCACAGGTTCTCCAGCTATGCCCCCTCCTGCCAGGCTATAAGTTAGTAATCACTGCCACCAACTACTCTTATCAGCTGCCATAAAGGCCCTTATCAAAGGGTGTCCAATTTATACTGTGCAATATTATTATCCAAATAGTAAGTGGAGGAACAGCAAGGCTTATTGGAGTGGCTTTATACACTATCACCAAATATATGCAACTACTCTAGAGCTTAAATTATCTCTGCACAAAACAGCCACAGCTGAAAGGTTTAAGATATTTAATAATAAATAATAAAAACACAAGACCAATATTCTCAGTTCAACACAGTGCTAGTTAAAGAGTTCAGAAATCACAGGAAAATACTTAAAAATAATATTGCAGAATAGTCTGACATAAATATAGAAAACAGCTAGACTAAATCTGACTAAATTCCTATCTAACTCTAAGAGCAATCACAGTTCTAAATAAACTTACATATAGAGCAAAGGCAGAGTACTGATGACTGGATGTTCTTCAGACAAAATCCAAAATGCTTTCTCTTTCTCTCTGAGATCCCTTAAATTGATGGTACATCACTGCTGACTCACTTTAGATTACATCATTTTTGACAGTTCTCTGGTTTCCAGGCTACCAGAAACTCTACATTTACATTTCTTAGTTTTCTTAGTAAACTTGCACCTGGCCAGGAAGCCATAACAATAAAATACATTATACATGTAAAACTTTGCAATTAACTCTGGTCTCAAAACAATAGAAGGAATTCCTCATTCCAGACATTATGTCTCTGAGCTTTGAGATCAAACAGTCATACAATGCTTGACTTATCAGCTTTCTTCCAGGAGAGTGCACTGTGGTCACATTTTTGAAGTTCAACATTTAATACAGTTTTCTTACATTTAAGAGGACAAGCCTGTGGATTATATTCATGTTTACAATGACGTAGAATTATCTACAAAATTATATCTAGCTAGGCTGGCAGCCTTCATATATCTTCACATACCCCCCCCCCCCCGGAGAACTCAAGCTAGTTTTTCAAATGACCCTTGAGACATGTTGCTTGAGAGGGTTAGGTCTATCTGAATATACCTCACCCCCTTCCCTGTCTTGAGAACCCATCTGCGTTGGCATTGCTAACCCCACTGCAGTGCTGCACTCACATATCATATGCTTGCAACCCTAGGCTCCATCTTAGCAACTTGGCATTTTGCTGGCTGAATGTGTGCAACCATGTTAGGGGATTGTGATCCGTAACTACAGTGAATTTTCTTCCATAGGCTGAAGATTCTGCAGTGCCTACACTATGGCTAGACCTTCCTTTTCTACAGCTGCATAGCATTCCTCCCTGGGTTGGACCATATGACTGTGATAAACCACTGGGTACTCTTCACCCTCTGAAGAAATCTGGCTAAGTACAGCCCCCACCCCATGGTTCAAAGCATCCACCTGCACAACAAATTATTTGCTGGAATCTGGACTAGCTAACAAAGGGGGGTTCTCCCAAAGCTTATTTAAGCTTCTAGAATGCCTGCTCACATGCTGTGGTCCATACTACCTTATCTGGCCTGTTTTTCCTTGTCAGGTCTGTGAGGGGAGCAGCTATGGTACTATAACTGGGGATGAACTTTCTGTAGTACCCTGTTGTCTCTAAGAATGCCCTCCCCTGCTTTTTGGTAACAGGTGTCGGCCATGCCTGAATGGCTTCCACTTTGGCAGGTTCTGGACTGATCTTACCACTCCTGACTCTGTGTCCCAGGTAGGAGATCTCTCCCATACCCACCTGACATTTTCTCGGCTTAATGGTCAACCCTGCCCTCTGTAGTCTGCCTAGCACCTCCCTGACATGTTGAAGGTGCTCTTGCCAGGAATGGCTGTAGATGGCAATATCATCTAGGTAAGCAAGGGCAAACCCTCCTGCTCCTGCTAGGATATGATCTATCAGCCTCTGGAAAGTTGCTGGGGTATTTTCATCCCAAAGGGCATCTTTGTGAACTCATACAAGCCAAAGGGAGTCACAAAAGCTGAGCTCTCTCTAGCACTGAGAGTCAAGGGCACCTGCCAGTAATCATTGGTAAGATCAATGGTGGTAAGATACTTAGCCCCACCCAGCTGCTCTAGAGTCGCATCTGTCCTAGGCATGGGGTAAGCATCTGACTCTGTGTGACTATTAATTTCCTGTAGTCCACATTGAACCTGGTGCTGCCATCCTTCTTTGGCACCAGCACCACTGGAGAGGTGCAGGGACTGTTGGACTTTTGAATTACCCGTAGTTCCAACATCTCCTGTATCTCCTCCCTCAGAGTTTGCTTGACTTTCTCAGGCACCCTATAAGGCGTCTGCCTAATAGGCCTTAGGGGTCCTGTATCCACCTGGTGCTGCACCAGGTGGGTGCACCATGGTTTCACAGTGAACATGTCTTCAAACTCCTGTAACACTGCTCAGATTTCTTGAACCTGGGTAGGAGATAGCTGCTGGGACATTGCTACCCTTCCACTGAGGTGTCAGTCTGAGCCTCACTGAGGAGATCAGTCACCAGGTCTCCCTCAGACTCCTCCTGCAGTTCACTGCAAATACTCAGCACAAGGGCCTCCCTATCATGGTAAAGTTTCATTATGTTAACATGGTACAATTTGTGCCCCTGCCTCCTGCCCAGCAGTTCCACCATGTAGTTAACATCACTTACCTTTCTTACCATCTTGTAGGGTCCCTCCCAGGCTGCTTCCAGCATGTTATGTCTGACAGAAATGAGAACCATTACCTGCTGCCCTACAGCATACTCTGTAGCTCAAGCATTCCTGTCATACCATACATTTTCCTGTTGTTGTGCTTCTGCCAGGTTCTCCTGGGCCAAGCCCAGGAGTTCCCTGAGCCTTGTCCTGAGGTTTAGGACACGTGCCTCAACAGACTCCTTGTGAGATTCACACTGATCTTCCCACTCATCACAAATTAAATCTAGAGGTCCCATCACCCTATGCCTATACAGGAACTCAAAGGGTGAAAACCTGTGGATTCCTGGAGAACCTCTCTGTAAGCAAACAACAGATGGGGAAAATATTTGTCCCACTCCTTCTTAAACTGGTCTGCAAATGCCTGTAGCATGGACTTGAGTGTAGAGTGTAACCTCTCAACAAGACCATTAGTCTGGAGATGGTAGGGGGTGGTCTTCAGGTGCTTCACCCCACAGTACTTCCACAGGCAAGCCAGCAGGTCTGTCATGAAATTGGCACCTCTGTCAGTCAGTATTTCTTTTGGGAAACCTACACTGATGAAAATCTCTAACAAAATATTTTCCAGTTTTTCTGCCTCAATGGAGGACAAAGCCAATGCCTCAGGGTATCTTGTAGCATAGACTACTACAACTAGGATATATTATTTTCCCTGTGGAACGTGGGGTACTCCGAGGCCCCACAATATGCATAGCTACCCTCTGAAATGGCTCCTCAATCACAGGCAAAGGCATCAAAGGACCTTTCTCCTTGTCTCCTGCCTTGCCTACCTTTTGGCAGTGCTCACAGGTCGTGCAGTACCCTGTTACATCTCTGGAATTCCAGGCCAATAGAAGTTCTGCATAATACATCTCTTTGTACATTTTATGTCCATATGACCTGCTAAGGCAATATTATAGGCTATGGCTAGAAGCACCAGACGGTAGGCTGTAGGCACTACCAACTGCTGTATCCTCTCACCTCCTAGCCCTCCCTCAGGAGTCTACTCTCTGTACAGTAACCCTTTGTCCAAGTATACAGATTCCCCCTCCCTTGAAAATCAAGTGGCTCATTATCTACGTGCCTAAGGCTTTGCAATGTAGGGTCTGAGAGCTGAGCCTGTCTCAACTCTCTCTTTGTAATGCTTCCCAGCTCCCCTTCCACAAGAAGTCTGTCATCCTCTGACAGTAGTACCTCACTGTCACCCTGGGTACTACTACTCACCACTACCTTTGCAGTCACTCTGTCTAAGGGAACATCACTACCCACAAGCAGCTGTGGCTCACCTCTAGTCTCACTGCTACAGGAAAGCTCCCTCTCTGAAGTAACCACCTCACCAGTCCTGGCTGCAAGTATGTGATCTGTATGGGTCTCCCTCAGGCTACCAGATTCACGTGCTTGTCTCCAAGCCTGACTGCGTGTAACTGCAAAAACACATGGTACTGTGTTATCAAAATCATTCCCTATCAGGACATCTGAAGGTATATCCTCAAACACACCTATTTGCTGGCCTCTTTGCCATTCACTATAATAGGGATATAACCTCTTGCCACAGTTTGGTACCCTTGTTGTCTCAAGACAACCTATTGTTGGCATTTTGCTTTTCCCACTTACTAGCTCTCTCACCTTTTTTTCCCCACCTTGCCTCCGCGGACATCTATATGCCACATGGCCCCACTGGTTGCATTCAAAACATTTAGCCCTAGGTGCTGGACATGTATCTGGACTAGTGGCTTCCCCTACTACTGGCAGATTCTGTTGGGGCAGTCTGGGCTGCCCACCATGGGTTCCTTTAGACCCATGAGCAGTACTGGGGGTCCCATTCCTGTGCAGTGATGCCCTGCTTCCTAGGTATATGTCTCCCTTCTTCCCCAACTCATCTGAGGTAGCATATTGTCTATCAGCTAACCAGATCCTCATGTCCTCAGGTAAAGTGCTAAGGGCATGTTCCCTCACCAAAACGTCTGCCAGTCCTTCAAAAGTGGTGACCTGATATCCACTCACCCACCTTTGAAAATAAGTGCTCAGTTCAGCAACATATTCACACACACTTTCATCTGCCTTGCTTCTGCTCACAAAGAAAATACATAGTATAAACAGCATGCCCTGTGTTTATAGACTAAAAGCTCTGTCCCTTTACTCTGTCTCCTACCATCTATTGAGGGGTTGACTATGCCTGAGCTACAAGGCACTCACAAATCCAGCCCTGATGGAGCTGCTTCACATCTGCAAGACAAACAGCAAAAGGTTCACCTGATCTAGGTATCTAAACTTAGTCAGTGACTCAAACAAAACATGCTAGAGAGACAGATATGTGTCTCAGAGATTGCTCCTTCTTTGGAACAGGCTTCCTATTCACATTAAGCAGAGCCCTTCCCTGGCCACGTTCCAATGCAGTTTGGATCAATGGATGGGGAATAGCAAATTCACACCTGGGGTGGTGCCTATGTCCCTTATGGACAGGGCCAATCTGTAAGATACTCGATGCATAGGCACAAATCCATGGCATCCACTTGCCCCTAGGGGCCATATATTAGGAAAAATTGAGTTATATTGGCTAGGCTTGTAAGGGCTCTTAAGCCATTAGCCTAGTAATCACCTATGACCCAATAGCCTGTGGTCAATATATCCAACCCCGATACTGCAGGAGCTCTACCATAAGGCCCCACTTCCAAATGTTTTCACTGAGAATTTTGTCATTGTACAATAATCTACAGTTAGTACATCTGACCCTAATGCTGCAGGAAGCTCTGCTACAAGGCTCAATACCCAAATGTTTTCACAGAGAGAAATTTGTTGTTGTACAACAGCCTGTGGCCACTACATCTGACATTAATACTGCAAGAGTTCTGCCACAAGGCTTAACTCCCAAATGTTTTCACTGAGAATTTTGCCATTTTACAATACAATAGCCTGTGGTCACTACATCTGATCCCAATACTGCAGGAGTTCTGCCACGAGGCCCAACTTCAAAAAGTTTTCACTGAGAATTTTGTCTTTATACAATGTAAGCAAATTTAACATGAAGACTATTGCTATGTATTAACTTCAACTAGTTAAATACATGCTTGCCCTGTGCTGGAAAGTGGTTGTAACCCCCCACCCCAACACTCTCCCACTCCAAAGGCATAGTCCTCGCACTCTAAAGACCAATTAGTAAATTGGCCACTGTCCTTTCTCTTGACCCATAGATTACATTGTATTTGCAAATTATTTAGTTTCCCGAGCTGCAAGGTTTCTGCATTCAGGAAATTAAAGAAAACCTGTTTTGCTTTGTGCCTCTTTGATGTTCATCGTGTTACCCTGCTGCAGTCATCACACTTGGGTTATCCTGTCATCAGGCGATCCCGCAGTTGGCCAGATTTCCAAAGTCTTGGTCCGACGTCGGTTGCTGTCGCCTCATCCCTGACGTCAGAGTGCCAGGGGTACATATATTGCAACCGACGCCATTTTCTTCAGTCTTTCTTGCCGCACGGTGCCCGAAGCAGAAGCAGTTCGCAAGTGCCGGTCAGCCGACTCCTGAGATTTTCGAATTCGAATTTCAGACCAAAGTCTTCTATAAAGCTAAGTACCCTGTTGGACAAACTTTTCTTGTCTCAGACCGATGTCAGAAAAAGTTAACAATTGTATTTCTTGTGGGATGCAAATACCTCACAAGGATTTTCATTCTTATTGAATACCTTGCCTAGGCCCTGATCACGACGTCACTTCTTGTCATTTTTGTGCTAGATTTAATAAACGTACTATTAAAAGACGATTTGATTTTGCACAACACTTTTTTGGTAGAAAATTTAACTATAACATGCTGTCAGAGCTACCGACTACCGGCGTGCACAAAAAGAGCAGGGACAAGGAGCAACAGCCCAGGCCTAAGCCCGATTCCGAGGCCTCGGTTGATCCGGTTATCCGGTTATCAGTGAGGCTCTGATGCAGCCTCTGACTACCGCAGTTCTGGAACCCGAGACCGCTACAGATATTTTGACGGAATGTACTAGGCCGACGCAGCCTTTTACTTCAGGCCCTTCTGACGATTTACCTTCCAAGGATGTCGGTGCTTCTGAAACGCCATCGGTTTCTGAAGGTGTTTTCAGACCGACGACTCTTACAGTCAAAACGTTTTCCAAGTCGAAGACTCCTTCTAAATCAAAAAAGGTTTCACTTCAGTCTCCTGTTCAAGGCCCTATGCCTAAGAAACAGATGCTCAAAATGGCTGAATATTTGATTTCTCTTATCAGGGGTTCTCAGCCTCCTCCTGACAAAAGGCCTAGACAAGAGGAAGATTCTGCTTCCTCTTAACAACTGTCTATTTCTTCGGATTCCTCTGAGGACCAAGACTATTCCTTCTCTCCTTATGAAGATTCTGATGCTGAGGACTCTATTCCCTCAGCTTCCCCTCCAGAAGATTACTCTTTTGGGGAAACTTTACACACTATGAAGGAACATTTTCACTGGGAAGGTCAGGATTACTCTGATTCCAAGAAAAGGCTCAGAGAGTTTCTTTTACTCCCCCAACACAGACCTCTAGCCATCCCTCCTGTTTTGGACATTGTGGATGATGTCTATTTAGAATCCATTTTCAACCCTGACTCTCTACCTCCTGCCCCGGCCAAGCCTGACAGATACTACAAAGTACCTGATTCCCACAAATTCTTTTACAAAAGCCCAGTAGCTGACCCAGAGACTATTTCCCAGGGTCCCAAGGGGGCTAAGGCTTCCATGGCTAAAAATCCAGTACCTTCTGAAAGGGATTCAAGAGCACTAGACAGATGGGGGAAAAAGGTTTATACCTCAGCCACTTTAGCTATGAGAGCACTAAATTGTCAATTTCATATGCTTACGTATCAGCAATTTCTGATCTCAGTTAAAACAAAAGATAACCTCCCTCCCTCAACAATCTGAATTGAAAGAAGTACAGGATTTGTTGCACTCCACCGAGCAGGTGGGCAAACATACCTTACACTATGGGTTTGATTCTTTAGAGGCCTCCTGCAGAGCAGCTGTCACTGGATCAGTTATACGTAGGCATGCCTGGTTAAAGGAACAAAGTCTGCCTGATCATGCTAAAGCAAAACTACTAGATGCTCCCTTACAGCAGGATGTTCTTTTTGGTGTTAAAGCAGAAGAAGTTTTAAAGAAAATGGAAGATAAGGCGAAATCAATGCAGACAGTCAAAGATTTCCTACAAGTACAACCCCCTTGCTTCAGCAGAAACTGGCCAACAAAAAATTGGTCCTTTTCAGCCACTGACAGACCTCAGAGGGGTAAATACAGGCGCCCAAGGGGCAGAGGACAACCACAAGCTCAGTATAAGCCTCGCCAATGGGGCACTCCAACCCAGAAAGGAGGAGAAGACAGGTCTCAACCCACCAGAAGGCAAACTCAATGACTTGCACCTAAGTTGGCCAAACAAAGCTCTTTTGTCAGCCCCCTTGGGGGGAAAACTAGCACTATTTGCAGACAACTGGCACATGGTCACAAAGGATAAATGGGTCCTAGACATAATTTTACGAGGATACAGATTCCACTTTCACACCTTGCCAATAAAAAGAGGAATGCCAAACCTGCCTCAAAATCAAAGGGCAGAGGCTCAAAAACAAATTACAGCTCTCATGGCCATGAGAGCCATTCAAAGGGTACCAACTCAAGAGCAAGGCCAAGGATTTTACTCAAAACTCTTTCTAGTACCCGGAAAAGAAAGTGCTTGGAGACCAGTTCTGGACCTTTCAATTCTAAACACTTACTTACAAGTTCCCAAATTCAAGATGCTAACACTACAGCAGCTACTTCCCATGTTGGGCAAGGAAGCATGGCTGGTAATGTTGGACCTCAAGGAGGCATACCTGCATGTCCCTATCAGACAAAGTTGCAGAAGATACCTCCGTTTCATTGCAGGTTCAACCCACTATCAATTCTCTGCACTGCCCTTTGGCTTATCTACTGCGCCCAGAGTTTTCACAAAATGCCTAGCACCAGTAATTGCATACTGCAGACAAAGAGGAATTCAAATATATCCATACCTGGACGACTGCCTCATCCAAGCAGAAAGAAAAGACATTCTCTTACAACATCTGACTTTTGTGAAGCATCTACTAAATTGTCTGGGGTACACAGTAAACGAAAAGAAGTCAAAACTAGTACCCTCACAAAAAATGACATTCCTGGGTGCCAGCTTGGACACAACAGCCCAGAAGGCTTATCTTACACCACACAAGCAATTACAACTGACTCAATATTTCAAGACAATGGCAACAAAGACCCAATTAACTGCAAGAAAAATTCTGCAGGCTTTGGGCTTCATGGCATCTTGCATTCTGATAATACCATTTGCAAAACTGCATATGAGGAAATTACAGTGGTACCTAAAAAGCGTATTGTCTCAACACAGCCACAGCTTGGACACAGTGATATCTCTCATTCCCTGCCTTCAACAGGAATTTCTATGGTGGGCACAGGCATGTCACCTCAACAAGGGTCAGCCTTTCACCTTGCCCCCACCCAGGCAAACTATCACAACAGATGCTTCAGACTATGCCTGGGGGCACACATGGCAGGGCAATGCATTCAAGGCCTATGGACTGCAGAACTAAGAAAACTGCACATAAACCAAAAATAGATGCTAGCTGTACAGAAAGCTCTGACAGCCTTCAAGGATCTACTACAGCCAGAACAACTTGCAATAAAGATGGACAACACCACAGTAATGTGGTACATAAACAAACAAGGGGGCACACATTCCTACCCTCTTTGCAGGCAAGCAATAATCTTATGGAACACAGCTCTGGCCTACCAAGTCCAGTTACAAGCTCAATTCCTGCCAGGACAGAAAAACACATTTGCAGACGACCTAAGCAGAAACATCAAAGATCCCCCACGAGTGGAAACTAGACCCACAAATATTTACAATGATAACTCAAAGATGGGGCCTACCAAATATCAACCTGTTTGCCAGTCTTCAAAACTACCAACTGACAAAACTTTGTACAAGGACATTCCACCATCAAGCTTGGAAAGTGGACGCTCTCTCCTTCAGTTGGAAAAACCTGAGAGCATATGTCTTTCCTCCATTACCTCTTCTCACAAAGGTTCTTTTGAAGGTCAAAAAGGAGAAACCTCGACTAATTCTCATATCACCAGACTGGCCATGCCAGCACTGGTACCTGCTATTGAAGAATATGGCTCACAGCCCACCATGGATATTGCCTCATATACCTCATTTGCTCACGCAGCAAGACAAGCAGATTCTACACAGCCAGATCAAAACCTTAAACCTGGCTGCATGGCAAATCAATTAAGCATCCAACCAGCCACTCTTTCACAAGCAGTACTGGATGTTATTCTAGAAGCCAGGAGGTCAAGCACCAGGAAGGCTTACTCGGACAAATGGAAAAGGTTTTCTGCTTGGAACCAAGCTAAAGGCCAAGACACAACTCAGCCTCATATGCCTCACATTCTGCAGTATTTTGCTGAGATGTTGCATAAAGGACTTTCCTTCTCCTCAATTAAAATCCATGCTTCAGCTATTTCAGCTCACTACGACACAAATCCACCTTTATTTTCAAATCCTCTTCTAAGGCAGTTCCTCAGAGGGGCAAAAAACATTACACCACCTAGAAGAGCTCCTACACCAACATGGGACCTCAAATTTGTTCTGGAAAAACTAACGCTACCTCCCTTTGAACCAGCTTTTTCTGCAGACCTTCAGTTCCTATCTTGGAAGACTGCCCTGCTCCTGGCAATAACTTCTGCTAGGAGAGTCTCAGAATTACAGGCACTTATGGCAGTGGAACCTTTCCTCATTTTTCATCAAGACAGAGTTTCTCTACGAACTAATCCTTCCTTCATGCCTAAGGTGGTTTCCAGTGTAGCTTTAAATCAAACCATCCACCTACTCACTTTCTTCCCCAATCCACAGAACAAAGGTGAGAGACTCCTGCATTCCTTGGACATTCACAGGCAGCTTCGTTACTACTTGGATAAAACTAAGGCTTTCAGAAAAACTGACCAGCTCTTTGTTTCCTATGCTACAGCTTCTCAAGGGAGGGCCATATCCAAGCAAACCATTTCTAAATGGATAGGCCATTGCATACGATTCTGTTATACCCATCATGGGAAACCAGTTCCTCCTACCATTAGATCCCACTCTACCAGGGCAACAGCTACCTCTACAGCCTTTCTCAGGGGGTTCCTACCAAGGAAATTTTAGAAGCTGCAACTTGGAGTTCTGTAAACACCTTCACCAAACACTATGACTTACCTCTTTATTTTAAGTCCAGGGCAGGCTTCGCCACTGCAGTTCTGCAGGGCCTCATTGCCTCCACTAACCCTCTATGATGCCTCCACCCTACCTTAGCTTTGGGATTCAACCCAAGTGTGATGACTGCAGCAGGGTAACACGATGAACATAGTACAGTTTTGTACCTACCATAAATGTAGATGTTCAAGTGTTCACCCTGCTGCAGTCCAGGTTACCCTCCCTCCAACCCCTCTGATCTATTGGCTAAATCTCTGCTATGCCTTACTGATGTATTTGCTTATAGCTGAAGGGATTTTGTGTTGTACAGTGTTCACACCTTTTGGTACTAATTTGGATCACCTTTTTGGGGGCAACTGACATCTGGAGCAAGAAAAACTGAAGAAAATGCCGTCGGTTGCAATATATGTGCCCCTGGCGCTCTGACTTCAGGGATGAGGCGACAGCAACCGACGTCGGACCAAGACTTTGGAAATCCGGCCGACTGCGGGACCGCCTAACGACAGGATAACCCAAGTGTGATGACTGCAGCAGGGTGAACATTCGAACATCTACATTTATGGTAGGTACAAAACTGTACTTTCTTTGCTTTGTACTGGCTACAAACTGATAACGCTCTGTTATAATTTGACCTGAGGGTGGGATGGTCACTGTAGTAGAATGTATTGTTAAATCTTCCCTTAGTGTTGTCTGCTTTTACACTCAGCCACCATCTTCCTTCACAGTGCAGGTATGTGTTGTGTTCTTTTCTACCCCTATTAAAGTTAAGAGCAGCTAAATTATAACAGACTACTTACATAATTCCTTGCCTATTATATACTTGGTAATTGAGGCATGAGTTATTCCTGTCTTGTACATGTATAAGAACATAAATGTTTTTATAAAGATTAATTAATAATGGATTTTACAAAATTTATACAACGTTTATTTATTTATTTATATAATGCATTTATTAATATAATTTACTTGAAGTTGAGCTGCAATGTGTGTAAAGGACCACTAGATGGCATTTTATAAAATATATTTTTTTATATATAATATATTTTTTTTATATATAATATATTTTTTACATATAACATTTTAACATACTTTTTACATATACTTTCCAACTTTTAAATAACTTGATTTTGCTGCTATAGGATATATAACAAATGATTTTAGAGTAATATTGCATTTAGGAACTCATTTAAAGAGTTTAAATGCATTTTAGTTCAAAGGTCTTGTTGTCTTTGTACATAAATTTTTTTTAAAAAGGCTTTTAAAATCTTTTTTAACTTAATGATGGCCATTCAAATGTGTTAATTAATTAATTGCATAACTTGGTAAGGTATATAAGCAGATGTAAAAATGCTTATTTTTATCTGATGAAGTGCATGGTGGAATACGAAAACGCAGTGTTCTACAATAGCGTTAATACGAAGTGGTTCTCTGTGCTTACTTGTTTATTTGTGCTAACAGCGTGGTGGTGTGCTTAATAAAATCCTGGTTATATTTCTGCAATTTGGATCCTGGTTTCTCCAACTTTTGAGGATTTATGTGTTGTATTACATTTCAATTTGTTCTAAGACTATGTAGAACAATTAAAAGACCTTGGTACTGTGCTCCTTAAAAAGTATGTCATGCCAGTTGCTGGTGTTTTTGTATATATCACACACTTTTGATGTACTGGCTAATCCCATCAATGTTTACTAAGTCATGTTTTTTATATTGTGCTTATCTGTGCAGTGCTATGTAATGATAACTTGCTCTGTACAGCTCCAGATATATACAGCTGCACTGGTGCAGCAGTTAGTGTTGTCGCCTCACAGCAAGCAGTTCTCCAGCTCAATTCTCAACTGGGGTGCCTTCTGTATGGACTCTGCATGTCTTCCCTGCATTCATGTGGGCTTCCTTCCACATTTCAAAGACATACGTCTGGAGTGTTTCTCTCTAGGCCTCTGCTGAAAATGGGCTCTGTCTCAGTTGGACTTTCCTGGTAAATAAGTGTTAAATAATTTTATATATATATATATATATATATATATATATATATATATATATATATATATATATATATATATATATATATATATATATATATGTGTGTGTGTGTGTGTGTGTGTGTACGTATATATTGTATTACTGTGGTTCTCTGTGAGTATACCCACAGCTAAAACTACTTTGAGCTTGCATTCATAAACTTTCTTACCATTACTATTATACTGCTGTATTCTCTTGCTCTCTGACTTAATGTGGTCCTTCCTCCATCTCATTTCATACGCTCATAGGTTCATAGGTAGGTACTAGGCTATTGGCCCTAGAGCCACAGAAGTGATCCCTGGGGTGAATTTCCTATTTCCCATCCAATCATCAAGATTTTTCTTGAAGAGTGCTAATGAGGAGCACTGTTTGACATAGATAAGTTGTCTGTTCCAGAGTATGGGAAGTCTCTGGGACAGGAATCTATCCCTCCAGCATGTTCTGTTTATTGTGGTGACACGGTTTAAGTCCCTACAGCGTGTAGTTCGGAGAGACTGGGATTTCTTTAAGTGGAGCATGTCCAACAGCTCTGGGTTTGACATAGCTTTCGCCTCTGAGTAGGCGATATGCGACGGAGTAAAGCTGGAGTTTTTTGAGATGGTCTGCATAGGGTATCTGTTTGAGGCCAGTAATCCTCTTTGTGAGGTATTTCTGTGGCCTCTCCATTTGTTGTAGATGTCTTGTGAGGTACATATCAAAAGAGGCACTGTACTCCATAATGGGTCTAATGAGTGATGAGAAGAGGGGAACAATGACCTCTTTTTTCTTGATGAGAAACCTTTTGTGATGAGGTGTGCCACATAGAAGGATTTCCTGACCACTGTGGCGATGTGATTATCGAAGGAGAGACTACTGTCCACCTGTGTCCCAAGGTCTCTTATCACACTTTCGGTGTTAAGTAGACTATCACCTATGTGGTAGTTCATGGGTACAGAGTTTTTACCAAAGAGGATGACAATGCACTTTTTGGCATTGAGCTTCAGGCCATGGCTTTGACACCAGGCATCTGTCTCATTGAGGCCCTTTTGTAGGATGCCCACATCATTAGGAGTTTCGATTATGGCTCCCAGTTTTCAGTCATCTGCAAACTTCGTTATCCAAAGACCTTCTGTGTTAGCCTGTACTTCAGAGAAGTAGATACCAAACAGGAGAGGACCCAGGAGTGAACTCTGTGGTACTCCACTTGTCACTGGTCTGAAGTCGGATTTGGAGTATGCTACTTTCACAGTGTGGGTTCTATTCATGAGCCAGTTGACAACCCATCTTGTGACATAGGGATTGTAACCTAGTTTAGTGAGTTTATCTGTAATTCCAGAGTTGGGGATGGCATCAAAAGCCTTGGTGAGCTCTAGATAGGCTGTGTGAACCACCTTATCCTCATCTATGGTTTTGTTGACTGCTTCAAAGAAGTCTATCAGGTTTAGGAGACATGATCTGCCTTTTATAAACCCAAACTGGGTAGGGTCCAGAGTTTGGAGATTACCAATGTCTTTGTTTATGAGTTCCATGATTATACGTTTCATGGCCTTGCAGACGAGGCTCGTCAGGCTAATGGGGCAGTAGTTCCCGGGGTCCGTTGTGGCTCCCCCTTTGTGGAGTGGGATAATTGTCGCGGTGCACCATTCAGCGGGCACAAAGCCTGAGGTGAAGCTATGATTGAACAAGGTACTTACGTGGGGTGCCAGTTCATTCTGTAGTTCATGTAGAACTCAGCCTGGGATATTGTCAGGTCCCATGGATGCTGTGTTCTTGGCTTTGGAGAGTGTGTTTTTTACCTGTGCAGCCGTGATTACAGGAACTTTGCCTTCTTCCGATATAGAGATGGGCCATCTAGGGGGTGAGAGGGGGGGTAAAGTTAGTACTGAACCTATCTGCCAGGATGTTGGCAATATCAGTTGGTTCTGTATACTTAGTGCCATTCTGCTGTAACTCAGAGCAGATCTGAGTGTTGCCATTGAGATTCTTGACATAGCTATAGACTGCTTTGTGGTTGTTTTTAGAGTCAGTGGCAATTTTGTTTTTGTAATTAGATTTGCAGGATTTTATGAGGGATTTCAGCTTCTTACTGAAGCTGACCAGGGAGCTCCTCCAGTCATGGTAATTTACTCTTTTTTGCAACAGTTTCTTTCTTCTGTTGTAGAGTTTGTTTATGGCAGTGGACCACCAGACTGGCTTCCTTTTTTTGGAGGATAGCATCTTGGTTCTGTTAAGGATAGCAGGATCCATGCACTCATGTAAGTGCTTATAAAGTGCATTTGTGTAGGATTCAGCAGTCGTACCTCTATTGTCTGTCTTCATGGGTGTCAAGAAGTTTGCCACTTCTGTCTTAAGAAGTGTGAAGTTGGCTTTGGAGAAGTTTTTTACAGTGGTTTCCCTAATGGGGGATGGGGGCGGGATTGGGATGTCTAGGGTGATTAGCTTGTGGTCGGATCTGACCAACGAGGAATTGACCTCTGGTGTGGAACACCAGTCGCCCATGTTGGTAATGACCAGGTCTAGGATATTTCTGCCTCTGATGGGGGTATGAATAAGTTGATCCAAGGCTTTGGAATTTATAAATTCCAGAAAACATTGAACAAAAGAGTTGGTACACGAGTAGTTTTCCCAGTTAATGGTAGGGTAGTTGAAATCGCCCATTATTAGGGTGTTGGGTTGTACTCTAATATTTTCCAGTGTATCATGAAATGAGTGGGAATCCTGGGGCATCGTGGGGGGTCTGTAGCAAGCTACAATTTGGATTGTGGTCTTGCCCAGAGTTAGTTGCACTTGGTTAATCTCGGATGCATTATGCTGTGCAGTTTAATAACAAGTATTAACTTTATTGCCCCAATATAATATGACAGTTTAGTAGAGTTTTTCTCTTTTCTTTTCTTTCAGTGCCTGTGGTCACTACATCTAACCCAGATACTGCAGGAGCTCTGCCACAAGGCCCAACTCCCAAACGGTTTTCACTAAGAATTTTGTCATTATACAGTGTAATCAAATTTAACATGAAGAACTTTGTTTTAAATTCAGCTAGTCAAATACATGCCAGCCCTGTGCTGGAAAGTAACTGTAACACCGTCCTCCCCCAAAGGAATAGTCTTCACATTCTAAGGACCACTTACTAAGTTGGCCACTGTCCTTTCTCTTGACCAATGGATTACACTATATAAGCCGTTACTTAGTCTCCCTAGAAGCTATGTTTCTGCATTCAGGAAATGAAAGAAAAACCTGTTCTACTTTGTGCCTGTTTGCTTATTGCATTGCATTGGCTATAAGCTTATTACTCTCTGTTATAATTTGACCTGAGGGTGAGCCATTACTAGGGCAAGGTGAAGGGGATGACTGCCCTGAGTACAAGCTGTAAGGGGCCACGACTGGCAGGTGCCGATAATGTGAGAATTTGGTAGCATCAAATGAATACCGATACTGTATTTCTGACTAGGATGTAGTGCTGTATAGTTTAATGTGAGGTGAGTGTATGTTATTTACTGTAGCAAGCCGCTTGCTACTTCATCTTCTACAAGAACTTTTGTTTTACTCTCTCAGTTGAAGTGGGTGACAGTTTAAAGATATGCATGAGACAACCGGTGAGGTAGTTATGGTTCTGATTGTTTGATGCACTTTGCATGAATGAAAGGTTCTTAGATGAAACTGATAATTGGGAATGCAAATTCTAACAGTAGAAGGATTCTATTCCCTATAGCTGTCCTTGCTGCTAGAGACAGAAGTGTAAATTTCTTTGGCCCATAAGAATAGACTATTTCCTTTAGCTTGACTCACTTGAATGTAATACTGAAACTTGGCAGTTCCATCAATCCATATACCAAGGTATTTAAATGTGTTAACTTTTGATTTGGTCATGGTTGTGTTGTACAGTCCAATTTACTGGAATATTCAACAGCGTATGAATATATCCAAAATGCATGACTTTTTTTACACATTTATGTTTGTTTTGCCAGTCTTAAAAGAGTCCTACATCATGCTATAATTACGTTTTTAAATATGTGGGGGAGGAGCTAGTCATGCATAATACAATATCAGCAGCATATAAAATAATAGGGAGGTATAAGAGGCTAGCGTGTAGTTTGCTAACAAACAGGGAGAGCAGTAAAGGAGATACACATATTGATTTCCAGCCTGTTTTATCCATGTAACACACTATGATTAGCCATCACTTCCATTGTTAGTAAGTGTCTCTTGCAGACACTGAATGCCTGAATTTAGATGATGTCAACTAATTGCTGTATGCCAGGTGATGATGCTTGATTCAGGAAGTAGGTGCTCTGCTTTTAGATTGCTGATGGGGCTACTAGTTAGTAAAGTGCAGTGATCTCAAGATGAATGCACACCTTAGTTTCTTTCTTTGTGGCTGAATCCTTAACTTTACTTTTTTTTTTGTAGTGGCGGTCAAGGTGTAATGTCTGGTTTTATATCTGTGGTTAGTATGACTGCAAAATAAGTCTTATACAAGACAATTAAAGAAAGGTTTTGTGCAATAGTGATTTCAAGAATATAAATGCAATAAAAGTGAATTAACCATTAAATGTTGGAAATGAAGACTGTTTGAATGAAGAGATACTGTCACTCAGAAATTTGTTAATGAAAGTATATTATTTAAACACATTTTGTACTGGTAGTTGATAAAGTTATTAATACGGGAAAGCTGGTGAAGGAAATGCACGGAATTACTACAGCATTACAACTGAAGAGGACCATTCTTTCATTTAGTTAATTGAATAAGAGGTATTCAGAACTGGTTTTATATGAGCAGCCAATAGTGTCTGCCAGCAACTGCATAGGTAGATGGATGTTTATACAGATGACTCACTACCACCCACTGGTTTTGATTTTTCAGTCTTAAGAAATAATTCATCACCTTGCTTATATATACCCTTTAAAATAATGTCTAAAGCATATAATCTTGCAGAATATAATGGGCTAGGCTTATAAAGGCCCCAGTGATCATTAGCCTTGTATATACCTATGAACCTATGCAGATGAATGTAGACAAACACCCACACAAGCCTCTGCTTCATGGGGCACACCGACATGACACTGAGTAGAAATGAACCATAAAACTGGCTGTCTAGCATACTATATGAAGAACTTTAGGATTACAGTGGTCAAGATCAAGTAAAATGACTATTAACTGACAAAAATCTGCTGTAATCCATTTTTTGGGCATCCCAAGTATTGCTAAAAACAGTTTGTCTATCACTGGTCATTTAGGTACCCTATTGCCTTTTATAATGGAACAAGTCTTTAGGCAAAATGGTTGATCAAACGTTCTCATTTTAGACAGATACTAAATCTCTTATATAAAAGCCGCGGTGGTGCAGCGGTTAGAGTTGTCACCTCACAGCAAAAGGTTCTCCCGTTTGATTCTCGTCTGGAGCGCCTTCTGTGTGGAGTCTGCATGTCCTCCCCGTGGTCGAGTGATGTTAAAGACATGCAGGTAGGTGCGAATGTGAATGGGCGTGCCTTTGTTGAAGGTTGGGCGTCGGGCTGGCAACTCGGCCCCGTAAAAATCCACTGCCAATCATGAGCGGACCGGAGTTCTGCTGTGGCAACACCTAACTGGGAAAAACCGAAAGTCATTTTACTAAACCTCTTATATCCAGAGCATTAAATCAGTGCAGGGTTGGCTATGACATTTCCCATTTGCTTTCTATGGAGGAATTGAAACCAATTGAAAGCAATGTATTTGTACCCAGCTTTAAATATGAATTGCTGTTATTGCCCCTCTATCTCTGTATAATAGTTCTTTTTTTGCAGACATCAATGCCATACTAATCAGAAAGCAAACTGGCTACCAGTGTCAGTTAGAACCACTTTTCTGCAAAAAAAAAAATAGTATTTAAACTGATTAATGAAACATATTGCCTTCCACTAGCTAACAAACTTACTATAAGGAACTCGTCCTATTTGCTAAGAAATCAGGATAGTTTCTAACTTATTGGGCTGTACTTCTTGCTTGCAGTTGTGAAAAAGCCTATACTTAAGTTAGCCCTACTTCCTGGTATTCTCTGCCAAGTGACAGTACCTCTGTAGGCAATCTTTCTTTGCGCAAGAAAAAAAACTGAAGTATTACCTTAACTAAGAATACAAATGTACTTATCTTCTAGTTACTATTATTCATAACCCTGCCCGTTCTGGTATCTTCAAAATGTTTTTTTTATAATAATTCTGTAAATTGGATGTTTATTACTCCAGTTCTGAAATTATTTCTGAAAATGTTACATAGATTTTCTGTAAAACTTAATATTTCAAAACGTTATGTAAATTATTGTTGCTCTTTGTCTGAACAAACTCTTCTGACGATGCTGTAAATGTTGTTGGAATAATTACCTTCTTTGCCTCATGGCTCAAGTCATGGCTGAAACAGCCTTGTGACCATACTGCCACCTGGTCAACAAATGATAAATGTGTTACATATTCTTTCTGGCACAGATACACACACCACTAAAACAGGCATTTGCTAAAAGATTCTTAATGAACCTTTCTGTCCAGGGTGTATTTATTTGTTGCAATTGTTGAATGGGAAAGTCCAGCTAGCATAAAACCCCTTTTTATTGGTGTCCCAGGGAGAAAGACCCCAGAAAAACAGTTATGACATACACAATTAATATAAAAACAAACAAGAAACAATTAGGACATAGTGATAAAATACATACAATTAATGTAAAAATATAAACAGACATAAATTTTAATAATCAACTTAGTAAGTTAATGAAGTATAATTAGATAAAGGACTATAATATACAGTATATGAGACAAGAATGCATAATGCTGTACTCTGAATCAATGTGGAATAATTTTGCCTAGTGTAACACAAGGGCAGAGCTAAGTATGTTTAAGATTTTGGGTCAATTCTACTTTCAAAGAATGTAGTGTTTCAAATTGTCTTAGATAAGATAGCAAGACGATGCATTTTCGTGAGATACAGTTTGACTACAGTGTGTCTGTCACCTGTTAGATTTTTTGATTTAGTTACAGTAAGCAACATTTTGTTGCGCAATCATAAAGCTTAATTTGAAGAGTAAGGGCAAATGTGAAAAGCAAGACTTGGACATTGTTCAGGTTTTTGAAGTGTTTTGTAGACAGCCCGTAGCTGTGCATCAGTTAGGGCCTATGTGATTTCTAGCCAGTTTAGGTTTTTAATAGGCATGCATTGATGAGCTGTGTGGGGCATGTTTGTAGAAAATTTGGCTATTTTATTATAACGTTTGTTGCAGCTTTGGAGTTAAAGAGGAGTTTAAGTTTGCTAGAACTGGAGATGTATATAGCAGGGTTAGGCCTAGGAAAGATGTGGCAATATGACCTGACTGCATCTGTGAGGAATTGTTTGACCCTAAAGAGACTGCCAAGTTTTTGGAATGTCTTTTATATTAATAGTGATATATGACCATCAGACTTCATTTGGTCACCTATGGTAACTCCTAGCAATTTTTTGTGTGTCATTGATTCAATTTGGTATTGTTATTTGAGGTTATAGTGAAGTGATGTTTTTAAGTGTAAAACGTTTACAGACAAACAACATTAGTTTAATTTTCTTTGAGTTAAGGAAGACTAGATAGCTGTCAAACCAGGTTTATAAGGAAGAGAAAGATTGTTAGATCAGCTGTTGTACAGTAACTAGACATTTAGCTTTGCAAGTTAATGTAGAGCTGTCCGTGTATTGAACCATAGAGGCATGCACAGAAGCAGAATATAAGTCCATTATGAAAGGACTTGAACAGTACTTGACCTAGTAAAAACCTTTGGGGTACATCAAGGGTGACGGTGAGCAAGGAGAAGTAGACAGTCTCCCACTTCACAGCCCGCTGTATGTTTGCTAAATAGCAATGGAATGAATTAAAGCAGACCCATTGATGCCTAATAGGGCAAGTTTATGCAGTAGTTTTTTGTCACAGATAACTTAAAAGGCCTTTGATAGGTCAAGGAAGAGGATAGATACCAGGTTATCTGAGTTTCTACATTGGTTAACTGTGTTAATGAAACTAAGCGGTGCTGTAGTGGTACTGTGATATGGTCTGAAACCATGCTGAGTTTGGGAGAGGACTTAATGTTGTAGAATGAATATAAGAAGTTGAGACTGGATGCATTTTTCCAGAATTTTTAATAGGGGTGACAAAATTGAAATAGACCTATAGTTAGAGAGGTCAGTGGAAGGGCTACCCTTATGAAGTGGTATAACTATGTTACGTTACATAGTTTTCTTTTATAGAGAGGTTGATTAGCACAGATAATGGGAACACTACTACATCTCTGTCAGTCTTGATGTATTCTGAAGGAAGGTTATCAGGGACTAGAGTGGTACGTTTTAGTTTATGCAGAAGTTTTTGATAAAGGAGGTGGGGACTGGGCTAAATTAAAATAAGCTAACTTGGCTGAGAGTTTGTGATTGAGTTGGTAGATTGGCAGTAGATGTACCACAAAGACCTCCTAGATAAAGTATACATAAAAATACCCTCAGCAACCACAAACCCACTCTTTCAAAACAACATCCACATCAACACATAAAGCTACATCTCAAGGAGCTTCTACCTCTAAGCCCATAAGGCAAGTCCCCACACAATCCAACATTCTAGTCATTGGAGACTCCATTGTGAGACACACTGATGTCCCTCTTACCAGGCTGAGTAAGGAGAAAGTTACGGTCAGTTGCTTATCAGGGGCTAGGATCCGCCACATTATGCATGCACTCAGGTCATTGGATCCCAATTACCAATATGATTCAGTCATAGTCCATGTGGGAGTAAATGACCTGAGACATACCTCCCTAGACTACATGAAGAGAGACATCATAGAGCTTTCGGAATATGTGTCTCAGGTTGGTATGAGACTAGCATTGAGCATCATTTTACCTTCTCCAAGGATGATGGCACAATACGAACAAAAGATAATTGACTTTAATAATTGGCTTAGTTTCTGGTGTCATTCTAAGGGGGTGCAATATTTGTCAGCATGGAAGGAGATTGTCAACAGCCCATGCTACTTTGCCAGGGATGGTCTGCACCTATCCCCTCTAGGCTTTTGAATATTAGCTAAATCATTGTCTTCCCCCATAGTGCCTTTTTTAGGCAATACCAAACTGAAAGTACTTCCAACATAGCAAATGAAAACCAAGAAAATCTAAAGGTATTACTGCTCAATGCTAGGAGCCTAAATAAAAAACTCCACTCCCTGGAAGCTCTCTTTACCCTAGAGAATGCTGATCTCTATATGGTCTCAAAGACATGATTTAAAGCTGCAGACGGCACACCAGCACTGCAGGGTTATATTGTCTTCCACACATTTAGACCAGCTACTTCACAGGCAGGAACTAAATGTGGAGGTGTCTCTATTTACATCAGAAATAAATATACTTAAACGCTGGTCAAACAGGACAATGCATGTGAGCTGCTCCATGTTCAAATCACCATAGGTAAAATCCAATACCACTTCCTTGCAAGCTATAGGTCCTCCTCTATGACCCAGGAAACCCATACCATGTATTTAAACTTATTAGAAACACTAACCATCCAACCCAAAACCATATTCATGGGTGACTTTAATTACCCCACTATTAATTGGGAATCCTATACAACATCAAATGTACATGCACATATATTCCTGGATTTTGTAAACACAAATTCCCTGGACTAGATAGTCAATACACCAACCAGGGGGGCAACCATACTGGATCTGGTCCTCACTAATATGGGAGAGTGCTGCACATCCCCTACTGTAATGCCTTCCCTGGTAAGGTCAGACCACAAAATGGTCGCCTTTGAAGTAAAAATAAAACCTGGACCCCCAGCTAAACTGGGAATATTCAGGAACTATTCTAAGGCTAACCTCCTGCTATTAGGTGAGAACCTGGCAAAATTCCAACCCCCTATAAACCCTGAGAACACTTCTGCCTATGCAGAATTGTTCTCAGAAACTCTATAAAAGCATGTTAATAGCTATATAGAGGCAGCTGTACCCACCAGGAGGAAGTACAGAACTAACTAAAAAAACAAGCCACCCTGGTGGAATCACAAAATCAATCAGATGCATAACAGCAGGAAGAAAATCTTGGCAAAAATTAGGAGGTGCAGCACCCAGTAGGATAAAAACACTCTAATTAAACTAAACAAATGACTCAGAAGACAAATAAAGTCTAGCAAAGCCAAATTTGAGGTAAGTTTGGCCTCCCAGGCCAAGTACAATCACAAAGAATTCTTAAGCTATGCCTGCAATCTCAAAGGCAATACACAATTGTGTGCAGAGCTCATTGTAAATGGAGCCACCTATACTGAGCCAGAAGATATAGAAAACCTCCTGGCTGATAAAGTCAGATCCAACTTTACTCCTCTGTCCCCCTCAACCTTTCCTCAGGAAATATCATCAAATAGAACTCCCCCTACTATCACTAGGGAAAAGGTCCTTAATGCTCTCTCTAAGACCAAGAATACTGCATCAAATGGGC
The DNA here is from genome assembly GCF_019279795.1 of Protopterus annectens. Lineage (NCBI taxonomy): Eukaryota > Metazoa > Chordata > Ceratodontiformes > Protopteridae > Protopterus > Protopterus annectens. The sequence goes on from NC_056726.1 coordinate 828,287,637, forward strand.
CCAGACAATATCTCAGGATGCCTTCTAAATAGCATGAAACATGACCTATCAGAGCCTCTGGAATTACTATTTAACTGTAGCCTCCAAACAGGCTTTGTGCCTCATGAATGGAGAGAGGCAACAGTCATCCCTCTGCACAAAGGTTGGCTATCTACAGATCCTGGAAACTACAGACCCATAAGTCTCACTAGTCGTATATGTAAAGCTATAGAAAGAATTATCATGGAGATGATCAGTAGAGATATAGGAAATCTCCAGACACTGGAGCCAACCCAGTTTGGTTTCATAAAGTGAAGATCATGCCTACTCAACCTGGTGGACTTCTTCGAGAAGGTCACCAAAGCAATGGATGGCTGATGTTGAGTTATTTTGCCTGGGTTTAATAGGTTATTGATTGAGGCACACAGCAGTTTTGAATTAGACTTAAATTTATCTTGGTGTTTTGTATAGAAGGATTTTTTTTTTCATTCCTTACTTGACGTTTAACTTGGTTTCTTAGTTGTCTAAGTTGTTTTAAGTTAGTGGAGGTTTTATTATGACCTGGCCAAGGCATTTCACACAATATCCTACTCAGGAATTGTTGACAAACTCAAGAAGTTAGGGCACAAAGCCATATGTCACTCAGTGGATAGCAAACTGGCTCACAGACAGGACCCAGGAAGTGAGAACTGCGAAGTCCACCTTTACAAAGAGGCCAGTGACAAGTGGAGTCCCCCAGGGATCAGTACTTGGACCACTCCTTTTTGGCATTTACTTCTCAGAAGTCAAGACCAATGTCAGTGGTCTCTGTCGTACTATGTTTGCAGATGATTGCAAATTAGGAGCTGTCATTTATTCTCACACTGACACAAATGTTCTACAGGAGGGGCTGACACAGACAAACAACTTGTGTCTGAGTCATGGACTAAAACTAAATGTCAGGAAATACAGTATCCTATGGGAAGTTATCCATCCCTGCTAGCTGTCATATTGACGACACACCCCTTAGAGCTGACCTAGCAGTCAGGGACCTAAGAACACACATAGACAGTAATCTAGCCTTTGACCATCATGTTTCTACAGCATTGAGGAAATCATTCTGTGTTGCATAACTTATAAACAAAGGTATGGCATCTAAGTCCAAGGAAGTAATTGTTCCACTGTATTCAGCATTCATCAGACCTATCATTGCGTACAATACCCCATTTGTTATGTACCTAACCAGGCATATCCAACAACTGAAACATCCACAGAGGTTTCTCACTAAAAGAATACAGGGCATAAGTAATATGTCCTATGCAGACCACCTTAAGACCCTACCCCTGTATTCTGTCTCCTACAGGCGTTTGAGGGGAGATCTATGCCTGGCATACAGGGCATTGTCAGACCCCACTCTGATGGGCCACCTACATATCTACAAAATAAACAGCACCAGAATTACCCATTCTAAAGACTTAAACCTTGCCTGTGATACAAATAGGACCTGCTGGAGAGGTAGGTATGTATGGAACAGGCTCCCCATCCATGTGAAGTAGAGTTCCTCCATAATCCAGTTCAAGTGCAACTTGGACAATTGGATGGGAAACTGGAAAGTCATCCCTGGTTTGGCACCTATGTCTCTGATGCAAACAGTAACCTGTACATGGTTCATCTCCCAGGCCCATGCTTACACTTATTATGGGTATCAGAACTCATCAGAGATTTGGAATGCATGGCTAGGCTTAAAAAGACCCTTGTGGCTGTTAGCCTAGTAAACACCTATGAACCTATTAGTGAGAAGGGGGTTATTGTTTAAATAAAAATGAAAGTGGAATTGAGAAGCTATGCTTTCATTTTCGAGAGGGGTCGAAGGCTGATGTTGAGTTATTTTGCCTGGGTTTAATAGGTTATTGATTGAGGCACACAGCAGTTTTGAATTAGACTTAAATTTATCTTGGTGCTTTGTATAGAAGGATTTTTATTTTCATTCCTTACTTGACGTTTAACTTGGTTTCTTAGTTGTCTAAGTTGTTGTAAGTTAGTGGAGGTTTTATTATGTTGCCATGTTTTCTATGATTTATCTCTATTTTTCATTATTGGTTTGGTGTTCTTAGATAGCTAAAGAGAGGGATTAAATTTGATTCTTTTAGTCATGACCGGAACTAGTTAGTTAAGTATGTCAAGGAAGGTTTTGTTAAATTCTGACATGGCTTTGCCTGGCAGCAGATTTTTTAATATATTCCAGTTATGATGTTGCAAGTCAGAGACAATGTCTTTGGTTGGAATTTTGATAGGTTTTTTTACTTCCTTAAAGTGACTTTTTTGAAGAAATATGGGTTTGTTGGCTGATCAGTTAAATTGTTAGATTGTCAATGAGTGGGTTTAGCAATAGGTTCATATGTTGGTACGAGGCTATCAGCCCTAGGGCCTATACAAGCCTAGCCATAACAATTCCCTGGATATTTCTTCTCACAATATTTACTTCTCTGGACCCCTGTCTAGAAGGATGACTGACGTGATTCCCATGGTGAATTTCCTATCTCCCATCCAGTCGTCAAGGTTCCTTTTGAAGAGGGCCAAGGAGGCACTCTGCTTGACATGTATTGGCAGTCTATTCCAGAGTATGGGGGGTCTCTGGGTCAAGAACCTATCCCTCCAGCATGTTTTGTTCATTGTGATGACAAGGTTTAGATCCCTGGAGCGTGTGGCTCTGAGGGATTGGGATTTCTTTAAGCGGAGCATGTCCAACAGCTCAGGGTTTGACCTGGCCTTGTATGTTAAGCAGAGATAGCCTCTGAGTAGATGATATGCCACAGAGCATAGCTGGAGTTTATTTAGATGGTCAGCATAGGGCATCTGCTTTAGGCCTGTGATTCTTTTAGTGAGTATTTCTGTGGCCTTTCCAGCTGTTGCAGATGTCTTATGAGGTACATACCAAACGGGGCGTTGTACTCTACAATGGGTCTAATGAGGGATGAATACAGTGGGGACAATGACCTCTGTTTTTCTGGATGAAAAGCCCTTAGTGATGAGGTGTGCCACATAGAAGGATTTCCTGACTATTGTGGCGATGTGGTTATCGAAGGTGAGACCACTGTCCACGTGTGTCCCTAAGTCTGTCATCTCACTTTCAGTGTTTAGTGTACTGCCACCAATGTGGTAATTCATGGGTATATGGTTTTTCCCAAAGGGGATAACTATATATTTCTTGGCATTAAGCTTGCGCCCATGGCTCTGGCACCAAGCATCTGTTTCTGTAAGGCCCTTTTATAGAATATCCACATCATTTGGGGATTCAATAATGGCTCCCAGCTTGCAGTCATCTGCGAACTTTGTTAGCCAGAGTCCCTTAGTGTTGACCTGTACTTCAGAGAAGTAGATGCCAAACAAGAGCGGTCCCAGGACTGAACCCTGAGGTACTCCACTTGTCACTTGTCTGGAGCTGGATTTGGAGTCAGCTACTTTTACAGACTGGGTTCTGTCAGTAAGCCAGTTGGCAATCCATTGAGTGACATAGGGATTTATGCCCACCTTAGTAAGTTTATCTATGATTCCAGAGTGGGGGATGGTGTCGAAGGCCTTGGTGAAGTCCAGATAGGCTGTGTGGACCACCGTACCCTCGTCCACAGCTCTGGAGACTGATTTGAAGAAGTCAATCAGGTTCAGGAGACAAGATTGTCCTTTCACAAACCCAAACTGGGTGGGGTCCAGTGTTTGAAGATTGCCAATGTCTTTGTTTATTAGTTCTATGATAATGCGTTCCATGCCCTTGCAGATCAGGCTCGTCAGACTGATGGGATGGTAGTTTCCGGGATCCAAGGTGGATCCCCCCTTGTGGAGTGGGATAACTGTAGCTGTCCGTCATCTGGTCTCATGGATGCTGTATTCTTAGCTTTGGAGAGTGCAGTTTCTACCTGTGTTGTCTGATTACTAGAATTTGGCAATCTTTTGGTATTGAGATGGGCTCTTTAGGGGGTGAGAGGGGGGTGAAGTTGGCACTAAATCGATCTGCCAGAATATTGGCAATATCCTTGGGATCTGTATATTTAATGACATTCTGTTGTAGCTCAGAGGAGATCTGAGCATTGCCATTTAGATTCTTGACATAACTATAGAATGCCTTGTGGTTGTCTTTGGAATCTTTGGCAATTTTATTTTCATAACTAGCCATGGAGAATTTTATGAGGGATCTCAGCTTCTTACTGAGGCTGGTAAGGGAGTTTTTTGCATCCTGGGATTTTCCTCTTTTCTGCAACAGTTTCTTCCTTCTGTTGTGTAGTTTGTTTATGGCAGAGGACCACCAGATTATTATTTATTTATTATTTATTTCAGTTTGGTGACTGGGGGGGGGTCCACTGGGCTCAAGAGCCCATTTTCAGTGGAGGCCCGGGGAGAAAAGCTCCAGCATTACATAGTAAAACATTAGTTATTCAGATTGTTACAATTCATGATACAGATACATAAGATAAGCAAAATACAGTTAATATGGAGGGGGTAGATATATTATAAAATCAGAGACATAAACAGGTAAATTGGTAAGGCTTCACATTACATAGTAGACATTGAATTTGTGGATTAAAGTTACCATTCAAAATTCAGACATGAACTGGTACATTGGTGAAGCTACACATTACATAGTAAACATTAAGTATTCAGATAAAGTACCCCTCAGGATGCAGATACATAAGATAAGCAAGTTATAGTAACTATTGAGGGTGCAGATACTTTTTAGAACAGAGACATGAACTGGCACATTGGTAATTTAGCATATAAGTCATATGTTAAAAGGAAAAAATTCCAGTGGTTGTATAGAAAATGTGTCTTGTTTGGGTGGCAGAACAGGTGCAAATGATAGGGAGAGGAGAACAGGGAGAGAAAACTAGATACAATATATACAACATGTACATGAAGTAATGCTGAAGAGTGAGTCATTTCTAGAGGAGTTAAGTAGTAGGCAAAGGGGAAGTAGGGAAAATATGATTTAAAATGAGGAGAGAAGAAGGCTAGGTGGGTAAAGTGCAATTGCATTTCCAGTTAGAGAAAAAGTAGGAATGGAGGTGTAATTTGAAGTTGTCATTGTTTTCAATAGTTCGTAGAGAAGGAGGGAGAGAGTTCCATTTTTTTGGCTAGGGAGAAGGACAGGAGGTGCCGTCCAGCAGGGCAGACTGGTTTGTAGACTGTGAGAAGATCTAAGTGGCCTGTTAGGGGTGTAAGGTTTTAGGATGTTGGAAAGAGCAGGGCATATGGTAGGGTTTAAGAATAGCCCATGGACAGTAGTAAGTTGGAGGTAGTTGAGATGGTTGGGAAGTTCTAGCCAGTTAAGTAAGATTGGCTTCCTTTTTTGGAGGAGATCATCTTGGTTCTATTTGGGATGGCACGATTCATGTACAAGTGGATGTGCTTGTACAGTGCCTTGGTGTAGGAATAAGCAGTCAAACTTTCAGCTCCCGTCTGCATGGGTGTCATGAAGTTTGTCACTTCTGACTTGAGTAGCATGAAGTTGGCTTTGGAGAAGTTTTTTACGGAGGTTTCCTTACTGGGGGGTGGGGGTGGGATGTGGTTGTCAAGGGTGATTTGCTTATGGTCAGACCTGACCAATGAGGGGGTGACCACTGGTGTGGATCATCTATCTCCCATGTTGGTAATGACCAGGTCTAGGATATTGTACCCCATGGTGGGACAATGTATTAGTTGATCCAGGGTGTTGGAATTTATGAATTCCAAGAACCGTTGGGAAAAGATGTTGGTACCCGAGTAGTTTTCCCAGTTAATGGCAGGGTAATTGAAATGACCCAGAATTAGGGTGTTTGGTTGTATCTTGATATTTTCCAGTATGTTTAGAAAGGTGTACTGAGAATCTTGGGGCATGGTGGGGGATCTGTAGCAAGCTACAGTTTGGATTGCAGTCTTACCTATTGTTAGTTGCACCTGGAGAATTTCAGATACATTGTGTTGGGCAACTAGCCTGAAGGTGTGAATGTCCTTGGTGAATATGGACACTCCTCCACCTTTAGTGTTTCTGTCTTGGTTTGGTGGCTGAAAAGTGTGGTAAGAGTTGTAGCCTGGTATTGCAGAGGTGCTCTCTGGAGTCTTGAATCAGGTCTCGGTTACTGCACAGACATCGATGTTCTCCATTTTTAGGACTGCCTCAAGAGAGTGCATTTTGAGGTTTAGACTTCTAGCATTGAGTAGCATTACCTTTAGATTTTGCATGCTTGTATCTGTTACGGTGGTGGTTTTGTTCTTTGAACCTTGCCTAAAAAAGGCACTATAGGGGTGGCAAGAGCTTTAGCCAGTAACCTGAATCCCAAGGGTGACAGGTGAAGACCATCTCTGACAAAGCATTGTGGTTTGTCGATCATGTAGTCCCAGGCAGACAGATACTGGATCCCCTTTGAATGACACCAGAAGCTTAGCCAATTGTTGAAGTCAATCATTTTGTCCTTATACGGTGGTATCATTCTGGGTGAATGCAGGATGATACTCAGGGCTAGGGTCATACCTGCCTGGGCTACATGATCTGAGAGCTCTTCCATGTATCTTTTCATGTAGTCCAGGGAGGTACATTTCAAGTCATTCACTCCAACATGGACAATGTCAGAGTCGTATTTGTACTTATTGTGGAGTGACTTGAGTGCATGTGTTATGTGGCGGATCCTAGCATCTGACCGGCAGCTGACTGTAATTTTCTCCTTGTTCAGCCTGGTGAGTGGGATATTAGTGTGCCTGACTATAGAGTCACCTATGACTAAAGTGTTGGGCGTGTTGTCTTGCCTTAGGGGCTGTTGTTGGGTGGCACACTGGTGTTGTGAGCTATGTGTCACTTTGGTTGTGACTGGTGTTTGTTTGCGTTTCAGGATTGGAGGTCCTTGTAGCTTGGGCAGGTTAATGTTAAGGGCCTCCACATATGTGGGTTTAGTGTTGCTATGTGTGGGTGTTGATGGTGTGGGTTTTGAAGGTCTATGTGTTGCTTGAGGTGTAGTGCAAGTGTCAACCTTCTCCTCTTGACTGTCTAGCACAATCTGGGCTGAAGAGACCTTTGCTTCTAGTTGGGCTATGTAAGTGCACCTCTCACAGGTTGTAGTGTTGGTTGGTAGGAGGAGAGGGTTGTCTGTGTACATGAGGCAGTTGCTGCATTTCCTCAGTATGCCCAGATTTACCAGGTGGACGGGAGAAATCACCAGAAGCTGACCCTTGGACATGCCTATTCAGGTGTTTTTTTTGTAAATTCCAAGAGCTGTTTTCCCTTACCTTTGCAAGGTACTTTTCAGTTATAGGCTGTTTAGTGCCTGTGATTAATTTCTCCTTATTAACAAGGAGAGTTGAGTGCTTGTATCAGTTTAAGGCTTCCTAGTGCTTTCCAGAAAATTCTAGAGCAAGTGCTAGTCACAGGGGTTCAAATTTTAGTGCTACTACTGAGAAAACAGCTAGTTCTAAGGGAAAATTTGAAGAACAGACTTTCTGGCACTTGGAATAATTTAACCATAGCTGTGCAGTAATGCACAATGTGAAAAACATGCAAAATATGCGTTTTTAAGCCAGAAAGTTGAAAGGGATAGAAATAAGCCCAAAATGGCTAATAAAATTACAATTTCAGAGCTGGAAACCACTCCTCTAGTGTTAGATAGGCAGTACAATGCTCACCAGTCCCACTGGTAAGCAGTAGGACTTCCCTCTACCACAGCAAGGTCTGGATAGCTCTGAACATAGAAAATAAATACTGAAACCAGCAAAGCCTGGGATCTGGACTATACTAGCTAGGCAGGAAAGGTGAGAAACAACCAAACAAGATAGTATTTTTTTTTTTTTTGGTTAAAACAGGCTAAACGATGCAATAATACAGTAAATAAACACAGAAAAGGCTAACACACTTGAGTGTGCAGCCCTAAATTGTAAATGCAATTAAAACTCTACAAAATTAGCAATTTAAAACTTTTTAAATGAAGCAAGGCAAGTGCACAACTGAAAAACGATTTAAGAGGCAGTAATACAGTAGAATAAGTAGCTAGTCTATATATACAGAAAAGTCTATATATACAGAAAAGCAGCTGAAACACACTAAAACAATTCAGATGCAGTGCAACCTAGAGCACTTGAGTTGTAGCAATATTAAAGCGAATACAGTTTTAATAAATGCACTAAAATATACTGTATATTTCCAAAATGTTTGAGAAGCACAGTGAGAACACAAGAAGATTCAGACATTTTTTTTTAAGAAAGGGAGAAAGGAGGAGCAGAAGAAAAAGAAACTAAGTGGGTTGGCCTTCTCAGATGTTCTGTATTAGGTAGAAAGAGCTAATGACACTAGACTGGGAGGAGTGTCCAAGATCAAATTTAGAGTAGGGGCGGGCAACTGCAAGGCCAGCAGGTATAAAGACAAGATGCCAATAGGGAGGGAGGACCAGCAGTGAGCCAATAGCTATGAAATACAGTACATGTAGGCAGTATACAATAAAATTGGTTTAAATATCTAGACTAAGCAATAACTACTAAAATAAGCAACAACAAAAAAAAAAAAATGCTACTTATTGCTATATATCACAGATCAGGTGCTCCTCCTCAGATAGCTCTGTGTGTAATGGCTAAAACACTCAAGTTAACTTCTTAAGTAACAGAAAGTTGAAACCTGAAACAACTTTAAAAAAAATCTCAAAAGAACCAATGAGGTGCTTTCTCCAAGCCGTAGACCTCAGATAGCTCTGTGTGTAATGGTTGAAACACTCAAGTTAACTTCTTAAGTAACAGAAAGTTGAATCCTGAAACAACTTTAAAAAAAACTCAAAAGAACCAATGAGGTGCTTTCTCCAAGCCGTAGACTTCAGATAGCTCTGTGTGTAATGGCTGAAACACTCAAGTTAACTTCTTAAGTAACAGAAAGTTGAAACCTGAAACAACTTTAAAAAAAACTCAAAAGAACCAATGAGGTGCTTTTTCCAAGCCGTAGACCTGGTAACCCAACTAGACAATGAGCTCAGAAAACAGCCTGGACAATGAGTTCAGAAAACAGCCTCTAACAAACTACTAGGCCCACAAATGCAAACAGGAATATGGAGAATATTACAGCTACTATCTAGACTATTTTAGGCAGAACACACTACAGAAATGTTTATCTCAAACACAGTCAGGAATATGGACAATATTACAACTACGACCTAAACTATTTTAGGCAGAAAACACTACAAAAATGTTTATCACAACAGAAAACTAGCGGTGAGTCAATAGCTATGAAATACAGTACAAGTATGCAATATACAATAACATTGATATAAATATCTAGAATAAGCAATAATTACTAAAATAACCAAAGAACAGACTACTTATTGTTATATATCACAGATCAGGTGCTCCTCCTCAGATAGCTCTGTGTGTAATGGCTGAAACACTCAAGTTAACTTCTTAAGTAATATTACAGCTACTGCCCAGAACACACTACAGAAATGTTTATCACAAACACAGTCAGGAATATGGAGAATATTACAGCTATGACCTAAACTATTTTAGGCAGAAAACACTACAGAAATGTACTGTGGGATGTGAGATTCCCTTTCTCTGCATGTATCATATCTTGTTGGTGTAAAACTATACAATTTGTTGAGTTGTTCGAGTTAATTGTGTTCCACTTAGCGCCAATGTAGCACAGACAGGAACTAAAGGGGGAGATTCCCAGTTTACGTTAGCAGCAAGTATACATAAGGCTGGTTAAACAGGTGATACCCTGGATTCATCCACATGCAAATCACCTTAGATAGAGCCTATTTCCATGTCTTAGCAAGCTGTAGGTCACCATCTATGTCTCAAGAATCCAACTACTCTCACCAACATCTACTGGCAGCACTCTTCATCCAAGCAAACACTCTATTCATGAGAGACTTTAACTAGCCCTCTGTAGACTGGAAAACATGCATTGCCATCTAATTTGCAGGCACAACATTTTCTGAACTTTATTAAAACAAATGCCCCTGATCAGTTAGTGCACACATCAAACAGAGGTTTAAATGTACCAGACCCTGTTCTCACCATATGGAAGAGTGCTGCACCCCTCACCCCCCCATGTCATGTCCTGACCGGTGAGGTCGGATCACAAAGTTTTCTCATTCAAAATAAAAATCACCTTGGAAAATCCAGCAAAATTTGTCACAGTTATAAACTATTCTCAAGCAACCTACATTTATTTATTTATCTGCATTTGCTTTCCAGGTGAGAGCACTGATCTCCATGGACCTTTTTCAGACGCAGCCCAGGAGCAGTGTATAGTTAAGCAACTTGTTCACACACTTAGGGAATAGAATATGAGGGAATCAAATCTCACACCACTAGACCACAGGAAACTGCTTGTTAACAGATCTTTATTCCTGTATGCCAAGTGTCCTAATAAGCAACAGTTTGTCAAAATTAAATGCCCTACCCAACCCAGAGATGACAACATCCTAAGCAGGATTATTCACACAAACACTACACATACATGTAAATGGCTGCTTAGAGGCTGCTGGACCTACCAGAAGTAAGCCAAAAACAAACTACACTGCAAAAAAGTCATAGCCAAAGTCAGAAAGAGCAACTCTCATAATGACAAGAGCTCACCAATAAAACTAAACATGAAACTAAGAGGTTTAATTAAATCCAACATGGCCAATTAGAAGGTCAAGATAGCTTCTTAGTCTAAAGACAACCACAAGGCCTTTTACAGCTATGTCCGAAACCTCAAAGGTAACATGCAACGGTGTACAGAACTGGTAGCAAACAATGCCACCTTCATTGAGCAGAGTGGCATAACGAATTTGCTGACTGACAAATTCAGTTCAAACTTTATTCCCTACTCCCACCTACCACCCCTTGTGAAACCCCTACAAGTATAACCCCCCAACTCTCAGCAGGAAGAAGGTCACTGCAGCACTTACTAAAGCTAAAAACACATCTTTATTGGGGCCCGACAATATCCCAGTTTGCCTCCTAAATAGCCTGAAAAATGACCTATCAGGATCACTTGAGTAACTTTTCAACTACAAGTCTCAAAGCATACTACATACCAAGCAAATGGAGGATGGCAATGGTTATTACCCTTCACAAGGGTGGACCAAACTACAGACCCATTAGTCTGACTAGTCTAATATGCAAAGCCATGGATTGAATTATCATGGAAATGATCAACAAAGACACTGGCAACCTACAAACACTGGACCCATCACAGTTTGATTTGGTCAAAGGAAGGTCATACCTTCTTAACATGGTAAACTTCTATGAGAAGGTAATAAAGGCAATGGATGAAGAGAAAATGGTGCATACTAAATACCTAGACCTGGCTAGGGCATTCTGTACAATACCCCACTCAATGATTGGGGACAAACTCACTGAACAAGGCATAAATCCCTACACAACTCAATGAATTACCAGATGGCTCACAGATAGTGCCCAAAAAGTCAGGCTTTGTGAGATCACCTCCACCAAGAGGCAGATCACCAATGGAGTACCACAGGGTTCCATGCAGAGCCCACACCTCTTTGTCATCTGTTTCTTGGAGGTCAAGGCTAATGTCAAGTGCCTCTGGGTCACCAAGTTCACAGACGGCTGTAAACTGGGAGCTATTGTAAATTCCCTCATGATACTAACATGCTGCACGAGGGTCTAATACAGGCAAAAGAATGGTGCTAAAGTCATGAATTAAAACTCATTGCAAAGAAGTGTATTATAGTGCCTTTTGGGAAAATGTAACAATGGAACTAACTAATATTGGATGGTTAATGATATATTCATCCCTGGGTTGGCCCCCTAACTCTTATAGACAGAGGCCAACAATGAACTTTCCTTAACATATCCCCAAACCTCCTAAGTAACATACCCTACCCACCCCTAATAAAAATAACCCCCCCAATTAAGATGCACATGTTACATGGGGACCAGCTGGGATGGGTTACATGGCTAGGCTGATAAAGGCCCTGGTAGTTATTACCCTGTTATACACCTATAAACCTATTTACATTACCCATGGCTTCTTGTATATTGGTGGAAATGCTGTAAAGAATATCTTTTAAGATGGAAGTATGACTGGTGCTAAAGCCATGGATTAAAAGTTGATGAAAAGAGGTGTATTATTGTGCCTTTTGGGACAGTGTCTACCCAGGTAAATTAGACATTCCTAAGAGTTGACCTGGTAGTCAGACATCTGGAAACATATGAAGAGTGTAATCTGTCATTTGACCAACACATAGCCAGGGTAGTAACCAAGGATTTATTGGTTACCATCCACACATAAGCAGAAAGAATGTTCAAAAGGAGAAATCATCAGGCATAAATGTCGAAGGCATGAGTGTCAAAGAATACAGGAGTGTGGCATTGAATTGAGAGAGATGATGACAGTTAACACAATACCCCGACCCCATGTCGAAAATGGAAAAAGGGGCTAGTGATGGTGATGTTATGCATATAGCCCAACTATGATTATTCTTTCCTTGTAGTTTATTTTCAGGGATGATATTAGTATTTCTGCATAGTGAACTTGTGGTGTGGTGATGTGGTAAGGACTGATTTCATATGTGTTCTTTATAAATTATAGCCATACTTCCTTCCCTTTTATATTTTCTATCCTTCCAAAGTATATTAAAAACTGGTAGAAGAATTTCTTAATTTTTCATGTCTTGTTTCAGTGAGGATTCATTGGTTACCATCCATGCATGAACAGAAAGAATGTTCAAAAGGAGAAATCATCTATACCCAGCTTTGATCCTGTGTAGTCCAAGGTGTAATGAGTTGGTAGTTAAAGCATATGGATAGAGTGGTAATGAGTTTTACCCAGTCTTTGAAATAGAAAAGGAACTGCTGCCTGTACCAAGCCACACTACTATGTGAATTCAGAGTTGTTAGTCCAGAAAAATGCAGGCCCAGATTTTTTAGACAGTTTGTGTACTTTGGCATGGTGGAAGTTAAAGTTTTAAGTAAGAGGCTATGTGTGGTCAACTGACATAACCAAACAAATCAAAAAATTACTTGCAAATGTGGTGGATGACAAATGGGAGGAAATACATTACTAACAGCTCCTTTGCACCCCTGTAAGTAGATAGCAACACATAAACACACACACACACACACACACACACACGCGCGCGCGCGCGCGCACACACACACACACACACACACGCAGACTTTTTTTTGCAGGTTCTTTAATGCACAGTGTATTTCCTGCATAAGCAGATACCCATTCAGTCTGACAAGAAGCAGTTGCCTGCATTATGCATGTATCAGAGAAAACCATCACAGTTCAAAAAGCAATATTCAACAAGAATGGGGTGCCTAAGCAAATTGGCAATGCAGCACAATTTGTATGGTTTGATTTTATAATTTTATAATGTGCTTCACTTTGGCACCCATTCATTCCAATAGGCTAGCAGAAAGATTTATACAGTCTTTTAAAAAAGCAATAATACCTATCAGCTCAGCTTAAAAAGCTGCTGCAACATAAACTCTGAATTATTTGTTCATTCATGTATGGAAATGCCATGTATGCATCTACAAATGGAACACAGCCAGATTATTTCTGAAAAGGAACTTTGAGGTCATTAACTTACTGAAGTCTGATATATATATATATATATATATATATATATATATATATATATATATATATATATGTGTGTGTGTGTGTGTGTGTGTGTGTGTGTGTGTGTGTGTGTGTGCGTGCGTGCGTGTGTGTGGCTCCCATTCAGATGATCGAACATTTAAAAGCTCGAATTTCATATGGCCAAGACCATATGATCCAAGTTTTAAAAGTTTGAACGGTCTGAATGGAGATCTCCATTCAGCGGGGAATGGGAAGATTTCCCTTTTCCACAATGTAGTGCAATCTCAGAGTTAGTATATTTAAATAGCGGGGAGTGTGGGGGGGGGTGCTGTTAGTTTTTTTTTTTTTTTTTTTACCATCTTCGAACTTTTCAATGTTCGATCTTATGGTCTCGGCCATATGAAATTCAAACATTTAACTCTCGAAGACAAAAATAATATAAAAGATAAAACTTCGATAAAACACTTTTTCGGCACGAAAATAAACAATACACTATAAGGAAATACTCAGAGCCAATCATTAGCGCTTTCATCCATTTAATATAATGGGCTTCATCAGAAATGTGTACACGTATATATATATATATATATATATATATATATATATATATATGACAAATCATGACTGAACTTACCAAAACCTAATATTCATAGATATGTCAATGGCAACAAATTCCAAAGTATGTGTGACAGGCCCTTGTGCAGTTCAGATAGAGGATATATATATCTATATCTATCTATATCTATCTATCTATCTATCTATATATATATGGATTCACTTCATAAACCTGAGACTATAAAGTCGAACCATTCACAATACCGAAATCCACAATCCCGAATCACGCAATCACGAATATAAATACACCATACACTACATAACACACACCATTCCACCCACAGCACATAAACCACACAACCCTACACTACATATAAGCTGGGGGGCAAGCCGCCCTGCATTCCCCATGTGGGATGCCTCACCCCCCCCACACACCCTGTTTATATATACCACATCCGAGGTCGAACATAACATAAAAAAAAAAAAACTCACACCACGCCACCCTCCACTCGCTGACACAAAAATACACATCACACATACACAAACACCAACAAATCCAACACTCACAATTACACATCCCTACCCTTACCCACACATACAATGTACAAAAACACACACAATCACTCACTCACCTGCAATCTCAGGCACCATAACACTACACGTGACGTACTGGAAATGTATAATCGCGGATTTGAGATATTCAAATTCGCTCTTATGCACTTTCGGCATTCTGGTTTTTGGCTTCATGGTTTCGGGTTACTGAGATTATGAAATGTAACTATGTATATATATATATATATATATATATATATAGATATATATATATATATATATATATATATATGTGTGTGTATGTGTGTGTGTGTGTGTGTGTGTGTGTGCGTATATTTGTGAGGGGGGGTGACCCAACATACCTGAGGTAATAATGGAGGGAGAGCAGTAGCAACCTGCCACAATATTAAGAACAATTAATTCTGAGCACACTCCTACTGAGAATGGGGGAGGATAACAGCAGCCTGGCATACTACCAAGAACACATAGTACTGAATGTACTCCTAGTAAGAATGGGGTAGGACAGCAGCAGCCTGACTGCAAATAGAACACATTTAGGAAATGAAATGTTCATTGTCAGCAAAGATCATTCAACCCCTATTAAACATGATACTACTGATTACAACTTTGCAATTCAGGATGCAAGTATTCAGTAGTCTGAGGATTAAAGGCATGTAGAAGAAAATAAAAAGAAGAAATTAGAAGGTCACAACAAATAACAAGGAAAAAAATAAATGTACTGATGTCTATAATACAAAGACTATATATATATATATATATATATATATATATATATATATATATATATATAGATATATATATATATATATATATATATATATATATGGTTCTACCTGAGTACGTCGACAACTGAGAAGATCAACAGCAAATTTCGCAGGCTGACAAGTATGAAAGTTTAGAAAGCCGACAGTACTAAACACCGACAGGAGATAATACCGACAAAGTGTTAATACTGTGTTACTTAAACATATCGTGAATATAGTTAGCGTAAAGTAATGCGAATGATACAACACAACCAACAAAACTGTGGAAGGAGGATGGCCACCTAATAATAAGTGCAACGCCTGATAATGGAAGTACTTAAAGTTTCACACACAATTAGGTAGTAATTACATTCTCAACGGTTAAATACGTTTAGCAGTAATAGTTTGTGGTGCTATGCATCGAACAGAAAATGGCTGGTAATGAAGGGAGTACTCCAGGAGTGATTGGAAGGATATACACTACAGTACAGTCACAGAAAAGTAAACCGATGTTAATGATAGATAACTATTTATACTACATGGAACGTGCTAGGAACGAGAGACGGTATTGCTAGACTGCTGAAGACATAATTGTAAATATTGAAGTTTTGTCATTGTGATTTGCTACAGACCAGTTATGTTTTTGTGTCTACTCGTAAGGAACAGTGTAGCGACAATATTTCATTACTGAGCAATGTGTTATAGTTTATGGTAACGTCGGAAACTTAAGGATTGACGGAGACGTTTAGTTGGACTCTTGTGTGATAATGTTCATTTTCGTAGTTGTTCTGATAGACGTCTGACATAAGGAGAAGTATGTCAGTAGTATTTTTTCATGTTCTGCCACTATTCAGAAGTTATAAGAATTCCTTTCTGAACTTATTTGTTGTTTGTCGGGCATATCAGTGTCGACGTTTTCATAGTCGGCTATTTGAGTTTTCGTTAATATTACTTGTCGGTGTTATCGTGTTGGTTAAGTGGTTGTCGGTTATTTGGTGTTTCGATGTAGTCAGGTAGAACCATATATATATATATATATATATATATATATATATATATATATATATATATATATACATATATACATATATATATATATATATATATATATATATATATACTAAAAATGGCACTGCTTTGTTATGTAACACACAGAGTACAGGAAATAACATTTTTCTACCAGAAAAAAAACATTCAGTCTACAGAAGAGGGCATAATTTTTTCCAAAAGAGAAGGTAGAAAAAACAGGCAATGGGTAGCAGAAAAGGAAGAAATCAAAAGTAAACACGGGAGGATTGAAGAACAAAAAGAGGAGAAAGATCGAAGTACAAAGCCAGCTGGATGAGAATTGTTTGCTTGCAAATGTTAACAAACAATGAAGATAATGGCTTTAATAAAACTGATGGTGATGAAGACCATTCCTTTTAACACAAGTAGGAGATTCTTCAGTTCTGGACAGCAGTGATGTACCTGTAATAGGTGATTTGGTTAATATTGGAATTAATACTTATATCTGCAGAGAAGATAATGAACATTGAATAGTGCTATGCTTGCCAGGAGCAAAAATACAGGGTGTGAGAAAGGCCTTAGAACACCTTAACATAAGGAAGAATGGAGCTCTTTTCATTCATATTGATACAAATAATCTCATCTGCAAGGGCTCTCGGACTGTTAGTAGGGAACTTACAGCTCCCATAGATAGCATAGCTTAAACAGGTGTCAGGATGTATTTTTGTAAATGACATACAGAAAGGAGAGTCAGTTCATTGTGAAAAAAAGTTTTTTTTTTCTTTTTTAGGTCAATGCTTACATGAAAAAAAATGGAATTGTGTAGAGCATCCAAGCCTAATTTTGGGCACACATATTTAAACAAGATGGTGTATACTTGTCAAGACCAGAGAAGAGAATCTCTGCAGCAGATATGTTGCAATATTTAACAAATACAAGACAGAATTTTGCCCGATCAAAAATGTAACTGTTCACAGATAACAACATTTGATGTATCTTTGATGTTGTTAATGCTAGGAGCATTAGAAATATTTTTTTTATTGGAAGATTTACTACACTCTCACACGACTGATGTTATTGTTTGTGAAACATGGTTAAAGAACAATGACTGGAAACCAGTTCTCAGGGTATAAATGTTTTTACTGTAACAGACATTCTAACAAAAAATCAGGTAAAGGTCTTATGATAGGGATTAAAGAAAGTTATGATACCTGTGATTATTACGTGTTCTGTAATAACACCAATACTATAGACTGTGTAACTGTGACAATAAAGACAACCCTGGAACATATAACGATTGTTGTAGTGTATAGACCACCAATGTCAATTGCTGATGAGCTAGAGAAATGCATACATTTCTTGCATGAAACACGAGATGGAAGAATAATAGTGGCTGGGGGCTTAGATTTACCATAAACAGAAAGGAATAATATTGATTCAACAACATTAGTAAGGAAATAATGTACAATATATGTTCAAAAACAACAATTGCTTCAGACTGTAAAAAAAAAAAAAAAAACAACAGGAAACAGAACATACTAGACATTGTTTCCTAAGGAAATGACTGTTATTTCATGTCATGTTTTACCACCATTGATATACAGTGATGATGGGGTTATAAAGGCTAGAATGTTGCTATATAATTTTGCCAAACTGAAATATAAACCAATGCGTATCAGATTAATAACAGAGTATAAGAAAGCAAATCAGTCGCTATGTAAAAGTAATTGGAGTGACAATTTCAGTGGAAAACCTACAAAAGGAGTGTGATAAGTTTTGAAAGAGAAATTGTTTGAATACCAAAAACAAAAAAAAATTAAAAAAAAAAAGTTTAACATCAGACTGTACAATGACAAGAGGATATAGTTCTATAAGAACAAGATGCTTGATTAAGGAACGAGACAAAACATATAAGGAATGGAAAAGAGGTCAAACTATAAGTCTGAAAACTGAATAAACAAGTTGGACAGACAAATTAAAGAGTCTGAGACAAGATCAAGAACAAATTGAAAAAATATATAAAGATATTGAACATAATAGGAAATCATTGTTTAAATACATAAGATATATTAAGAGTAAAAACGTACAAATTGCTAAACTGTGTTTAGATTCTAAAATGTATTCTCAGATGCAACAGATTATAGATATATTTACAAAATCTTATACAAAGCAGTTTGGCTCCATAAAGTGGGTGATAAATTGTCTTAGTTATATCCAAGAAACCTCAGATAAAAATCAAATTAGATTGTATTGAAAAAGAACTATGCAAACTTGACCCAAACAAAGCACAGGGAGGAGACAGAATTAATAATAATGATATGAGAATATTTCCACATTAATTTACAGTACCATTATATCTGTTATTCAGTGGATCATGTAAATATAGGGAGATTCTTCAAAATTGGAGACATGCACTTGTTAAACCTATCTTTGGAGTAGGACAAACCCAGAATCATACAGACACATACATTTACGTTCATGTTGTAGAAAAATAATACAGAACGTTATTTTGGATAAATTATTGCCTGAATTGGAAAGGTTTGGTCTTTAAACCATATATCGGCATGCACATGTTGAAAATAGATCTATAGTCACCTGTAACATGATGTTCTATAAGAATATAAAAACAGCTATAAGTGAAAAAGTGTGCTGCAATCTAATTAATATACACTTAACTTCAACATTTGATAGGGGCATACACAAAAACACTGATCAGTAAATTAGATCAACTAGGCAGTGACACACTGTTGATAAGGATAGCTGCATGACTTACAGATAGGGCATGGCAAATATACAGCAACTGAACAGGTGAAATTCTAAGTTACTGTCAGGGTGTCTTAGTTCTGTTCTAGGCCCTTATTTGTTTAGGTTGTTTATTTCAGATCTATCTTTTTCATCTGAGGTGTTCTACAGTCTATATGGAGTTGACTTGAAAATGGGTAAACTGATTACGTGTTTCGTATATAGGGTATATGTACATTGGGTATGTGGGCAAAATAACTCGACTAAATTGACTGTTTGGGCACGGGAGAATAATATGTTAATTAATACATCAAAAACTAAGTATATGATATTTGGGAGACATAGACTGAAAGGTGAATATTTAATACAGCACGCAATGATTGAAACTGTAGATTCATTTAAAAATGTGGGCATATGGCTAGATCCAGCTTTGAGGTTTTCTAATCATATCAACAACTGGTTAATGACAGTTTTAGAGCTATAGGTTGTATAGAAAGATTTACAAAGTTTAGGAAATCAGAAATGATGAAATCATTGTTTGTTAGTTAAATTAGACCTAAACTTGAATATGGATTAACAATATGGAAGCCTTATAAAATAATAAGAATGAATAAATTAGAAAGATTATAAAGGAAATATGCCAAGGGCATCCATGGATGTAAAATATAAGTTATTGTGAAAGACTAAAATAACTGAATGTGTGCAGTGTCTCATACAGACATTTAAGAGGATACCTTATTCAGGTATATAGGGCATTTAAAGGACAACAACGGGATTCTATAACTTCTCTGTCCTTTTTCTCCCTATTTACTGTCCCTGCTATGAATAAACAGCAACACAGCATTTAAACTATTTAAATGGACTGTTTATCTGCACTAGAGCACTACCTTACTATACTGTGGCGGTTTCACTTTCAAAAAACTTTTATCCCACACATGCTGCAGTGCAGTCTCCAATTCATTTATGTTATCAAAGCCACTGAATACAGGTAGTTTTCTGCCCAGTTGCCTCCCCAAACTGACATCACCATGACTGTCCTAAAAACGCACCCATGATGTCATGTCACAGCTCCCTGGTCCTTCCCCTACCCATATAGAAAGCAAAGACTAGAACAAGGAAAAAGTACATGAGTCAAGTTTCCTGCTGTGAGCTGTTAATCACAGCAGGTAACAGCTCAAATTACCCTTAGCATTTTGACAGCTAGGGAAGTTAGATGTGAAGGGGGATGGGAGATGAATGAAAGTAGTACAATTCAGGATTCACAGAAGAAATGCAGTTTAGCCATTCTAAAAAGAAGCAGCAGTAAAAAGCACTTTGAAAGTCTGTTCTGTGGCAGTTGCACTGTTTGTGTTTTAAGTAGTCATGGAACGCAATGAAATGTTACTTAAAACTGACTGGAAGACAATAGTGTATGCATGCAAAATCAATGGAGTGACAGGAGCTTTAGGAAGAAAGAGGCCTGCGAGATGTAACTTTTTAGAGATGAGCACTGCATTTTGGCATACCTAGAGGCAGACTAAACAATCAGAATTACTTCAAGATGTGAGACCCCCCCCCATGTGGTCAGACTCAGAAATTACATATAAAAATATTTAAAAAACTGTAAATAGAACCAGAGTGGTGTTAAAGTGTAGGAAACACCAAACCATGATGAAATAAATATGTTTTTTGAGTCTGTGGGTATGGTTCTCCTTTAAAGATAACTACCTCTGGTAATGTTTGGGGTTATCAAAAGTTAGCAGAGAATCATTAGACAACCTATGCAGAAGATTTTATATGAATGATAGGTGCACAAATTGGTTCTCTGAGAGAATAGCTGATGCATGGAATGGATTACCAAATTACAGTAAAGCAAGAACTAATTTTAGAGTGGCCACCTTTCGTTGTGGCTAAAACCGGAGCAAGGCCACACCCCTCGCATCAACAGTATCCATGCCTACCCCCCACACTCCACCCATTTTGTGATGTCACTGTGACACCACCGGGTGGGAAACACCCTCTTTTTCCATTCCTAATGCCTACTTTCAGCTGATTTACTATGCTTTTTCTGTAAAAAAAGCATAGTAAATCAGCCGATTTACAAACTCCGATAGTTTGTTTCCTTTATTGAAACAGAATTGTACAGAGTTTTCCAGACTACAGGAGAATCAGTTTGATTTCCGGATAGTCCGGAAAAAAAATGGAAGGGTGGCAACCCTAACTAACTTAGATATTTTTAAGAACAACCTGGACACTTATTATGGGAATAACTTTTTAGGTATGTTGTCAGGGGAGAAGGGCATTATTGCCCATGCCTTCAATGTATGTATGTATGTATGTATGTATGTATGTATGCACACTTCTAGTGAGAATGGGGAGGATAAGAGCAACCTAACACACTACCAAGAATACAGTGCCCTGAATATACTCCTAGTGAGGATGGGGGAGGATATCAGCAGCATGACATACTACCAAGAACACATAGCCCAGAATATACTCCTAGTAAGAGTGGGGGTGAGTAACAGCAGTCTGACATACTACCAAGCACACACATCCCTGAATATACTTATAGTAAGAACGGGGGAAGATAACAGAAGCCTGGCATACCTCCAAGAACTCACAGCCCTGAATATACTCCTAGTAAGAATGGTAGAGGACAAAAGCAGCTTTTCACTTTGTTAAAAAAATACAGCACTGATAAAGAAAATGCCATAGGCGTAGAACATATCTGGCATTGGCTGGAAGGAATACAAGGACCTGTGTTTTACCAGAAAACCCCTACTGTTAAGTCAGTGAAAGAAGCCACTAAAGAAACTGATAGGGAAGAACCCATATTGCATTATACGGAACCTTGTCAAAAGATTCAGCCACTAAAATAGAGATGGACATCTGTATGGAGCCAGAGAGGGAAGACAGACCTGTAGTGACAAATTCTGTAAGAGAGGAAAGGGGACCTGAACAGAGTCCTACGATACCCCTGTAAGGTCAAAGCAAAAGGTTAGTCAGAAACAGGACTTTCATCAGCAGGTACTTAAAGAAACTAAAGTTCCTGTGGTAGAAGTTAAGGAAATGCCAAAGCCAAAAGATGAAGAACATCTCTGGTATGAGTTGCCTATTTTAAAGAAAGAAAAAGGTAAAGAAGAAACACCTGTGCATGTATTCTTAAGTGAAAAGGCTATAGCCAATACTTCAGAATACTGGTGAAAGTGCCGCTGACTTGAAAGATATGCAGCTAGTGAACGAATCTATTAACACAGCAGAATGGGAAGATGATACACAAAGCATGGCCAGAGAAAACATAGCCAGAGTAGGAAACACAGATGGCCAGTTTGGTTTCATGCCACACCCATACTTTGATTTCAAGAATGACTTACTAATGTCCGAGAAATACTGCACCTATTATTAGTTGAAAAAATGGTTAAAACACTTGTGATGAAACTGGCACATAGTCATATTTTGGGAAAGCATTTAGGCATGGGCAAATTAAAATCTAAAATTTTAATTAGGTTTTATTGGTCTGGTATAATGAAAGACATGAAAAACTTCAGATCAGCTTGCCCAGAATGTCAAAAGAGAGCACCTCATCCTGAGATCAGAAGCTGTTAATACCTACACTTCCTACTGAGGTCCCATTCAAGTGGATAGCTGTAGACCTTGAAGGTCCATTAGTAACCTCTGGTAATAGCTACCAGTGGGTTTTTGTGACTATTGATTTTGCTTTACTGAAACAATACCAATGCAAAATGTCTGTGCTAAGTCAACAGTTTTCTGTACTTTCTTGCTGTACTTAACTGTTTTCTGCCTAAACGCAGATTTTCCAGCATTTATCGTGATTTAAAAGATTGTTTTTTTTCACATATTGTACTTATTTGACTGCCTGCACTTTTAAAAAGTTGTTTTTTGTTTAAATAATTTGTTTAACTGTTGTAGGCTACACATTAAAGTGCGATAGCCTTTTCTGATTCTTTGTAGTCATTTAAAGCTGTTTTAAGTGTATTTTTTACTGTTTTTGCCTTATCTTTTCAAAAAAAAAAAAATTCCTTGTTTCCTGCCTTTCTAAGCTAGTATAGTCCAGTTTTCAGGCTAGTGCTGAATTCAAGGCTGTGATACTAGTTTCTGAGTTGCCCATATCTTACTTGGATAGAAGGAAATTTCTCTGTTCACTTGTGAGAGGGGAGCTTTGAGCAACCTATCTGTCCCTGGAGGAGTGGTTCCAGCCCAGAAGTTAGTAGTTTATTGGCCATTTTTGGGCTAATTTCTATCTCTTTCATTTCCCTACTACAAAAACTGCATTTGCACGGTTTTGAGCACCAGGCAGTGCCAGTTAGCTACGATTGAATTATTCCCGGCTGCACTAAGTCTCCTCTTCAGTTTTTTTCCTTGAAACTAGTCTAACTCTCAACCTAAGCACTCAAAAAGCATCTTACAGCCCAGCACTTGCTCAGACCTAATAGCAAGCACTAATATACCCTGACACTGATTGCCCAGTAGGGCAAGGCTCTTTATTCACCCCTCACCAACCAAGCGACTAAGCAGCTCACGTACTATTCAGGCATGACCAAAGGGCAACTTCAGGTGCACTCTTCAGTCCAGCTGGTGAATCTGGGTATCCTGAGGCAATGTTACAACTGCCTCATGTACACAGACAACCCTCTCCTCCTACCACAAAACACTAACATATGCGAGAGATGCAATTATGCAATCAAACTGGAAGCTAAGCTGTCTCCACCCAAGACTGGAACAGACAGTCAAGAGGAGAAGATTAATACTTGCACCACACCTCCAGCTGCACACAGACCTACTAAAACTGCACTGGCAAAAAATACACATAAATACACAAAAGCATACTCGGAAGCTCTAAATAAAAACCTGCAAAGACATCAGAGACTTCCAAAGCAGACACCCAAAGAACCTGCATTTCCCGTCACAAACCAGACAACACATAAAACACAAAATCAGTGTGCCGCACAATCACAGCCCTTAAGGCAAAATAACATACCTAACACACTAGTAATAGGTGACTCTATAGTCAGGCACACTGATGTCCCACTCACTAGGCTGGACAAGCAGAAGGTTACTGTTAGCTGCCTGTCGGGAAGCCAGAATCCACCACATAACACAAGCACTCAGGTCACTCCAGAACAAGTACAAATATGACTCTGTCATTGTTCATGTTGGTGTGAATGCCCTGAGACGTACCTCCCTGGACTACATGAAAAGAGACATGGAAGAGCTCTCTGATCATGCAGCCCAGGCTAGTATAACCCTGACCCTGAGTAGCATCCTACCCTCACCAAGAATTATACTTCAGTATAAAGAAATAATGATTAATTTCAACAATTGGATAAGCTTCTGGTGTCATTCAAAGGGGATCCAGTGTCTGTCAGCTTGGGACGACATGCTCGACAAGCTGCATTGCTTCACAAGTGACAGCTTGCACCTGTCACCCCTAGGCTTTCGATTACTGGCCAAGGCTTTTGCTGCCCCCATAGTGCCTTTTTTAGGCAAGGCTCAAAAGTCAAACCCACCTCCGTAAACAGCACAATTAACAAAAAACTGAGGGTTATGTTACTCAACCCTAGGAGTTTAAATCTCAAACTGCACGTGCTCGAAGCACTCCTCAGTATGGAGAACGTCAACATCTGTGCAGTAACTGAAACCTGGTTCAAGGCTCCAGAGAGCATCCCAGCACTACCGGGCTGCACCTCATACCACATGTTTCAGCCACAGAACATGGACCGAAACTCAAAAGGAGGGGGTGTATCCATATTCATCAAGGATACCTACACCTCCAGGTTAGTGGCGCATCATGATACCTCTGAGATCATCCATGTGCAACTAACATCGGGCAAATCTGCACTGCAAATTGTGGCCTGCTACAGATCACCCTCCATGACCCAGGACCACCACTCCACCTTTTTGGAGACACTGGAAAACATGAAGGTCCTACCGAACACCCTGATATTGGGCGATTTCAATTACCCTACCATTCACTGGGAAAACTACTTGAGTACAAATTCCCAGGCCCAGCACTTCCTGGAATTCATCAGCTCAAACACCCTGGATCAGCTGGTAAACTCCCCTACCAGAGGTGAAAACATGCTGGACCTGGTCATCACCCACACGGGTGACAGGTGCTCCACACCAGAGATCAACCCATCACTGGTTAGATCAGACCATAAACTCATCACTCTGGATGTCCACACCCCTCCACCACTCCCAACTAAGGAAACCACAGTAAAAAACTTTTCTAAAGCAAACTTCACCTTACTTAAGACAGAGGTGGTAAGTTTCACAGCTCCCATGCTAAAGGATAATGCTGCCCAAGATGCAGAAACTTTTACAAATGCACTCTATGAGCATTTACAAGGATGCATGGATCGTGCCATCCCTAGAAAAACCAAGACTCGCTCCTCTAAGAGAAGGAGACCAGTTTAGTGGACCCCTGCAATAAACAGGCTATACAACAGAAGGAGGAAACTAGTTCAGAAAAAAAACAAATCCCAAGAAGGAAAGACATCCCTGATCAGTATCAGTAAGAAACTAAGGTCCCTCATGAAATCATCCAAGGATAACTTCGAAAGAAAAATAGCCAGGGTTTAAAAGATAACCACAAAGCCTTATTTAGCCATGTTAAGAATCTAAGTGGCAACTTGCAGATATGCACTGAACTAGTGCAAAATAGCAGAAAATATACTGAACCTACTGATATTGCCAACATCCTGGCAGATAGATTCAGTGCAAACTTCACCCGTCTCTCACCTCCAAAAGGGCCCACAACAATACTGGAAAAGTGTGGTGTCCCAAAAATCACAGACGCACAGGTGAAAACAGCCCTATCAAAAGCCAAAAACACAGCATCAATGGGACCAGATGGTGTCACAGGCTGCGTTTTGCACGAACTACAGAACAAACTAACCCCCCACCTAAGCACGCTGTTCAACCTCAGCCTCTCCACAGGCTACATGCCCATAGAATGGTGCACAGCTACGGTTATTCCTCTTCACAAAGGAGGGGCCACAACTGACCCTGGTAACTATCGCCCCATAAGCCTGACTAGCCTGGTCTGCAAGGCTATGGAGCGCATCATCGTGGAACTCATTAACAAAGACATTGGGAACCTCCAAACACTTGACCCGACCCAGTTCGACTTTGTTAAGGGAAGATCATGCCTACTAAACCTGGTTGACTTCTTTGAGACAGTCACCAAGGCCATAGATGAGGGAAAGGTGGTTCACACAACTTACCTTGACCTCACCAAGGCTTTCAACACCATTCCCCACTCGGGTATTACAGCTCACCAGCCTGAACATAACCCCTACATCATGAGATGGGTTGCCAGCTGGCTTACAGACAGAACTCACAAAATAAGAATAGCGGGCTCCAGGTCCGACTCTAAACCAGTCACAAGTGGTGTCCCGCAAGGCTCGGGCCTGGGACCCCTACTGTTCAGCATACACTTCTCAGAAGTACAGGCAAACACAGGAGGACTATGGATAACCAAGTTCGCCGAAGACTGCAAACTGGGAGACATAATTGACTCTCCGGCTGACACAGAAATCCTCCAAAAGGGCTTTACTGAGATGGACACCTGGTGTCAAAGTCATGGCCTCAAGCTAAATGCCAAAAAATGCATAGTCATCCCATTTGGGAAAAACAAAACACCCACGAATTACCATGTAGGTGGCAGCCCCCTTAATACAGAAAAGGTAATAAGAGATCTGGGGACCCAGGTAGATAGTAATCTCTCCTTTGACAATCATATTGCCAAAGTAGTTAGGAAATCCTTCTATGTGGCCCATCTAATTATTAAAGGGTTCACATCTAGAAATAAAGAGGTTATAGTGCCCCTCTACTCATCACTCATTAGACCCATCATAGAGTACAATGCCCCATTTGGGATGGATCTCACAAGACACTTCCAACAGCTGGATAAACCACAAAAGTACCTCACCAAGAGGATTACTGGCCTCAAACATATGTCCTATGCCGCCCGACTGAAAAAACTCCGTCTGTACTCAGTGGCATATCGCTTACTCAGAGGTGATCTCTGCCTGACTTACAAAGCCATGTTCAACTCAGAATTGATGGACATGCTCCACCTAAAGAAATCCAAGTCACTGTAAGCCACGCGCTCTAGTGAGCTAAACCACACCACATTAATAAATAGAACAAGCTGGAGGGATAGATTCCTGTCACAGACACTCCCCATGCTTTGGAACAAAATTCCAAATTACATCAGGTAGAGCCCCTCACTAACACTCTTCAAGAGTAACCTTGATGAGTGGATGGGTAACAGAAAATACACCCCTGGGATCACTTCATTGGCTCTGCTTGACAGAGGATCAGTTAATTAATCAATGGGGCGGCGAAAGCCGACACACTCTGGCTAGGCTTATAAATGCCCTTGTGTAGATACTCTAGTACCCACCTATGAACCTATGAACCTATGAACAGCAAAATAGCTAGTGTTACTTTTTTTCAAGTGTACATATACTCAAAGAAATACTGACAGACCAGGGAACCTTATTTATGCCCAGATAATACACCATATTTGCTAATGTTTTAAGGTAAAAGAGTTAGCAAAGTCAGTGTGCCACCTTCAAACTGATGGCTTAGTGGAGCTCTTTAATAAAACTTTGAAATCTAAGCTAAAGAAGGCCAGGGAACAAGATCTGACTGATAATTAGAGAGGGACATAATGGGCAGCTGCCCTAGCTGTAAACTGTTTGGGGACATGATGAGCATATGTCAATGAGAAGGAACTGCATCAAAGTCTTAGCTAGCTATTACGATGCCCTGTGCCAGTCTCCAGTCTGGTACCTCCCGACTCTTAGCTGAGGACCAAAAAAAGGTGTGCTCTCTTAGTTGAGGACTAAAAAGGTCCTCTCATACTTTTTAGGGATAAAAAAATATCTTCCCCCTTTGAAAACTACAGCAAACCACTTGCTACGTTTGTACCAAGCAGCTTAAGCTACAGCTTACACAGCACACAAAGTGAGAAGGGCTTCAGCCTCGACTACAAATGCAGTGTCAGCACTCATTTCTGAGTGCCATTACTGGAGTAGCAATGAATCAACATCTACTGATTATGCCTCTTAACCCCATGCACTCAGGATAACTGCCCTCTTTGCCTCACGCTAACTACACCTCTGAAGTGCAGTACTAGAATCCATTTACAAAGCTACGAGGATCATAAATGAATGCCAATGATGCATTCTCATTTTGCAGTGAAGCTTAGTGTGTGCTAGTAACTGTAGCAAGGTGGTTTCAGAAACATAGCTATGGTGGGGTAAAGGGGTGCAAAGTGCTAGAGGCATGCCTGACAGATCCATTCTTTTCTTCAGTTTTTTTCTCCTCCTGACGTGTGAGGGTGGGTGACAGATCAGGAGGGCATAATGAATTGGTACTCCTCCTTAGGAGGGAAGGAGCAGCAGCTAGGTGAATGGACTTTTTGTTTTTGCTCCTCAACCAAACATAAAAGGGTACCAGATCAAGGATTGGGCACTAAATGGGGCAGCTATGGCTTCAGATGGTTGTTACAGTCTTAACAAGCAACTTGCTATAATTACAGGAGGAGAGAAGACTGTTCTTTGGTCTTTAGCTGTAGATCAAGGGGGCACCAGTCTGAGGATCTGTAGAGAGAGCAAGGTGAGCAAACTACAATGCTAAACAGAATGATAAAAGCTGGGATCAGTTACTTTCCTACCTCCTGTTTGCTGCAGGAGAAATGGCCCAAACTTTAACAAGCCATGAGTTACAATATAGGAGACATCTCATTTTCTGAACATAGCACAGGAGACTTGGGAGGAAGAGAAAACCCCATTGAAAAGAACAATCATGCAGTGCACAAACTTGCAAGATGAATTAAAATAGTTGTATCAGCAGTTAAGGAGCATGTATGCAAAAGGCACAGGAAATGCAATAGAGAGTGTTGTGTGAGTACAGTAAGAATGTCGGGCTTTGTGAATTTAAAACAGACAACAAAGTGCTGGCATTAGTCTTGACTGCAGAGAATACATTTCTAGCAAGATGACAATGAAAATGAATGAAGTGAACTACAAACTGAGGCAAAGTGGGAAGGGAAAGCAGGAGCAGATCTATTGCATAAATATATTAAAACCGTGCAAAGAAGCTGAAGCTTCTGTAATCAGCCTTGGATCTGACACAAATGCCTATAGTATAGTACCAGGGGAATTTTGTCCGTGCTGTTCAAATAGACAAAACTTTATCTAAGACCCAGAAACAAGAAGTGAGAGAGTTCCTACTAAGGCTTGTAAAGGCTCCAGGGCCATTAGCCTAGTAAACACCTATGTACCTATGAAGAAATATATTTTTTTCTGAGCTACTTTGTATGTATATATAAGACGTGTTAAGAGTTAAAACATACAAATTGATAAAACTGTGGTTAGATTCTAAAATGTATTTTCAAATGCACAATATTATATTTACAAAATCTTATACAAAGCAGTTTGGCTGCACAAAGTGGGTGATAAATTGCCCTAGTAACATCCAGGAAACCTCAGATACTGAAATCAAATTAGATTTTATTGTAAAAGAACTATGCAAACTGGACCCAAACAAAGCAGGGAGGAGACAGAATTAGTAATATTGATCTGAGAATACTTTTGCATTAATTTGCTGTACCATTATATCTGTTATTCAGTAGATCATTTAAATATGGGGAGATTCTTCAAAATTGGAGACAACCACTTCTTAAACCTATCTTTGGAGTAGGACAAACCCAGAATCATATAAAAACTAATATGCTCTCAGAATCCAGAAATTATAGTTGTATACCAACTTTCAGACTTTTAACACACACACACCCACAAGCTCACAACGTACACAAAAATATGTGTCTGTCTTAGTATTAAACATAAACTCTGTCCTGTGATTCAGGGAAGATACAGGATCGAATATTACAAGATTAGAACGAGCAGTTAGGAAAAATTCATGTCTCCCTGAGTTACCTGGCCCACTATGACTTCATTTAAAATATCACAGTAAACAGGAAGATAGCATTCTATATAGGAGTACTTAAAAGGAGTGAAAAAAAGTCTTTACTGTCTCTGTGCTAAACTCAAATACACTGAAAAATCATTTAAATATCGTTTTAATGTGAAGCCACAAACAATTACTTACAGACTCGTTTACTGGAACATATCAAGGCCTTAGTTAAAAGAAGCCCAATGACCAAGTTAAGTTTCATCTTCTCGATAGTGCCAACTCCCTTTGTGTCTCCTCTTGTGTCTTCTGTTACAAATTTGCAATTCTTCTACAGCATTAAATACGTACATGCACACAACACAATAGATTTCGGAGTTGCAGGCCCACAGTTCTAAATGCTCTACAGATACTTTGGAACAATCTTCTTCATTTAAGTTGAAATGGGTGTGGAAAAGTTTCAGCCCATAGGCCTTTGGACTTGAATACAGTTTTATTAGGGGCAATAACAATCAATGTGATTTGTTAAAGATAGTAACCTAGCAGCTGTTTACTTTTGATGAACTAATTGGAAAAGACATTCATCCCAGGACTGTTTCATGTCTCAGCACAACCTATAATATCCTAGCAGTGGAAGTTTGAGGTCATCTGATGAAGAATGCATTAGGTCCACCCTGTTATCTCATGACTGAACTGACTTCCCTCGTATCTGCTGCAGGTACAACAGCATCATTCAGACTGCAGTAGCACGCAATATAGTTATTTGCTGCATTGCCCAAAAGATGTTTGCAGTCCATTGGCTGCATTGTATTACTGATTTAATTTGATGTAGCGTATAATAAATTATTGTAGCAGACAATAACATTGCATTGCATTTCCAGTTCTCGAATCACTTTTGGATGGAAGGTGTGGGTACAATGAATCAAAGGTATTCAAAGAAGGGAAAAGGTGAACAAGAAGTTTAAATGCAGAATCAGAAAAACAAAAGCAAAAATATTTCTACCCCTTTTGTCTGTTACTTATGTATTTCTGAAAAAGACTGCATTCATGAAGTACTAATAATGGTTCTACTTCAAAAGACCAAATTAAAAAAATATGGAATCCTGAAAAAACTGAGAGGAAAGGTTGAATGCAAAAATATCCCAAACTAAAGATGCTGAAAAACTATAGTCTATAACTATAAGTTGCAGTCTATGTTACAGGCAAAAGTAACCATACATGTAGAAATAGGTAATGCAGTAAGGATGTCTTGAACCGAATACAGTTTATAAAAGTTACAATATCCAGAATAATACAGGAAGCTGTGCAAAAGCAACACAGAGCATATTTGGAAGATATTGCTGACTTCATTTAAAATGACTGGCTTGGATAACTAATAAACCAAAATAAAACCTATTATGCAATGACTGGCCATTAACATCAAAAATGAGCACGCTGATTGGTCAGCCCAACCAGCGTGCCAGCTGTAAATCGAGGATATACCAATGGAAAAATGTCCAGTCGCCAAGACTGTCTTCCATTAATATATGTTATAACATTTTAAGTTTTCTTTATCATTAAAAAAAGTAAATAAATACATAAAATTAGAAATCCAGACAATCTGGAGGTATGATAGAGACAGGACAGAGAAAATACAGGGAAAATCAGGTATGTTATTCAAAATTAAAAAAAAATACTTGATTTTCCTTGTATTTTCTCCATTCTGTCTCTTTCATACCTCTAAAAAAAAAAAAAAAAAAAAGCAAAGGAGACCTTCCCTTCAATGCTGCTCCCTTTACAAAACACTGATGTACAGCGTAAGCATGGGAACATAAGTCTCATATGCATGCACAGTACAACAAAAAAAGCAGCAGGATTTGTAATGAAAATGGAAGAAGACCATGGAGCCATTATACAAGATATTATTTAAGGAAGGTAAGTAATTGTTTTCTTAAATAATGTCATTGCATAATAGCAATAACCGAATCCATGGTGTGGTATATTGAATTGAATATTGCCTTCTTTTTTGGCAGTTTGACCTTTCTTTGTTGTTCTTTAAACTTGATGACCGTCTGTTTGTGAAACAAACTTTTTGAAGTACTCATGTTCTGACAGCACAGCAGGTCCTTGCTGCATTCAGATTCTGACCAGAGCCAGATCCAGCACAAGGTGACCTGGGCAGCTGTCTAGGGCCTGTATTGGTGGGGATGGGATCTTCTCTATTAAAAAAAAAAAACTTAAAACTTCCATAAATTAAAAAAAAACACAGCAAGTATTAGGACCTTGAAAAAGAACTTCTGAGCCCTTAACACAGGAAGCATTATGACCTCATGGAAGAACTTTTGCACTGCAGCAGCAAGAGTGGAAATGTCAAGACAACATCCTAACATCTTAAACCACATGGGATTTAAATAGTAAAAGCCAGTTTATACCGACCAACTGAGGTCCATTCCAGTGAGTGCAAATAATGGCACAGCAATGGGTGTGCAAAGCTCCATTCTAAGTAAATGTGAACTAATTGCAAACTGTCATTCTTAGCAACTAAGATTTATATGTGTGTGTGTGTGTGTGTGTGTGTGAGTGTGTGTGTGTGTGTGTGTGTGTGTGTGTGTGTGTGTGTGTGTGTGTGTGTGTGTGTGCGTATGTGTATATAAAA
Organism: Protopterus annectens; assembly: GCF_019279795.1. Lineage (NCBI taxonomy): Eukaryota > Metazoa > Chordata > Ceratodontiformes > Protopteridae > Protopterus > Protopterus annectens. The sequence goes on from NC_056726.1 coordinate 828,320,329, forward strand.
TGCCCCACCTATGCGCACTGTCTAGTTAAGTGACCACTCAGAGTGAAACCCTGAACCTTATTTATTGGGATGCAGTGGTCTTAAACCTTCGCAACATCTGCCAGGTCTCCTTTAGTTTTGTTTTATTTTATTTTTTTGTAAATCTCTGATGATTACAGTCTGTCAGTAGATCAATGTCAATCATAGTTCCATCATACATAGTAATACTGTTCAGTGTCAGTGGTACAACAGGCAGCACACTTGCTTTTGGTGAACACGTTTGTGGCTTCTCTTCTCACATTGGCTAGATCGATCTTACATTATTGTGCAACATAAGTGTAAGATTAGGTTTTATTTAACTGTAGTTTGTTAGACATAAATACAGTATTTATGCTGGTTCAAAAGAAACGATTGTTTCAGTGCAAATGAATAGCCTTCAGCCAAGAATGCTGATAAGAATAAAATGTACTAACAGAATGTGCAGTATATTAAGTACAAACAAGACTGGAAAACAAGGTTAAATAGTCTGGAACATATAATAAATTTACAGGGTTTTAGTATTATTAGGAAACATACTTCAGACACTGAAATGTGTTCGTTAGTTTGGACTGATACAGAGAAAGTCATTGAAGACATCTGGTACAGATAATTGAGAGTGAGTGCAGAAGTCAGGTCAAATATCCAGCATTCCAGAATATTTATTATATTATTTAGGAGAAAAGGAATAATATTGAGTATTATGAGTGCAGAAATAGGGACATTATAATTTAGTCAATTTCAGTTTATCAGTACTGTTATTGGAGACAATAAGATTTGATTTGGATATTGTTGATATCTATCTCCACTCCATATTCTTAACTGAACTACATAAAGATACAATAAGATTTGGTGCATAAAGGTGAGAATGGCACCTGTTCAGCACAGTTCTGTGTAAGAAACAGATAAAGACATTAATTTCAGCCTCATTTCAGTTTCTTCCAGTTATTTCCAGTTAATTCCAGTATTCTACAGGCCTTTCAATTCTTATAGTAAGGTTGGGGGAGATGTCTAGTAAATATGAACCTGCTGGTTTGGTAGACATTCCCTAAAGGATATCACCAGCATACCTTTATTTTAATGTAACATAGGCAATTTTTTTTCTTAAAGGCCAGCAGGCACTGAATTTGTAGATGGAAGGTCTGAAATGCAAAGCTGTTTACCAGAAGCGACCTCTTCATTGGTGACAGCTCTCTTTAATGTGAAATTATTCAGATGACTTTTACTTCTGCAGAGATTATGCATCTTGACTGGTATTGGTGGATTATAATAACAGCAGTTTGAGTGGTCTTTTATGGTTGAAATGCTCTGAAATGGCTGTGAGGATAGGAGGTACTGCCAACTATGCCAGGAGAAATAGGGCAGTGGATCTGTAACATATGCCAGCACAGCTAGCTGGAATTTTGTAAAGAATTATGTATCATTTGTGTATCAAAAGTGATTTGTACAGATGCTTGTGTTTACCAATGTATTTGTAAAATTGATTGTGTTAAAATGTATTAACAGTGTTTCCTGCTGGACAGAAAAGAAATGTGCATGCATTATTGTAACTGTTTAAATGTGTATATTGTAACAGCATATACTGGCAGAAAAGAAGTTAATCCACTTGACTTTGAAAAAAAACATATTCTTGATATGAAATTACTTCATGGGTTAAGCCATAAAGATTAATGACATGGTCTCTATTTTACCTATTTTAAAAAGTAGAGCATTGACAAGATAATATATTATTGTGAATTAATTGTGTATATTTATATGTCATAAAATTATGAAATGTATTTTTAAGATTTTGTGATTGCTTAATTAATTAACTATTAGGGGTATTTAAAGAGAAATGAATGATGGATCATTATTCTGATGAAGTCTCAGTAGTCTACTGAGATGAAAGTGCTTAATAAATTTGATTGCTTTTCTACAGCTTCAGTGTTTGAGTTACCTGTTTTAATATTTCTGATTCCTTGTCTGGTCGGTTTGGACTCATTCTGTTACCCTGTTGGATGTTCAAGTGTTTTGGAGAGGGTTACTTCACCTTTTTAATTATAAGCCATAAAGATGTTAGCCCATAGTTTTGAAGGGAGACAGAGACACAATGTCTATACTAAAGAATGGCTTAGTAGCCATGTAGGAGGAGAAGAAGTGTTAAAATGGTTTAGGACTTCCAGGAGCAGCACCACATCTGAGCAATGCTCTTGTGTGTGTAACATTGATATGCGGGTGCTAAAATCCTGGAAGCTTCTAGTGTTGGTGATAGCATGGGAACCAGAAGTCAGAAAACCAGATGTATGTGATATAATTCTGTACAGAAATAATGTTTTAATATTAGAGAAGACTGAAGTCTCAGGGGCAGTCTGTTCTTGGAAACCTGAATAGAAAGACCCCCCCACATTATATTGCCTTGCTCTATTCAGTAAGTAGGAACAATAATTCCTTAGATTAGTCAGAAAACTATAATGAGAATAGTTAAGCATTGTTTTTTCTGTAACTGTGTGACTCTTTCCAGCTGTGTTATTTTCAGTGTTTCATGTTGATGAAACTCTGAGGTTTACTGTAAATAAATATTTAGTATTTTCATGTTCTTTTATTATTTATTATTAAATATATTTAAACTTCTCATTGTGGCTGTTCCTTTTAGTAAAATATTTAAGCTTTGCGAGTATTTGCATATATTTATTTGGTGATAAATATGGCCACTCCTGAAAGCCTTGCTGTTTGGTCAACATTACCATTTGTATTAATATTAACTTCACTCCGCATAACTGGATACCCTTTTAAGACCCTTATAGTAATTGACTGGTGGCAGTGAAACTACCATGCAGCCTGGACATAAGGTGGCATAGCTAGTAAATCTGTGCCAGCCTTTCCCAGGTGTGTGTGTGTGTGTGTGTGTGTGTGTGTGTGTGTGTGTGTATGTGTGTGTCTGTAAATTAAATAAATTAAATCTCAAAGAATATGTGTATCATCTACTTGGAGCATGGACATGAAGCACTGATTTCACAGAGAGGGTACTGGAGGACTTGGCTTGGACATTCATCTGAGGACCTAACCCTACAGCTGTACCAATGGGGAACCTTACTGGGAACCTGGAGGGAGACAGATAGAGACGCCCATATACTGGGCTGAGTGTGTGCCCTGTGTGCTCTTAAGGGACATTTTGGTTGACGCAGAGAGGTCTGCATTTGGAAATACTGAGTGTATCCATTTGCATTCCAAGTGAACGTCCCTCTCTGGTGTCAGTGGTGAGGACAGAGGCTCCTTGATTGCTGGCTCAGAGTTGGGGAACTCACAATGGCTAGTTTTTTTTATTATTATTATTATTGATTCATATGTTTTGTTTCACTGCTTACTGGAAAAATGTTCAAAACTACAAATTTAAAACACACTGTAACAAGTGGTGCTGTATTAAACAAGAAATGTAATACAATCAAGTAGGTGAATCAAAGAACACATGCATTTATGCATGGTCTTAAAAAGGTGTGCAGGGGGCTAAAAAGGTGTGCAGGGGGCTCATGATTTGAAAACAGCTCAAAGGCACATTTAATCCACCACTGGCCAGATGCATTTTCTATGAATGCAAGTTTTAATGCAGTTTCAATGAATGTAAGTTTTAAGGGTAAAGAATTTTACTGTTGCTCATGTTAAGTCTGTTTTCATTGCAAGACTATTTTGTTTTATTTAACAAATGGCTATCGGTGTTTGTGTTGTTTTGTTTAGCAAATGGCTATCAATGTTTGTACTATAAAATCTGAAATAAAAGTTTTAAATTAAATGCAAATATCTGTAATAATTGTAGATGTAAAGAAGAAAATAGTATGTAAACTGATTGACTTGAACAATATTTATGGTAACTGGGGAGAAAGAGACAAGTAATGGGACACTGAAATGGCTTGGGCTGGGGGGGGGGGCTGATCCATTATCCTGTCTGGGGCCCCATTTAACCACAATCAAGTTCTGATTCTGATAAGTTGAATATGTGCATAAAAGCTCACTCAGTAAGTAGTGTTTAATAAATTGAGATTTATATTTACTGGCTCCATGGACTACATTATTGTATTTTCATATTTTCTTTTAAAATCATTTTTTTATTAAATTGTGTGATTGTCTAACGCAGTGTATTTACCAATTACCAGCATATGCAGAGTACTGCTCAAACACATCACATATCTGCAGTGTGCGTGTCCGAATGTGGACTAAAAGAGGCATGTGAGTTAACAGCTAGGCTTTACTGGATGTCTTACTTTTTCAAAAATTCACTTATAATGCTGTACAAAATACACATCAAACAATTGCTTAATATTGTTATTAAAATCAATATATATATACAAAATTGGTTGCATCTTAAAAACTGAAACTACAGAAAATACATTTAAAATGCAATTAATACACAATTTATATAATATTATGTGCAGTGTCAACATGCCTTACATTCTGTCTGATTATTTGGCAAGGGTCTCCAGTTTTCTGTTACATTTCAAGGATGTTCAGACAGATGAATTGGTGAACCCTTAAATTACTGTAAGTATAATTCCAGTATGAGTGAGTGAGTGGATTCTGAAATGGACTGGTGTCCCTTTCAGGACCAGGTGGCTGTCTTATGTCTGTTGAGTGCCAGGATGGACTTCAGTCCCACCACAACTCTGAAAGGAGAAAATATGTATTAGAAAATGATGGAGTGTATGATGTAATCTAATTTAATATAAATCTGAAAAATAGGACTCACCAATTATGTTTATTTAAATTCCTGGAAGCACTCCTCCTGCCTCCTATCCATGTTATAGAACCTGTGCTTATATTTGCACCAAATTCCTCTGGAGCGACAATGTGTTCCTGGGAAGAGTAAAGGTTCTCCCTTGCAGTTCTACTCATTCTCTGAAGTGCCTGCTTGGAAAGTTAGCCCAGAAGCAGGTTTGGCAACAGAGTCCCCCACCAGAACGGATTTTCATTTCTGTCGCCTACTGCACTCCTTCTTTCAGCAGACATGTCATTTATGACAAATTGTTTGAATTGTATTAGACATTCACTTAGCACTGCATAAGTTTTCATCCAAAAATGCAGTCCAACAGTAAGTAAGTCATAAATAAGGTAAATTGTGTAGTAACACACTGGTAATTGCTTCTTGCAGTGTCTTAGGCTAACAGTCAACTTCAGCTCTGCATATAAAGTTTGATCAGCTTTGACTGAAGAGGGCTGTTTTGCAGTATAGTGCTGTTCAGCTTGCCCAAACAAATACATTATGTGGCACTGTGAAACATGACTGCAAAACAAAGTAGGAAATGAAGTTGCAACTTTAATCCCTTAAATGTAGTATTAGCACATAATTATAGTATGGCATCAGTATAAAAATCAGTGATATCATAATATATAACATGATAATGCACTAGCACAATATGTACTTGGATGGGATTACTGATGTGAATGGTGTTAAGGAATATACAAACTTGAGTTTTAGGTCTAAACATTTACAGAGTGCCAGACACAGTTTGCAGCGATAACCCTTGATGCATCTGTACAGATCAGGTGTGACCCTTCATTAATAGTGCTGACCACATTTAAAGATATTTGCCTTATATACCTTGAATTTACCTGACTATTTATGTTTTAGCAGAAGAAATGTATTATCTATCATGTTATCCTTATGTGCAGTGGGTCCTGCAATATTGGTTGCTTCTGCTGGTGCTTTCAAATGTATAAAAGGTATGTTTTATCATGAACCCTGTTTCTTAGCTTCTGTCCATAATTCCTTTTAGCCTTCCTTACTCTGCTTTTATTTTCCCTACATCCACATCTGTTTTATCCAGTCTTTTCATATTACAATCTATTTCATATTTCCTATAGTTGCTTCTTTGCCTTTTATTCATGACATTACACCAAACTAGCTTAATACGCCTTTTATTATTATTGTTGTTATTTTTATTATGTGTGAGAGCATATTTATGCATATGTTCAACATTACGCCAGACTAGCTTAATAAAGACTTTTATTATTCTTATTATATATAGGAACATATTTATGCATGTGTTCTTCAATGTTCTTAACACACTCTAGCTTTATCACAAAGTTTAAGCTGGATTTAGAAAGGGTTACCGCAATGTGCAAGCCTTAACTCAGAAAGTTTCTGCATTGTGGTAAGCCTAACGAATTCAAAGACAACTCTCCTATTAGAGTTTCCCTCTGACACAGGACATAATGGATAGGCCAGTCTCACTGGGAAATGAGTAATGCAAATTAGGCATGTGCTCTTCCCTGGAGATGGCACTAGTTGGGAAATATCTATCACTTCCAAGTTAATTATTTTTTTCTAGCTGGAAAAAGTGAATGCTGTCTTTTGACAGCATTCACTCATCAACCACTAAAGGACTGGTTATGACTAAGAGGAAAGCAATTACAAGAAAGTATCACAGATGTGTGTGTGTATGTGTGTGTATGTGTGTGTGTGTGTGTGTGTGTGTGTGTGTGTGTGTGTGTGTGTGTGTGTGTGTGTGTGTGTGTGTGAGTGGGGGGGCATGTGTCTGTGTGTCTGTGTGTGTATGAGAGTGTGTCTGCATCTATATGTATAGGTTCATGGGTTCATAGGTGTTTACTAGGCTAATGACCACAAGGGCCTTTTTTAAGCCTAGCCATGGATCCCAAACCTCTGACAAGTCCTGGTACCTTTGATAAGTGTAAGCAGGGGCTTGGGAGATGAAACATTTACAGGCTTTGGCCTGGGAGGTGAACCATTTACAGGCTGCCTATATCCATTAGAGACACAGGTGCCAACTAGGGATGGATTTCCTGTTTCCCATCCAAGTGTCCAAATTACAGTTAAATTGAGTTTGGGAGGAACTCTTCTTTGCATGGATGGGGAACCTGGATACATATATATCTCTCCAGCTGGTTCTGTTTATATCACAGGCAAGGTTTAATTCTTTAGAAAAGGTAATTCTGTTGCTGTTTGTTTTGCAGATAAGCAAGAGGTTCATAAGGGCGGGGTCTGACAATACCTTGTATGCCAGACATATATTTCCCTTCAACAGCCTAAAGGAGAAAGAATACAGGGCTGGGTTACTTAGACCCTATATTCTTTTAGTAAGGAAGCTCTGTGGACATTCCAATTGTTGGATGTGCCTGGTTAGGTATATACTGAAGGGGACATTGTACTTGGTGATAGGTCAGTTGAATGCCAAATACACCTTGGACCTAAATGCCATACCTTTGTTTACAAGTTATTCAACACAGAATGATTTTCTCATGAATGTAGACATGTGATGGTGGCTAGATTACTGTCTGTGTGTGTTCTCCTTTAGGATTGTGTGTCAATATGATAGCTACCAGGGGTAGATGACTTCCCAAAGGACACTATTATGCATTTCTTTGCATTTGGTTTAAGTCCATGGCTCTCACACCATTTATTTGTTTCTGTCAGCCCTTCCTGGAGAACATTTGTTTCAATGGGGGATTCAGTGACTGCTCCTAATTTGCAATCATCTGCAAATTTAGTTCGCCAGAGGCCATTGACACTAGCTTTGATTTCAGAGAAGTAGGTGCCAAAAAGGTGCAGTCCCAGGAGTGATCCCTGAAGGATTCCACTTGTGACTGGCCTCTTTGAAGACATGGACTACCCAATTCTAACTTCCTGGATCCTGTGAGCCAGCTGGCTAACTACCAGGTGGCATAAGGGTTTATACCTAACCTTTTGAATTTGTCAACAATCCCCAAGTAGGGTATTGTGTCAAATACCTTGGCTAGGTCAAGATAGGTGGTGTGAACCATTTTGCCCTCATCCATTGCTTTGGTGACCTTCTCAAAGAAGTCCGCCATCTGAATAGGTATGATCTGCCCTAGACAAAACCAAACTGACTTGGATTCTTTGTCTGGAGGTTTCATATGTCATTATTGATCATCTCCATGATAATTCTTTCCATGCCTTTACATATAAGACTAGTGAGACATATGGTTCTATAGTTTCCAGGGTCTGTAGATGGCCTACCTTTGTGCTGAGGGATAACTGTTGCTGTTCTCCATTCATGAGGCACAAAGCCTGTTTGGAGGCTGCAGTTAAACAGCAACTCCAGATCGCCTGTTAGGTCATGTTTCATGCTATTTAGTAGGCATCCTGGGATATTGTCTGGGTGCACTGATGCAGTGTTCTTGGCCTTAGAGAGAGCATTAAGGACCTGTTCCCTAGTGATAGCAGGGGAAATTATATTTGATGATATTTTCTGGGCGAAGTTTGAAAGGGAAAGAGAGGTAGAGTTGTAATTAATTTGTCAGCCAGTAGGTTTGTTATATCTTTGCACTCAGTATAGGTATATTACCTTTGAGGTTGCGGACATAGCTGAAGGATGCCCTGTGGTTGTCCTTGGCCTGGGAGGAAAAATTTACCTCAAATTTGGCTTTGGTAAACTTTATTTGCCCTTAGAGCTGCTTGTTTTGTTTGATGAGAGTGCTTTTATCCTTCTGGGTGCTACATCACCTACTTTCTGTAATATTTTCTTCCTTCAGTTACACAGCCTATTTATGTTATGATTCCACTAGGGTGACTTACTTTTTGTGTTTGTTCTGTACTTCTTCTTGGTGGATACAGCTGCCTCTGAACAGCTATTAATATGCTTGTATAGGGTTTCTGTGAACAGTTCCATGTAGGCAGCAGTGTTTTCACGGTTTATACGGGCTTGAAATTTTACCAAATTATCACTTAATAGTAAGAGGTTAGCCTTAGAGTACTTGCTGAACATGCCAGGATAAGCTGGGGTTCCAGGTTTTATTTTTAATTCAGAGGAGGCCATTTTGTGGTTTGACCTTACCAGAGATGATATTACACTAGGGGGCATACTTTTCAAACCGTTAGAGCAAGAAATCTGGGAAAAAACTATACATAATTGGGGGGGGGGGGCAAAGGCACAAAAATAGGAACAATTTTTTAAATATTGCCCTTACAAAGTTAGAAAGTTGATAGAATAATAGGTTTTGCATTAGCATGAGTTTTCCGCAGGGAATGAAATCTGAAACCCAAATGTCTGTCATTATTTTTTACTTCAACCCTCACTGATTTGCTAATGATTTGGCAAAAAAACACAATTTTATGAAAAATGGACCAAAAATATGAGGCAAAAATCTGGACATTCAGCGAAAATCTGTACAGTTGAGAGGTATGGGGGTGTGCAGCACTTCTCCATATTAGTGAAGACCAGATCCACTATGTTTGCACCCCTGGTTGGTATATTGACAATCAGGTCCCAGGAATTTGTGTTGTATGTGATTCCCAATTAACAGTGGGGTAATTAAAATTGCCCATGAATATGGTATTGGTTTGGATTGTGAGTCCTTCCATTAAGTTTAAATACATGTTATAGGTTTCCTGGATCACAGAGGGGGACCTATAGCTTGCAAAGAACTGGTATGGGACTTTGCCTAAGGTGATTTAAACATGGAAAAGCTGACGTGCATTCTCCTGTTTGTGTAGTAGCTGGTCTAAATGTGCGGAAGGCATTATAGCCCTATACTGCCGGGGCATGAATGCTGCTGCATGGATGTGTGTGAGAGAGTATGTGTATATGTCTGGGTGGTCTCAATGCAGGAAGAAGGTATGGGAAGATGACTCTGAATGTGTGTGTGTGTGTGTGTGTGTGTGTGTGTGTGTGTGTGTGTGTGTGTGTGTGTGTGTGTGTGTGTGTGTGTGTGTTGTGCTGCAGCATGAATGTGGGTGTGCAATTTGAGTGTTTCATGAGGTTGAGCAAGGGTGTAGGGACTTGCTTGTGGCCACTTGGATGTGTGTGTGCATGTGTGTATGTCTGGCTGCCTGGGAGTAAATGTATGTGTGCATATGCGTGTGTGTGAGCATGCACATAAGGAATGCCTATGTTACCGGTATACATATATATATATATATATATATATATATATATATATATATATATATATAACATCTAAAATCCATAAGTATGAAGTAACTAACAGGATACACCACGAGAACACGAGCTGTAGATAAAGCCTTCTTTATTTCAAGCAGTAAAAAAGACAGATAAGCGCTTTCGCGTGTTTCATGCACGCTTCTTCAGATCTATTGAACATTGTCAATCCCTTCTCTTCTTATAGCAAACAATACTGTCAATTAAGCTTTAACAATTGAATAATTAGCTGATCATTGAAACTTTAATATAAACTTTTTTAAAAAGCCCCATACGCCGGTGTTCTGTTGATATCAACCCAAACGCTCAGGCTATCTGTTTCATTCCATGTACTATGAATAGTTTCTAAACAAGTCAAATAAAATAAAATAAAATGAAATGAAATAAAAATATGTTTCAAACCATATCTACATCTATTCAAAGGAAACATATATAGCATATATATATGTGCATTCTGAGAAGTATTTCCTAAGAGGAGCCATATAAAAAATCACGAATTTTCTTAAAAATAACTGTTTAGAATAATGTCTGCTTAAAAGATATATATACATACAATTAATTTAACTTCATATGTAATGTATTAATCGCACAAACAGATACAGCACTAGTACCATCAATATTGCTGCTCAGCTACTTTCTATCTTCATATCCAGGGTATTGTTATAAATCAGAAAATTGTACTTCATGTTTCCTGATGGGAATACATCAACACTTTGATATTCGCACTGCATCTACATTCACCCATGTCACTAGTGGGCTTACATGTGACAATATAAAAACATATGTCCTAGTGAATACCCAACATATAACAGGTGTGAAACCTGATTCAAAAAATACCATCTGTAGAGAGTATACTTGTGTCTTGTGCTGTTAAAGCTCTTATTATATAGCTTGGCAACCAGTAAGTTTATTCATACAACACAAATCTAACTTCGAACTATTCAAATGTTAAAGTGCTTCAAGCTTCACATCGTATATACAATCCTATATTAACCTATGATGTAGAGATAAATATGTGTGATGTATATCTCATATTGCAGCTAGGTATATAGTTAATGTTAGTAGATAGTTACAATGATTGTTGTATACAAGAAGTTGATTCATATATTTAAAATCTTGTAGCAATCTCTTCTTAATCTAACCTAGTGTTTTAATAAATTCTGATTCGTATTATATATATTCGGTCATATTGATTCCATTCAAACTGTGATCAATATAAAAAATATATGAATAAATGATATGTATAAATGAATAAATGGTAAATAAATAAATAAATAAATTAATTAATTCATGTATTTATCAACTCTTAAATTTTATATTGAGACTCTAACAATGACTATCTAGTCTCATATTGGCTTGTTACCATGGTCTAGTCCTAGGAGAGCCACTTAATAAGGATTATTGTGGAACACACATAAAATGTAACAAGTAATGAATAAATAAACCTATTTACATAATAATCAGAACTTACATAATTACAAGTACCATGTCCACAAGATCTAAATCCAAATTTACAACATGTAAAGATGTATCTAATGAAATTCCATAAAACCCTAAGCTAACCAACACTTCCTTGCTAAATATGTGCTTATCTGTCTTTTTTACTGCTTGAAATAAAGAAGGCTTTATCTACAGCTCGTGTTCTCGTGGTGTATCCTGTTAGTTACTTCATACATTTCTGTTGCTGCTTTTTGCTACAGGATACTTTAGGAGGTATAGCGGTAATTTGTCTACATTTACAACATCTAAAATGTATAATATGTAATAGTGTATCATCAAATGTGTAAATGTTATAGTTTAATCAGTTAGTCTTGTGGTATCACCATGAGATGATGTAATTTTTATTTCTATAGTATTTATTTATATGGTGTAGGAATTTATACTATTTATATAGTGTTTAATTTGCCACTCTGTATGTGTTTTTTAGGCCATACAGGTAAGTGATATATATTATGTGTACATTCTTTATGGTGATCATGATAATTGGGGTTAAGAAATTAACTTTTTCCCACTGTAGTGCGATATCGTAGTTGGCATATTTAATTTACCGGGGTGGGGGTGGGGGGCAGCACCCCCCCACATGGGATGGGTGCAGGGGGGCTTGCCTCCCTGCAGAAACATAGTAAAAAATGTGTTAGTTTGGTGTCATTATATGTGGAGGGGATGTTATTTTCATGTGATATGTAGTGTTCGGTGTGATGCACATTTTAGATGTTATGAAATTCGATGTTATGGGTTTTAGATGTTGTGGGTTTTAGATGTTATGGTTTCCATGTTATGATCTTAGATGTTATGAGTTTTAGATATATATATGTGTGTGTGTGTGTGTGTGTGTGTGTGTGTGTGTGTGTGTGTGTGTGTGTGTGTGTGTGTATATATATATATATATATATATATAGTTTGTGTATGTATATATATGTTTATATATGTTTATATATATATATGTATATAGTTTAGTTTAATATATATATATATATATATATATATATATATATATATATATATATATATATGCATATGTATGTATATATATATATATATATATATATATATATATATATATATTTATATTATATATATATGTATGTATATATTTATTTATATATATACATAGGCTGGTAGGTAAAAATGTTAGCTCAGTCAGGTCTGAGAATGCAGGTTTCAGTTTAGAGACATGCTAATGAGCTGCTAATGAGGTATTTCTCTGTGCAACTTTACTTTGTGTCTGAATTGGAGATTCTTTCCATAGCATTAATTGACCAACCAACTTTAGCCATTTAGTTTGGGTGGAGAGAATCTTTCTGAATCCCAGGTTTTGTATAGTTAGTTTCTCTTGCAGTAATATTTCTTCCAAAAAAATCTGCTATGTTTCATTATATTTTTCACAAAAATGCAATATTTCTAGAAGGTATTTGTTAATACTTAAGTTTAAAAAGAAAAGCAAACATTACGCAAGTAGAAGGCAACCTTTATGGCTTGGTTTGGTAGAATAAAACGGCTATATGAAAAGTAAAATAATAAATAGTGTATTAATTAAAATAAACTACTAAATGTAAAATCTGAATTCCTTGATTAAGTTAAAAAAATATACTCCCAGACTGCTGGCAGTTTCAGTAATGACTGAAGTAGATTTTGGAGTCACATGTCCTTATTGCTAACAGTAGCTAGTTCCAGAGAAACACAGCAAGGTAAGCGAAGACTCGCGTACTTAGAATAGCCAGCAACTCCTGACGTGCTGGTCTGACGTCTGCAGAGGCTAGAGCACCAGACATCCAGACATTCCTTTAGTTAGGTAGAAGCCAGGCTGTGTAGGGCCCAGAAGGTAAGAGTGAGAATCTGAAATGCATACCTGGTAGCATCAGATAGTCAGTACATGTTGTGCACCTAGGGTCAGTATGACAACTTTGAGACCCCTAACCAGTGGAAACTTAACTGTGGTTCTATTCATAGGCATTTGGCTATTTTGAATATTCTGCTTTATAAATATTGCCAGTCCCACTCCAATGTTTCATAGGTTCATAGGTAGGTACTAGGCTATCGGCCAAAGGGCCTATGTAAACCTAGCCAACAAGGTTCCCTGGCTTACGCCATCCAAGAAAGTTATTTTCCTGTGCCACTGTCGAGCAGACACAGATGAGATCCTCGGGGTGTATTTCCTATTTCCCATCCACTCATCAAGATTTTTCTTGAAGAGTGCTAATGAAAAACTTTGCTTGACATAGATGGGTAGACTGTTCCAGAGTATGGGAAGTCTCTGGGACAGGAATCTATCCCTCCAGCATGTCCTGTTTATTGTGGTGACAAGGTTTAGGTCCCTAGAGTGTGTAGCTCGGAGGGATTGGGATTTCTTTAGGTGTAGCATGTCCAACAGCTCGGGGTTTGACATAGCTTTATATGTTAGGCAGAGATCACCTCGGAGTAGGCGATATGCTACGGAGTAAAGCTGGAGGTTTTTGAGGCGGTCAGTGTAGGGAATTTGTTTGAGGCCAGTAATCCTCCTTGTGAGGTACTTCTGTGGCCTTTCCAGCTCCTGCAGATGTCATGTGAGGTACATTCCAAAAGAGGCATTGTATTCCATAATGGGTCTATAATGGGTCTAATGAGTGTCGGGTAGAGGGGAACAATGACCTCTTTTTTCCTGGATGACAACCCTTTTATGATGAGGTGTGCCATGTAGAAGGACTTCCTGACTACTGTGGCGATGTGACTATCAAAGGAGAGACTACGTCTACCTGGGTCCCAAGGTCTCTTATCACACATTCGGTGTTACGTAGATTGCTGCCTATGTGGTAGTTCATGGGTACAGAGTTTTTACCAAAGGGGATGACACTGCACTTTTTGGCATTGAGCTTGAGGCCATGGCTCTGACACCAGGCATCTGTCTCAACGAGGCCCTACTGTAGGATGTCCACATCATTTGGGGACTTGACTATGGCTTCTAGTTTGCAGTCATCTGCGAACTTCATTAGCCAGAGGCCTTCTGTGTTATCCTATACTTCAGAGAAGTAGATACCAAACAGGAGAGGTCCCAGGACAGAACCCTGTGGTATTCCACTTGTCACTGCTTTGAGGTCAGATTTGGAGTCTGCAACTTTTACAGTGTGGGTTCTGTCAGTGAGCCAGTTGGCAACCCATCTTGTGACGTACGGATTTATACCTAGTTTAGTGAGTTTAGCTATAATTCCAGAATGGGGGATGGTGTTGAAAGCCTTGGCGAGGTCAATATAGGCTGTGTGAACCACCTTACTCTCATCTACTGCTTTGGTGACTGCCTCAAAGAAGTCGATCAGGTTCAGGAGGCATGATCTGCCTTTCACAAACCCAAACTGGGTGAGATCCAGAGTTTGGAGGTTACCAATGTCTTTGTTTATGAGTTCCATGATGATATGTTCCATGGCCTTGCAGACCAGGCTCATCAGGCTAATAGGTCGATAGTTCCCAGGATCAGTGGTGGCTCCCCCTTTATGGAGTGGGATAACTGTTGCTGTGCACCATTCAGTGAGCACAAAGCCTGATGCAAGGCTATTATTGAACATGGTGCTTAAGTGGGGAGCCAATTCATTCTGAAGTTCATGTAAAATGCAGCCTGGGATGTTGTCCGGTCCCATGGATGCTGTGTTTTTGGCTTTAGAGACTGCAGCTTTTACTTACGTAGTTGTGATTACAGGGACTCTGCATCCTTCCTGTATAGATATGGGCCCTTTAGGGGGGTGGGGGGGGTAAAGTTAGCACTGAACCTATCTGCCAGAATGTTGGCAATATCAGTTGGTTCTGTAATTTTCATGCCGTTGTGCTGTAACTCAGAGCAGATCCGGGTGTTGCCATCAAGATTCTTGACATAGCTATAGAATGCTTTGTGGTTGCCCTTAGAATTAGTGGTGATTTTGTTTTTGTAGCTAGCTTTGGAGGATCTTATAAGGGATCTCGGCTTCTTACTGTGGCTGACCAGGGAGCTCCTCCACTCATGGGATTTTACTCTCTTTTTCAACAGTTTCTTCCTTCTTTTGTACAGTTTGTTTATGGTAGAGGACCACCAGATTGGCTTCCTTTTTTGGAGGATAGTGTCTTGGTTCTGTTTGGGATGGCATGATCAATGCACTCGTGTAAATGCTTATAGAGTGCATTTGTGTAGGATTCAGCAGTTGTAACTGTATTGTCCATCTGCATGGGTGTCATGAAGTTCACCACTTCTGTCTTAAGAAGTATGAAGTTGGCTTTGGAGAAATTTTTCACCATGGTTTCCTTAATGGGGGGGTGGGGGCAAGATGTGGATATCAATGGTGATTATCTTATGGTCAGATTGGACCAGCGAGGAGTTGACTTCAGGTGTGGAACACCGGTCACTCATGTTGGTAATGACTAGGTCTAGAATATTGTTGCCCCAGGTGGGGGTGTGGATAAGTTGATCCAGGGCATTGGAGTTTATGAATTCCAGAAAGCGTTGAGCTAAGGAGTTGGTACATGAGTAGTTTTCCAAGTTAATGGTGGGGTAGTTGAAGTCCGAACTCCGCCAAGGACGGTCCCAAGCCCGTCTGAAAAAGGAGGAGGGTTGGGCTTAGGGTTAGCAACCCCATCCCGTAAAAAACAAATTGCTACAAAACACCAACTACAGGAAACACAGACAATCTTGTCTTGGAAGAGGAGAGTTCTTCAAATGGAAGATTTATGAAGTCTTGTGGCCAAAGCCGAAGGGATGCCACAAAGCAGAGTACCCTTCTCTCTACCAGGAAAATAAACATTGGCACATGGAATGTCAGGACCATGTATAAGCTAAGCAAGGCAGCCCAAGTGGCAGCAGAAATGAGAAATAACAACTTGAGTTTGTTGGGAATCAGCGAGACAAGGTGGACAGGGGCTGGTCAGTGTCGATTATCTACAGGAGAGTTGTTGCTTTATTCTGGACATGAGGACAGAGAAGCACTTCACTCCCAAGGGGTTGGTCTTATGTTGGGCAAACAGGCCCAGAGAGCCCTGATTGGATGGGAAGCACATGGCCCTAGGATCATCACAACTTCATTCCGTACAAAGAAGAAGAAAATTGTAATGAATGTGGTCCAGTGCTACTCACCAACTAATGACAGTGAAGAGGAAGATAAAGATCAGTTTTATGAAAGACTGCAGCAGATCCTCGAGACCTACACAGACAAAGACCTTACTATCCTTATGGGTGATATAAATGCCAAGGTCGGATCCAGTAACATAGGATATGAGCATATCATGGGTACACATGCTCTGGGAACAATCAACGAGAATGGTGAAAGGTTTGTTGATCTATGTGCTCTCAACAATTTGGTCATTGGAGGCAGCATTTTTCCCCACAAACGGATACACAAAAATACATGGATCTCCCCTGACTACACAACAGAAAACCAGATAGATCACATATGCATCTGTAGAAAGTTTAGAAGAACATTACAAGATGTCAGAGTGAAAAGAGGGGCAGATGTAGCATCTGACCATCACTTGTTGGTGGCTAGACTGAAGCTAAAGCTTAAAAGAACCCAGGTTCAAGAGTCATCTAGGAGAATCAAATACAATGTTCATCTATTGAAAGATTCTCAGACAAAAGAACAGTTCAACATTGCACTGAAGAACAAATTTGAAGTGCTACAAGAACTGGTTGAGGAGGGTGGAGTAAACAGCTCATGGCAGAATGTGAAAAAGGCTGTAGACTTAGCTTGTCAAGAGACACTGGGACCTAACAATTATCATCAGAAAGAGTGGATCACTGCAGAAACACTGGTAAAGATAGAAGACAGAAAGAGGAAGAAGGCAAAAGTAAATAACAGTAAAACTAGAGCTTCAAAGAGCAAGGCCCAAGAAGAATATGCAGATGCCCACAGAGAGGTCAAAAGATGCATTAAAATAGATAAGAACAATTATGTGGAACAGTTGGCAGTTGAGGCAGAACTGGCAGCTTACAGTGGTAACACAAAAATGTTGTATGATATCACCAAGCGACTTTCAGGAAAGTACAGTAAGCCAGAGAGACCTGTTAAAGATAAGCAAGGGAAAACCATCAATAGTATATAACATCAACTGAAAAGGTGGGTGGAACACTTTGAAGAACTTCTAAACAGACCGTCACCTCTAAACCCTCCAATTATTGAGCCAGCCAATGAAGATCTATTAATCAATTGTGAAAAGCCGAGCAAGGAGGAGATCAGGAAAGCCATCATCCAAATGAAAAATGGGAAAGCAGCAGGTCCAGATAACATCTCGGTAGAGGCCCTTAAAGCAGACCTGAATACATCAGTGGAGATGTTGTATCCACTCTTTGAAAGAATCTGGGCAGAGGAAGCTGTTCCTTCAGAATGGAAAGAGAGTCATCTCATTAAGCTTCCCAAGAAAGGGGACCTTAGCAAATGCGACAACTACAGAGGCATCAATCTTCTATCAGTTCCAGGAAAAGTTTTCAACCGTATCCTTTTGGAAAGGATAAAGGACATCACTGACAAAAAGCTGAGAGAAGAGCAGGCAGGCTTCCGCAAAAATAGATCGTGTACTGATCAAATTGCAACGCTCAGAATAATTGTGGAACAGTCAGTTGACTGGAACTCATCATTGCATATCAACTTTGTTGACTTTGAAAAGGCGTTTGATAGCGTGGACAGAGAGACACTGTGGAGCCTTCTGAAGCACTATGGTATACCAACAAAAATAGTAAATTTGATAAAGAACTCATACAATGGTCTATCATGCAGGGTTATACATGGAGGGCAGCTCTCTGAAAGCTTTCAAGTAAAAACTGGGGTCAGGCAAGGATGCTTACTGTCACCATTCCTCTTCCTGTTATTTATCGATTGGATTATGAAGAAATCTACTGCAGGACAGAAAAATGGGATCCAATGGACCCTATGGAATCAGCTGGAAGATCTGGACTATGCTGATGACCTCGCCCTCATCTCTCACAGCCAGCAGCAAATGCAAAACAAGACAAATTTGGTGGCAGTTACAGCACTAGAGGTGGGTCTTAACATTAACAATCTGAAGACAAAGATCCTTAAATTAAACTCCACAAATACTAACCCTATCACTCTGCAAGGGAAGCCACTGGAGGAAGTGCAGTCCTTTACCTACCTTGGCAGCATAATTGACAAGCAGGGCGGATCAGAAGCTGATGTCAGGGCAAGGATAGGAAAAGCAAGAGCAGCCTTCATACAGTTAAATAGGGTCTGGAAAACAAGAGAACTATCCTTGATCAACAAGATAAGGCTGTTTAACTCTAACGTGAAGTCAGTACTGCTGTATGGGGCAGAGACCTGGGGGTTAAACAAGACCACCACTAAAAAACTTCAGACATTTACAAATAGCTGTCTCAGGAAGATTTTACGAATTCGATGGCCAGACACTATTAGTAACGCCACCCTTTTGGAAAGGACCAACCAACTTTCGATTGGGGAAGAAGTTAAGAGGAGGAGATGGAGATGGATCGGGCATACTCTTCGCAAACCAGCAAACAATATTACAAG
Organism: Protopterus annectens; assembly: GCF_019279795.1. Classification (NCBI taxonomy): domain Eukaryota; kingdom Metazoa; phylum Chordata; order Ceratodontiformes; family Protopteridae; genus Protopterus; species Protopterus annectens. Next base: position 828,339,203 of record NC_056726.1, read on the forward strand.
ACAGGCATTGCGCTGGAATCCTCACGGGAAGAGAGGAAGAGGCCACCCACGAAACACCTGGAGGCGAGACTTTGAGGCAGATGCTAAGCTTAGAGGCTACACATGGAACCAAATAGAACAGTTGGCCCAGGACAAGATTCGGTGGAGAGCTGTAGTTGGTGGCCCATGCCCTGTCAAGGGTGACGGGCATAAGTAAGTAAGTAAGTTGAAGTCACCCATTATTAGGGTGTTTGGTTGAACCCTAATATTTTCCAGCACATCAAGAAAAGAAGAGTGGGAATCCTGGGGCATGGTAGGGGATCTGCAGCAAGCTACAATTTGGATTGCAGTTTTGCACAGAGTTAGTTGCACTTGGATAACCTCAGATGCATTATGCCGAGCAACTATCCTGGAGGTGTGGATATCCTTAATAAATATGGACACACCTCCGCCTTTGGTGTTTCTGTCCAGGTTACATGGCCGAAAAGTGTGGTATGAGTTATAGCCTGGTAGTGTAGGGGTGCTCTCTGGAGCCTTGAACCAGGTCTCAGTCACTGCACAGATATCGATGTTCTCCATTTTAAGGAGGGCCTCGAGTGAGTGCATTTTGAGATTTAGACTTCTAGCATTGAGTAGCATTGCCCTCAGTTTTTGCTTGCCTGTTCCTGTTACGGTGGTGAATTTGTCATTTGAACCTTGCCTAAAAAAGGCACTATAGGGGCAGCAAGAGCCTTAGCCAGTATCCAGAATCCCAGGGGCGACAGGTGCAGGCCATCTGTGGCAAAGCATCGTAGTCTGTCGACCATGTCATCTCAAGCAGACAGATACTGGATCCCCTTAGAATGACACCAGAAGCTTAGCCAATTGTTGAAGTCAATCATTTTGTCCTTCTACTGCGGTATCATTTGGGGCGATGGCAGAATGCTACTCAGGGCTAGGGTCATACCTGCCTGAGCTACAAGATCGGAGAGCTCTTCCATGTCTCTTTTCATGTAGTCCAGGGTGGTACGTCTCAGGTCATTCACACCAACATGGACAATGACAGAGTCATATTTGTACTTGTTGTGGAGTGACCTGAGTACGTGGGTTATGTGCCGGATTCTGGCACCCAACAGGCAGCTGACAGTAACCTTCTCCTTGTTTAGCCTGGTGAGTGGGACATTAATGTGCCTGACTATAGAGTCACCTATGACTAGTGTGTTGGGTACGTTCTTTTGCCTTATTGGCTGTGGTTGAGTCTGTGGGTTATGTGTCATTTGGGTTGTGTTGGGGGATGGAGGTTGCTTGCATTTCTGTTTTGGAGGCCTCTGTTCCTTAGACAGATTATTATTGAGAACCTCCGCGAATGTTTTTGTGTTACTATGTGTGTATTTGGTGATGTAGATTTAGTGAGACTGTGATGAGTGTGGTGTGGTGCAAATGTTTACCTTCTCCTCATGACTGTCAAGTTCAGTCTTGGTTGGAGAGAGCTTTACCTCCAGTTTGGCTAGATAAGTGCATCTCTCACAGGTTGTAGTGTTGGGTGGTAGGAGGAGAGGGTTGTCTGTGTACATGAGGCAATTTCTACATTGCCTCAAGATGCCCAGATTCATCAGATAGACAGGAGAGAACATTGGGAGCTGACCCTTGGACATGCCTGAATAAAAAAATATTTTCTTCTAGATAAGTGAGGAAAGTGAGTACAAGAGCTGTTTTTCTCTAAGCAAGTGAGAAAAGTAAGTACAAAAACTGTTTTCCTCTAGGTAATGAGGAAGACTGAGTGCTATAGTAATTAGTATCTTATTTAGTGCTTACAAGTTCTGAACAAGTGCTGAGCATGAATAAGCAAATTTAAGTGCTAAAACTAAGAATATGTATCTGCACTAGACAAGTTACAGGGCAGAAACAAGTGCAAATGCAGGCTTTCAAATCAGAAAGTTGCGAGAGATGGAAGAGATTGCCCAAACTGCCAATAACTACAATTTCTGGGCCAGAACCACTCCTCATGTGGTAGACAGGTTACCTAGTGCTTACCACTCCCACTGATAAGCTAGAAGGCTTCCCCCCAACACAGAAAGGCTTGGGGGGCTCAGAGGCTTACATACAGTCCTGGATACAGCAAATGTGTATCTGGAACACTAGTTACAGGAAAGGTAGGAAACAGGCTTACAGTTTTTTTTTCTTTAAAGAAAAGTAGCAAAAACAGTAGTAAAAACAATTCACATGCAGTGCAAGCTAGCACACTTGAGTTTGTAGCAATATTAGACCAAACACAGTTTAAAAAATGCAATTAAATTAAAAAGGACTAAAAGCAAGTGCAGGAGTTTATTAGGTAGAATGTGGTAAAGAGATGGGACTGGGGGAGTGTCCCAGATCAAATCTACAGTGGGGCGGGCAATTGCAAAAGCCGCCAAATTTTCAACAGAGATCTAAGCAACAACTAACAGAACAAACTCTATAACCAAAAAAAAAAAAAAAATACTCAGCTCTGTATATTTGCAGATAGTCTGGAAGGCAGTCTCTCAGAACACAGGTTCCAGCAATTAAATGCAGGCTGTTACAAACAGGTCAAATTTTATGCAAGTGATCCTTGAGTTAGATAACACACAAGCTGTACCAACTGAGGACATGGCAGAAAATAGGGGTGGGGGGTGGGGGAAACAGTTTCAACAGAGATTTAAGCAACAACTAACAGTACAAACTCTAAAACCAAAAAATATACTCAGCTCTGTATATTTGCAGATCAGTCTCTCAGAACAGGGAGACAACAGTTTCAACAGAGATCTAAGCGACAATTAACAAACTCTATAACCAAAAAATATATACTCAGCTCTGTATATTTGCAGATCAGTCTCTCAGAACAGGGAGACAACAATTTCAACAGAGATCTAAGCAACAATTAACACTCTATAACCAAAAAAATATACTCAGCTGTGTATATTTGCAGATAGTCTGGAAGGCAGTCTCTCAGAACACAGGCCCTCCTTTCCTGTCATGAAAGAGAGATCAGCAGCATATAACCAAATACATTCCCTTTCCCATTATTTAAGTCTTCAGTGTCAGTACACATTTTACTTTTTTTAGTAGTAAGGCCTATTTTAATATATCATCCTAGCCTAGTGAAGGTTGTAGTGGTGGCAAACTGTACAGGGCGGACCAGACTTTTCTATCTTCACCAACAGACCCCATCTCATCCTGTGGAATTCTCAAGCCTTCTCAGGGAAGCTGAGAGATAAGAACCCTCCAGCATGTCCTGAGTCTGCACCATGGTTTGAAGGATAGACCTCCTGTGGAATGGGACATAATCACTAGCTGCCCAATCCACTTCAACTGATCCTCCTTCACCGGGAGAAGCAGCATCTCTACTTCAAGATCTCACAGGATTACTGAGCTTCTTAGTCTGTCACAAAGGGTGATCCAGCAGCCCTGGAAAGTAACGTAATCTCTCTCAAGTTACTTCATTTCTGTCAAGTAACCTTGTTTATATCCTTGTATCTGCAAACTCATCCTTTGGGACTCTACCCAAAGCTCATAGCAATAAGTTGGAGGATGGGGACACAGACTAATCCATGTGCTGAGATCTTCAGCTTATGACTCATTTCTCACTGATCCACCACAGTTCAGTATAACATCTGCAGCACTGTCACCACTGATCCTATTTGCTTATCAGTCTCATGTTGCCCTCTACCTCAACTACTGAACAAAACCCTAAAATACTTAAGTTGTCATTTGAGGTAGCTACTCAGTCCTCATCTAAAAAGGGTAATTTACTCTATTCTGGGAGAGAACATGATGTCCAGTTTAGATGCACCGATTTCCATCCCAAGTGCTCCAGCGCAGACTGGGAATCACATTCACTTGGGAATAAGAGGAAAGCAGCATCTCAAAACAAAAAAAGATAAGACTCTCATGTCTCCAAAGTGAATGCTTCCAAAATCTTGGCCATACCATGTTATTCTGTCCATGAAAATCATAAGCAGTAATGTAGACAAGATAAACCCTTGAGGGAAACTTATAACCTGGCTTAAACATATTTTTCTTGATGCTAAAAATAAGGACAGAATTCAAATTTCTCAAATACAGCAACTGAACAGCCCACGGCAGTTGTCCTGGAATGCAGCCCTGTTGTAGGACCTAATAAAAGACGTTTCTGGCATGTGGTCATATATCTTCTCCAGGCTTTCAAAGCACAGTTTTATAATTTATGTTTTGTTGAATAGGTTAGTCCCACTAGGCCAGCGTCCTCTTTTCAGAGGGGAGACCCAATGTGGTAATCATACTGACTATGGAAATTTAGCCAATGTGCCAAATGACTTCCCTACTCTTTTTTTTCAGTAAGTGCCAAGGGATCTTTTACATCCATATGTGTTATCACCAACTCAGGCAAATGAAACCATAACATCTCATCTGAAGGACATCAGAATCAAGAGTACAGTATCTACTTTATGCTACACCGCAGTGTTAGTGTTGGAAAATTAACTTTAGTGGAACTAGAACCCACAACACGTGTTATCTTCCAGCACCAAAGGTAAGTGTGCTACCAGTTGAGCTATTGATGCTGAGAATATGCACAGTACTGGCAAATTTCCACAGTCTTATCAGTGCATGAACAATGTGTCAGTCCAATGTAGTGGAAAATAATCTGTTTTATTCCTCCTCAGACATAACCACAAGTATCTAGTTTTATTTACTTTCTAGAAACTTGGCATGCACTTACCCCATGGATGATAAAGTTTGTGATCCCCTTTAATTAAAATGCATTGTCCTATTCCCCTTTCTAAAACTGGGAACAATCTCCACAGTTTTTCAATCCAGAAGTGCTTTCCTTTAATATAGCATTGAAAAGGTGCATTAACTATGACACCCTAAGAATTATCAATGTCTTTCTCATCTCCTGGTAGAGCTCCTTTATTCCTAAAAACTTGTTGTAGAAGAAAACTCTTAATTGAAAAAAATATATATATTTTACTGATACTGGAAGTCACAGTTATCATTACCATTATTGTTATTACTGTATCTGTTATTGGTGATGTCATTATGTTGCTTTCAGCTTTCATAACACTATTTTTACTGTTTATAGTTTGTACTTATTAATCATGCCTCCATATATTGCTGTGTATTAATCTTGTTAAAGTCCTAATCTCATGTGACAGTACATAGGTTCATAGGTTCATAAATTCATAGGCTGGTACTAGGCTATCAGCCCTAGGGCCTATACAAGCCTAGCCATAACAATTCCCTGGATATTTCTTTCCCTAATATTTTCTTCCTTGGTCCCCTGTCTAGTAGGGCGACTGAAGTGATCCCTGGGGTGAATTTCCTATCTCCCATCCAGTCGTCAAGGTTCCTTTTGAAGAGGGCCAAGGAGGTCCTCTGCTTGACATGTATGGGCAGTCTATTCCAGAGTATGGGGAATCTCTGGGTCAGGAACCTATCCCTCCAGCATGTTTTGTTCATTGTGATGACAAGATTTAGATCCCTGGAGCATGTGGCTCTGAGGAATTGGGATTTCTTTAAGTGGAGTATGTCCAACAGCTCAGGGTTTGACATGGCCTTGTATGTTAAGCAGAGATCGCCTCTGAGTAGACGATATGCTACAGAGTATAGTTGGAGTTTTTTTAGACAGTCAGCATAGGGCATCTGCTTTAGGCCTGTTATTCTTTTAGTGAGGTATTTCTGCGGCCTTTCCAGCTGTTGCAGATGTCCTGTGAGGTACATACCAAACAGGGCGTTGTACTCTATAATGGGTCTAATGAGGGATCAGTACAGTGGGACAATGACCTCCTTTTTTCTGGATGAAAAGCCCTTAGTGATGAGGTGTGCCACATAGAAGGATTTCCTGACTGTTGTGGCGATGTGGTTATCGAAGGTGAGACCACTGTTCACCTGTGTTCCTAGGTCTTTCATCACACTTTTGGTGTTTAGTGTACTGCCACCTATGTGGTTATTCATGGGTACATGTTTTTTCCAAAGGGGATAACTATACATTTCTTGGCATTAAGCTTGAGCCCATGGCTCTGGCACCAAGCATCTATTTCTATAAGGCCCTTTTGTAGAATATCCACATCATTTGGGGATTCAGTAATGGCTCCCAATTTGCAGTCATCTGCAAACTTTGGTAGCCAGAGGAAAACAGTCCTTGAACCAAATAAGGAACCAGATGCATAAACCAGAGAATACAAGAAAAAGAAAAATAATCTGGTTCCACACAGCAGTGAAAATCAATATGTCCTTTACTGTAGTAAGGTAAGCGCTTTCACGGAATAACATCCGCTTTATTAGACCAACAACAGTTACATTTTTAAACATTAAACATCCAATCAAATATCAGATAAAATGTGCATCATAGCTAAAAGCCATGTGATAAAATACATCTGTAGAATATATAAATCTTTAAAAATTAAAATAAAAACAGACTAAATGAACAATATGTACTTAAAAATAGTAACGAATACAATAGTGAAAAATAATAAAAGATGGACTATTGAAATATATATGATAAAATATTAGAAGAGAGATCAATGCTTTAATGACAGTGTTTTAAGGAAGGGTTTCAGGGAAACTCTGTTGTTTAAACCAGGAGGTTTGTCAGCTTGAAAGTGCAAAATCCATTTCTGTTCACTAGATTCTGTTCTATTATTTATGTCACCTCCTCTCTTGGTACTATGCAGAATCTCTAGTACCATAAAGCTAAATTTATGTTCTTTACCCTCTTTAGCTACATGTAATGATAATGCGCTGGTTTCTTTAACATTCCTGATATCCCTAAGGTGCTCAGGTATTCTATCCTTAAATACCTTGTTTGTTTTACCTATGTAAAATGAGAAGCAGGTAGTACAATAGCCAAAATAGACTACATTTTTTGTTCGACAATCTGCATAAAAAGCAGTATCTATCTTAAAACCCAAAGTGGGATGTGTAAAATGATTACCAATGTGTATATGTGTACAGACCATGCAATTCCTACACATATATGTACTAAGTCTATCAGATATTATAGTCAATTTAGTATTAAAGGATCGATAACAGAGCTGATTCTTAAGTGACCTATTATTTCTAAAAGCAAAATCTGGCTGTGTGCCAATGACCCCATTCAACTCATGTACAGTAGACAGAATATCCCAGTTTTTATTAATATTATCACATGCTACATGCACATTACTGGCAAAGGTTAATGGCATCCTTAGTTTATTCCTAAAGGTATCAGTGGAAGCGTCACTTGAGAAAGTATTGTCAGTATTATCCCTGCTGTTAATACTAGTGGGGAGGGGGGAAGGTATGGCTGGCACTTACCTGACCTATGCCGCCATCCTTCTGCTATTTGAGAATCAATAAGTTTACCACTATAGCCTCTTTCTAAAAATTCTTGTTTAATTGTTTGTAATGCAACAATGAGACTGTCATCGTTATTAAAAAGTCTCATAGTTCGAAATATCTGTCCTTTCAATACATTAAATTTCGTATGATTCGGATGCATACTGCCATAGTGTAGAACATTATTCTTTCTAACAGTTTTCTTATACAAAGTAGTAGACACAGTGGATAAATTATTTTTAGTAACCTTAACATCCAAAAACTCTACTTCTTTATCAGAATATTCATAGGTAAAACTCAAGAAAGTATTTAACTGATTTAAGTATAAAAGAAATTCTTGTAGCCGCTGCTCTGAGCCATGCCACAACAAAAAAATATCATCCACAAAATGTTTATACCATTTGATGTTAATCTGGTATTCATTATTCGAAAGTACATGTTTAGCTTCACAATTAGCTAGGGATAGGTTGGAGTAGCTTTTAGCACAAGCTGTGCCCATAGCTATGCCAACTTTTTGTGCATAATAAACATCATTAAAAATAAACACATTGTTTTCTAGGATGATTTCAAAAAGTGTGGAAATAAGTGTCACCTTAGTATCAGGGGTGGTTCTCTCACACAGTAATTCTCTGACATTTTCAATTCTCCATTCATTTAGTATAACAGTGAACAATGATTCAATATCCAGAGTTACAAATAAACATTGTCATAAGATAATTTCATTTTGTTTAGATAGCTCATTTAAAAAAACTTTTGGTATCCATTAAAACAGTGCTACAATTAGCCAAGGCAGCATGCAAAGTCTTTTCAACAAAGATAGAAAGTGGCTCAGTTACCCAACCTCGGCCTGAAACTATAGGGCGCATAGGTGGAGTTAAAGGATTCTTATATATTTTGGGTAGACCATATATCAAAGGGACTGTTGGATGTTCTACCTTGAAATACTCAAACAGTTGCTCAGATATCATGCCTGTTATTAATAAATCAAAGATCAAAAAATGTACTTTTTCTATGACACTACTGAGTATAAGCATAGGTAAAATGGCATACGTATCAACGTCACTGAGATGACTTAACATAGATTCTATATATTTGTCCTTGTCTATAACAACAATACCACCTCCTTTATCAGCTGAACATATTTCTATACTATTTAGTTCTTTCAATTCAACTACAGCTTGTATCTCTGCAGCTGATAAATTACTAAAATTATTAGTTATTATTACAAGTAGAATTCAAAATCCCGAAGTGCAGAGATTTTGTATTTGCGCTTCTGGTGTTGTGATGTGTGAATGGTAAGGTTTAGTTTGGGTATGTATGTGTGTGTATGTGTGTTGGTTAGGGGCTTTAGTGTATGTCAGTGTGTGTTGTGACTGCGATGTGTATGTGCGAGGGTGTGTAAAATGTGTGGGTGTGAGTTACCTTTGTGTGTCTGAGTGTGCAATCTCGGAGTTAGTATATATAAGTGGGGGGTGTGTGGGGGTGCAGCCCCCCACATGAGGGGGTGCAGGAGTGCTTGCCCCCCTGCTTATCTGTAGTGTAGGATTTTATATTTGAGTTGGGGGGGAAGTTGTGTGTATGTGTTTGTGTGTGGTGCATGTGTAATGTATTGTCGGGATTTTGAATTTCGCGGTTGTGGGGTGTTCGGGATTTGTATGTTTCGGCTACATAATTTCAAAATACTGAAATTCAGGATTTCATTATTTCAGGATTACGTAGTGAATCCATTTATATATATATATATATATATATATATGTGTGTGTGTGTGTGTGTGTGTGTGTGTGTACACAATCAAATTCATGTTGCTGTGTATTTCACACTAGGCTTAGAAACTCATCCATATTGTGCGACATAAAATTGGGAATTAAATTTAGCAACTACGACAGTCTTTGCAAAATGGTTGACCTGTGGAATGTTTGAATCACTTTCTGGAACAGAATCAGACTTTTGAACACATTCTGGTCTGGAAACAATGTCTGACTCATTCTTTGATTTAGAGTTTGCATCACAGATACAATGCTGTGATTGCAATGATGGTGATTCTGGTACAGGAAGAAGATCTCTGCGATTCCTCCTATACTCCACACCCTCGGAGCTTATCATATAGGATCTCAGCTCGGCTCAGATGCCTGTAATCCAGTTCAATCAAAACCTTTCATTGTCTGACTTCGTACCATCTCTCTTTCCCTCAATGAACAAAGTATTCTGCTCGATCTGTCGTAACTAGATTTCTGGATATTACGCTTCTTAAACAATTGGGCCTTGATGATTTTATTGTTCTTAGATTTAGGTTGCAACAAACTTGATGAAATAGGTAGCATACTTCTAGTTTGTCTAGAAACTAGTCTTTGAGGAGGTGAGCCAAGAATATCATCACGAGGTACGTTTCTGAGATTAAGTAAATTCAAGAATACATTGGTATTGTCACACTTTGACTTCTCAAGTAATTGCTTTGCACTCTGTACTGCTCGTTCAGCTATACCATTGGACTGAGGATATTCAGGACTACTAGTGACATGTACAAAGTCCCATTCTCTTGCAAATTTCTGAAACAACTGGCTAGTAAATTGAGTACCATTGTCAGACTAGAGTTTGTGTGGACTACCATGAACTGAGAAATGACGTTTCAACTTAGTAATAACAAATGTTCAGGTTAAATGTGGTAGTAGTCAATCTCAAACCAATTTGAATAAGAGTCTACCAAAACCAAGTAGTGTTGATTGTTCCACTCAAAGATATCAGTTGCTACAGTAGACCAAGGTATTTCAGGTATTGGATTTGGCTGGAGTGGTTCTCTTTGCGAATGCGCTCTGGTATTATTACATACTGAACAAGAAGAAAGAACTCTATCAATATCTTTTGATAATGACGACCAAAATACTAATTCTCTTGCCCTTCTTTTAGTGGATAATAAACCTGGGTGACCACAATGCAAAATATGAATATATTCTTGCTGTAAGGAAGCAGGAACAACAATTTTAAGACCTTTGAAAATAATGCCATCTTTCATCAACAATTCATCTCTGTAAGGAAAATACAATTGCACCTCAGGTAATATAGTGGATTGCATTGACAGCCATCTGACATTGATGTAGTGATTAAGCTTTTGTGAAATTGGATCAGTCGTAGTGTGATCTCTTAACTCATCAAGTCTAGTGGTGGAAAAATGATGCACTGACATTGCATCAAAGTCAAAAGTATCAGCATCCAGCTTTCTGTTGTACTTCCAGGTGATCTGGAAAAGGTATCAGCCAAATAGAGCAATTTACCCTTAGTGTAGACCATTTTGAAATTGTAATTTTGCAATTTGAGCATCATTCTTTGTAATTTTGCTGGAGCAGAATGCATAGGCTTCTTTAGAATGGTAACTAGAGGTAAATGATCAGTTTCAATCTGGATAACTTGACTATAAATATAATCATGTGAAAACTATTGCCAAAGCTCTTTCTCAATTTGAGCATAATGGATCTCAGTTTGAGTACATGTCCTAGATGCATAGGCTACTGGTCTGCCCTCTTGAATAATAACTGCACCAAAACCAAAATTTGAAGCAGCACAGGAAAGAACAACTGGTTTATTGACATCATAGTATCTTAACATATGTGGGGTGGCAATTTTCTGCTTAAGGTCATTAAACGCCTTCTGATGATGTTCTAACCATGACCATACAACATTTTTGCATGTTAGTTCTCTCAAAGATGCTGTCAACTCACTGAAGTCTGGTATAAATTTGCTTAAATAGTTGATTATACCCAGAAAACAATGTAAACCTTGCACATTGTCTGGTGCTGACATCTCTGGAATAGCTGTTTGTTTGGTTGGGCCAGGTTTTAAGCCTGTACTTGTAAATAAATGACCTATGTACATAACTTCTGGAAGTCTGAATCTGTACTTCAGAGGATTGACCTTCAAGTTTACTTCACGTGCTCTGTCTAGAGCTTGCTTGAGGTTTCTGTCATGCTCTGCTTCACCATTGGCTCCAACTAATAGATTGTCTACTATTACGGCACAAGGATAACCTGAAAAAATTTGTTGCATTGCACGCTGAAAGACTTCACTTGCAGAATTTATTCCAAATGGTATCCTTAGGAATCTGTATCTGCCAAACGGAGTACCAAAAGTAGTTAGAAATGAGAATTTGCGATCAAGCATCACTTGCCAAAATGAACTCTTTGCATCCAAAACAGAAAATACAGTGGCATTCAGGATTACAGCTGCAACTTCCTCAACTGTGCACATTGGATGATATGTTCTTTTTAATGCTTTGTTCAAATCTCTAGGATCAATGCATATTCTGATTTCGTCTGAGCCTTTCTTATGAGTGGCTGCCATGGACAACACCCATTCAGTTGGTTCTATGACTGGACACATCACACCTTGCTGCACCATCTTATCCAACTGAGCTTTAACTTTATTTTGCATTGCTATAGTAACTCTTCTTGCTGGTCTGACTACTGGAGTTATCTCGGGATCTAACTTCATATAATACACAACTGGAAGTTTGCTCAAGTTGTCATCGAAAACATCAGCATACTCTGAAAAAATGGCTTTGGAAAAACTTGAACTTGTAACTGCACTCATATGATGAACTTCTTTAGCAAAAGAAAGCAGATTCATTCTCAAACTATCTTTGAGACCTAGTAAAGATTGCACTGGTCATCAGACTACATAGAATAATAAGTTGTAACACTTCTCAGCCAAATAACAAGAAAGTATTACTGATACTTCAGTTTTAATTTCTTCACCTCCATATGCAACGACTCTCGCACTGCTGGTTACATTGAGTTTTTTTTAGTTCTCACTTTTGCAAATGTGTCTGCTGATATAACATTACACTTTGACCCAGTATCTACTCTGAGCTCTGTGGATTTTCCATTGATGCAAACTGTACAAAACACATTGCTCCTTGTTAATTAAGTTTACTGCATCAACTCTTTCTCCAAGTACTGATACACCATTCACATAAAAAGCTGACTGTTTTGGCTCTACTTGATCAACTTGCTTTTTTGTGTGACCTTTCTTTACCATTGAGTGAGACTTACTTGATTTGCAAAACTTTTGGAAATGGTTCAGTTTTTTACATTTGTTACATTGCTGACCATGTGCTAAACACTTCTCTCTTTTAGACTCATGATTTGCATCACAATTCGACAGTTAACAATAAAGCTAGACTTGGGTTTTGCTGACTCACATTTGTGTTGCACTGAGTTGGTGGTGGAGCTTGTACTTTCTCTGGAACTTTCTGCAAAGCTTTGTAACTTCTTTGGAAACCCTGTGGCTGCCCCTTGCTTAGGCATATTTCTATTTGCCCCGTGATGCATACTATCAACATTTGCTCTGGAGCTTACTAAAACCATGCTTTTGGCACTTACAAGCATATTCTTATGTCTTTCTGTCACTTCATGGATCTGATAAATCTCTATTGCTTTGCTTAATGTCAAATTGCTGTCACAAAGTAAAATCTTTCTCACTGCAGCACTATTTATACCACACACGTCTGGCCTTTATCAGCTTATCTTTCAAATCACCAAACCAACATGTTTTAGCTCTGTTTCTCAAGTCAGCTATATAAGCTGCAAATATTTCCCATGGTTTCTGATTTCTTGTGTAAAACAAATGCTTCTCTAATGTAATGTTCATCTGGGGGTTGCACATTTCTCTAAACTTATGCTTCAAACACTCGGGGTCTTCCCTTGATTCAGCTTGCACAGCAATATGGCGGTCTGCACCTTCACCTTCATACACTGCTAGTGCATATACAAATGAATGTGTTCTCTTTCTATGGCCTGAGATCCTGCTAGATTTAACAAAATGAATGCCTTGGCTGCCTCTTTATCTGCATAAGCTGCTTGTATGAAAATATCATACTGTTGTTCAGGTATTCTCCAGTTCTCTGCAATATTCTGATCAAATACAAGTGGATGAGGTTTCAAAATCCATCTGCCATACCAGCGAAGGGTCTTGCAAATAAGAATGTATACACACACACAATGCGCATAAGTAATTGGCATAAAAACAATTTGCTCAATGCTTTTGTGCTCTGAACTTATAGTTTCTCTCTTTAAGCTTATTGGAATTATGCAAATGAACAACCTCGTAGTACATTCAAAGAACTAGACTTTGCGAAATAAACTTCTTGGGCTTCTCAATGCTTTATTACACTTTGCAAAATAGTTTTTCAGATTTATTAGATATATTGATGCTTTATTGTGTTCTTGGGCTATCAATGTTTTACAAAACTTTACGAAATAGCTTTTCAAACTTTTCGATACTTTACAGAGCTTTGTGAAATAATTTCTCGGACTTTCGATGGTTTATGAAATCGTTGTTTGGTAAAGGCAGAAATGCTGAGGTCATTTACTTTTGGAATTGGTAAAGGCAGAAATGCTAATTTAATGCACTTTCTGTCATCTATCATCACTCGCTATGCTTGCGAAATTGGTAAAGGCAGAAATGCTAAAGTAATCAGTTGGAATCTTATTGATAAAGGCAGGAATGCTACAGTCATACACCATCACTAGTTAAAGTCATCACTTTAAGAAACATTCAAGAATTTTACGATGCGACTGAGCAATTCACGAGCACTGTAATACTCTTGTCATCTTTTATAACAAACACCTTTTATCTATGCAATAACATATCAAGCAACTGTACAATGCGAATAAATCGAACTTCTGTTGCCCAAATTCAATATCTTTCAAAGCTATGACTTAACTCATTCCCTCCAGTAGAGCTCTTTTGAGTGTGTACCTTTAACACCTAGTGGGCGTGGCTTCAGTATTTAAAAATTGAAGTTATCACCTTACATTTTTAACAAATACCCATTGACAGGGGTCATATATCAATACAATTGTGTTTGCTATCATGTATGCTTCAAGATAAAATTTTTCCGATACCGTGTATGTAACACGGTTTTGGAATTGTTAATGCAAATATGAACAGGCAATATATGACGCCTAGAGGAGCAGTAGGGTGTAACTGCAGAAACGCCTGGAGACGTCACTCGGCTGTTTTTTGCGGTTTTTGGTGTTGTGGGGTTTCGTTGTTTTGGTCTTCGGTGTTGTGAGGTTTCGTTGTTCTGAAGTAGACCCATATATATATATATATATATATATATATATATATATATATATATATATATATATATATATATATATATATATATATATATATATGATATTAAAAAAGAAAGGGGCACTAATGCACTTTACAGACATATAAGAGATAACATAGAACATTTTTTAAATTTGTAATTCTGGAGAAGATAGATAAGAATGCCTGAAGAGGTCCATGGCCAGTCATTTTAGAAACATAAGGGTTATATTGACAATTGTTTTTTAATGCACATAACTGGCCAGGGCTCAGTGACTATTCATCAATAGTTCCACTGTTAAAGTTAAAATCACTTACAAGATAACAGTGTAAGAGCCTGTTTGTCAAATATTTTTAGTATATAAGGCAAAATGGAGGGGAGGTTTGCGGTTTATATACATATATACTATATATATGATATATATATATATATATATATATATATATATATATATATATATATATATATATATATATATATATATATATATATATATATATATATATATATATATATATATATATATATATATATATGGGTCTACCTGACAACGTCGACAGCTTAGAACGCCGACAATGAGAACACCGACGCCAGAAGATCGAAAACTGAGAAGACCGACTGGTGAAAACCCAGATGCTGAGAACACCGACATGGGAAAAGGCTGTGTAAGTATACGGTAGTGACGGACGTTAGGGTGCGAGTAAGGTAAGTGTGCGATATTGACGGTCTCTAGGGATAGGGGTGGGTTAAGTGAGTTAGGGTTAGGGCGCGGGTTAGGTAAGTGTGTGATAGTGATAGTCTTTGGGTTATGGGTGGGTTAAGTGAGTTAGGGTTAGGGCGCGGGTTAGGTGAGTGTGCGATAGTGACAGACTTTAGGGTTAGGGTTTGGGTTAAGGTTGTAGATAGTTGTGTATGTGAGGTTTAGTGTGGGTTTGTAAGGATTTTGGTGTGCTTGTGTTGTGTGTGTGCTTTTTGGACAGGGGATTTGTTTTGTTTGTTGATTGTTGGGATTATGGTGTGTCGGGCATGTGAGGTTTCGTGTTTGTGAACTGTCGGTTATGTGGTGTCGGTGATTTCGTTGTCGGTGTTGTGGTGTGTCAGTGTTGTCAGGTAGATCCATATATATATATATATATATATATATATATATATATATATATATATATATATATATATATATATACAAAACTAAATGTATGAAATTAATAGAAGATGTAGTTCATGATTTTAATTAAATATTTGAAAATAAGAATGCTATGATGGTTTTATGAATGCTTTTACGTTTTAAAAGGATTTTTTGTACTGGGTCTTTAAATTAAATTGCTGGTCATGTGATTTAGAGTATTATTTAAGCGATTCTTTTGAAAAATGTCTCCATCTGATTAAGTTTTACATGATATAAGATAAAAGTGTTCGTTTTAAGGGGTGTAATAAACAGGTTTCTAATGGCTTGCAGACTGGTGATCCCAGTTATTCTCATTAGGGGTAGTATATAACTATCGATCATGGGATCGTCAAGGCCAATCTATAACCAAATGTGATAAGTAATTTCAAGCACAAAAAAGGGTAACTGGCTAGGCTTAAAATGGCCTGCAAGGCTAGTACTTACCTATAAATCTATGAAATTATGACAGAGAGAAAAACAGCAATAAAGAGAAAGAGAGTGAATGAATACAGAGCACAAAACTGTTTGCTGGTAATCATCAAAGAGAATCTGCAAATAAATCTCATAAGCACTGAAATTACCAGTGACACTTAAGATGCCTGACTGATATGTGCAGTTATAAGTGATTTTTTTCTGACTTTCCTGATGTACAGCAGTTACATTTGTATGGACTGATTCCTACTTGAAATTAAGTTAATTTATTTCTCATATGTTAGTAATTTCTAGTATTTATAAAAAAATTAAATGTGGTGCATGCTAGCTCTTTGAGTTTTAGCTTGATTGGAACCTAGAACAATAGGTTCAGAAAGGTGACAAGATAAGTACTCAGCCATCTTATTATCACCTACAGAAAAATTTATAGCCAGTACTACAGAATATTAATTGTTCTGGCATTGTCACCTCACTCATGAATGACTGTCATGACCTCATCTACAGAAATGGTCCTTGTCCCACTGCTTCTTTCTGGCACTGCCTTCTCAGAGGAGGGCATGCCCACTGGAATTATCAGTGGGATCTTTCCATCTCCCAAAAATGTCTTTATTTGAGGTCAACAGTTCTTTACTGTTGCTATTAGTGCCCTGGGGAACATACTACTCCTCATTAAGTCACAAGATGGTTTGCCAAAATCTCATTGAGGTTTTCTGAAAGTCATTTTTATATGGCCTCAACAAACTCCTTCCACACTCAGTCTTTCAGTTTGATGACTGCCACACTTGTTGCCTTCCTGGCCTGTATGTACCTCCTGGTAAAGTCTGGAGGTTCCCCTTTTAATGTAGGAAAGAACATGTCTCTCTCTAACTTAATGCTTCCCTTACCACTGCTGTCCATCAGCAGGTCCCAGGGTTATTACCATTATAAGGCATTACTATTCTCCACAGCACCTTGTCACTGTCTATTCAAACTCCACATCTTCATCCTCCAAGCATATCTGGGAGAAGCTCTTCCAGAGGTGAAAGTTAAACTCCACACAGATGCATCAGCCTGGCATTCTTGGGGTGCTGTCATGTCACTGTACATTTTAATTTTCTGGGTCTGTCCAGCACCGTTGTCTGACCTAGCTCATCACAATTGGTGATCACTTAATGTCTCAGCACCTCTTTCAGCTGGGTGTCAGGAACACATGACCTGAGATCTCATGACATAACAAAAAAGTCATTTGTTAACCTTTGTCACAATGTGCTCTATCAGATATGCTTATAAATACATTTGTGTTTGAATACGTTTTCTGTGATGGACAACTCTTTAGTTGAACAGAAGCCAAAATAGAATTTACTAGCCAGGTTCTTCCAGGCAAGCCATTCCTCACAGTCTCCTCTCCCCATGTATTTCCACCATTCTTCTTGTGATTCAAGAAAAAAACTATCTTACACTTGAAGGTTTACCAGTGGAAAAGTGAAGCAAACAAAGAAAAAGACCTCTGGTATTCCACCACAGCAAAAATCCACCATGATAGAGTCCTATGTCAAACAACAAGCAATTTTAATGGATAAGAGTAAAAACAGCATTAAAATTCCATAGTGCTAAAACGATAAGCGCTTTCAGCTGTTTAGCCTTCTTCAGATCGTTATCTTTTGGTAGCAATGCTTAATATTTATACTAAAAACTAACCAATAAGGTTTAAAATCAATTGACTTCTAAACCAATAATGTCAATTCATTCTTCGTCTTCATTAAAATATCCAGTAATCTTCCTTTGCATTACTAAGTAGCCAATAGCTATGATTTAAAA